>NC_134720.1:4365151-4668181 GCF_049634645.1 Pelodiscus sinensis | reverse complement strand
TCTGTGCATGCGCAGAATGCAGGACAGTGCGGCTGGCGAGCGGGGCTCACTGCGGTTCGGCGAGCCCTGCACGTAGGAAAAAATAATCCCAACTATACATACAATGTGATGGGGGACTAATTTGGCTATAACTACTCAAGACAGAGATCTTGGAGTCATTGTGGATAGTTCTCTGCAGCGTCAGTCAAAAATGCAAATAAAATGATTTAGAAATAATTAAAAAAGGGATAAAGCATAAGATGGAAAATATCTTATTGCCTCTATATTATAAAACCATTGTCGAAGCAAAAACACGCTCCTCTGTGTTTAGGCAGCTAACAAACATCTTTATTAATTAATAAAGCACAGCATGAGCCAAACGTGGTCATAGCAGAGCCAGGCCCAGTAAGGCTGCTAATACAATCAATCCTAGTATCTTTATACCCTTAGCCAAACAGTCTGACGTCAGGGCATCCAATTACAGAAATCCTCAATTAAATTTGGAAAAACAAAGCCTTATCAACAAGATGGCGGACAGGTACGAGGGAGTAAGTCTCCTGTCCCAACCAGCCCAATTAACACATACCAATAGCCCATCCTGTAGGCCTCTTCTCACGTAGTGACAGAAAGTTCACTCTGGTCTATGTGCTTGAGAGAAAAGCTGAAATGGTTTCTGATATACAAGATGGCTTCTAGCTAAACATAAAATAGCTTCTACACCATGTTATGCCCAATTCTTGAATACTGCATACAGATGTGGTCACTTCATCTCAAAAAAGGTATATTGGCATTGGAAAAGGTTCAGAAAAGAGCACCAACAATGATTAGAGGTTTGGAACGGATCCCATATGAAGAGGGATTAAAAAGACTTGGACTTTTCAACTTAGAAAAGAGACTAAGGGGGGATATGATAGAGGTCTATAAACTCATGACTGGTGTGGCAGAAGTGAATATGGAAAAGTTATTTACTTATTCCCCGAATATAAGGACTAGGGGGTCACTAAATTAAATTAATAGGCAGCAGGTTTAAAACAAACAAAAGAAAGTTTTTCTTCCTTCAGTTCATAGTCAACCTGTGGAACTCCTTGCCAGAGGATGTGGTGAAGGGACTTTAAACAGGGTTCAAAAAGGAGCTAGATTCCTGGGGGTTAGGTTCATCAGTGGCATTAGTCAGGATGGGTAGGAATAGTGTCCCTAGCCTCTGTTTGTCTGGAAATGAGTGACAGCAGAGGGATTGTGTGAGGATCACCTGTTGTTTTCCCTCCCTCTGGGGCATCTGGTATTGGCCACTCTTATGTTCTTTCTTCTCTTTGTCCAGCAATGAAGCAATCTTGCAGGGTTAAACCTTTCTCATTAGCTATACAAACCTCTCCTAAGACCTCAACTGGTTCTCCAGGGAAATACATCTCGGCTTTACAACTTTGCCGCTACACGAGCTGCTGCTCTCGCCTGTAAAGACCTCCTTATATTGGCAGCGCAATAACTAGGTATTGTTGCACCTGGGGCAAAATATTAATTATACAACCCCGCTCTTGAGGTTAGGGCGCATCGTGCTCTTTTGCCGCTTATTATTATTACTTATTGCGTCTCTGTGCCCTGTTTATGATGCGCCTGGGGCAAGTGGCCTGTTTGCCCCACCCTTGTTACAGCCCTCCATATTGGGCTATGGATCCACACTTAAAACTGCCATCAAATGGTAACTAGTCTGATACCTTTCATTGTTTTTTTTTTTCCAGGGAACAGTTCAGGGAACTTAGGGAACATTATCAAGACTATTGTTTACTTCTCTTGAGACTGAGATCACTCTCTACCTCCCAGAGGTTGTTGGGCAGTTACCTTCTGGGTGCTGGCACCATGAGAAGTGCCATCATGGGCAGTGTGATCATACTGACCTTCCTTATGTATTCTACTAATTGTAAAAGGATTGAAAAAAGTAACTAGGAAGGGAGCCTTCCCAGGGTTCAGAACAGAAGTCTGGCACCAGTTCTGTTCTACCCATATCTATCATGGCCATTGGTATTGAGGGAACCATCTCCTTTTACTAATCCCACAGATACCATCTGAAGAGGAAGTAGAACATCTTATTGAATGTCTGGATTTAGATACAGCTACTGATATTTAAACTTCACGGGATAACTGGGTGCAACATGATCTTCCTCTTCTCTCAAAGATACTCTGCAATTTCATGAACTCATAGGATGATTATCTTAAAAATGCCAGCAGTATCATCAGTGAAAACTGTACAATCCAGTTTTGAGGGTTTGGTTTTATCTTCTAGAAGCCTGTCCTCTTAGACAGCTTATTACAGCCAGCAAAGCATACTCACTTGAAACTGCCAACATGCGGAGTTTAAAGAAAGGTAACAGCTATCCACACCCATCTTTCTCAAAATATGGTAGTGGTGCACTCTGCATGCAGTTCATGGAACTGATGAGACTCAAATCTACTCTGCATTCTTTGATAAAGAAGGTAAAAAGCTAGATCTGGACATTAAAATAATTAGTTATCAGGCATTGATGACCTACTACTAATAGCATTGTTAAGAGAAAATGGTGCTCTTTCCCCAGTTGCTGCCAAAAGACCTGAGCATTGATTTCTGAATGTTGTTTGGTTACTATATGTACACTGGGAAGGTTTGATGAGTAAAGTACTGTCAACGTGCGAAAGTCACCAAAAGTGAAAACCGGTTAAACGAGTTTTTCTGCCCCTCCTTGTCCACATTTCATGGCCATATTGCTGGCACCCTGTTCAACAGACAGAACAAAGCAGTGTTGTGGGAAGGCAGAGCTGATTCCTGTGCTTCTTGGGATTCCCTCATAGCTCTGTGACCTCTCCATGGTAAGGAATATCAAAGCAGCATAACAGCCCTCTCCTGTAGCAACAGTTTGCCTGCAGTTTTTAGTGCAGGGCAGAACAGAAACACGCCACTGATTTGTTTTTTGTTTCCCAAGTGAAGCAGCTCACTCAGTTGTTGGATATTTCCTTGAGTTTTGAAAGGGGAGGTGCGCATGCCTTCCAGGCAGCAGAGATCACAAAACAATGCACACAGCTATCAGAACGGGCATTGTGGGATACTGGTAGAAACCAGTTCCCTTGACAAAACAGATGGCAGAGTCCACACTGGCTCTTAGTCAACAATAAAAAGAGGGTGAAAGACAAAAGTCTCTTGCAGGGGTAAAAGTTTTTTGATGCCAAAATTGGATGTTTTTCCTAACAACATATGTATTACAGTGTAGACCTGTTTTTTCGCTAAAGGCAGTTTTTGGTGAAAAAATGTGACACAGTAGACAAGACCTAAGGTACACCTTGAGTGTGTATAAAGCTGTGGCATCTTCATTTATTTTGTACGATTGATTTGTAGCTATGTTCAGCTGGACTTCTTTTGGAAAGAAGAACCTGGGTAGATGACTTCCTACTTAATGGGACAGAGCTACTTAACTGTAAAAGGGAAAGTCTCAGAGGAGTAGCCATGGTGTTAGTCTGTAACCAAAAAAACCCTTAAAAAACAATCAATGTATCACGTTAGAGAGTAACCAAAAATATATATAGATAGTATCATGAGCTTTCCTGGGCACAAACCACTTCTTTGGATGACACATATGGAGCAAGAGGTCCAGGGGTACAAATATGTAACAGAAAAAGGGGAGGGGGGAGGAAAAAACCCACTGTCAACTAAAGTGTCTGTGCTAAATGAGGCTAATAGAGTGGGCTATAAGTACCCAATGCTTAGCTTTTGATGTCATTTGGGTGTTAAATGTAATGGCCTATCCACAACAAGTTTTCAGTCCTTGGGTGAATGTGTCAGATTTGCAGATGAAGGCCAGTTCCTGAAATGACTTTGTAAGAGAATAGACACCTTTAAATCCATTAATGAGTGCCCTCTCCCCCCCCCCCGAAAGTTAAAATATTCCCCAACAGGTTTTTGTGTTACCATTTCAAATATCTTATTTGTAAAAGGGAATTTCCTAGAGAAATTAAGATGATAAAGGTCTACTATAAGAGGTCTAGGAATTTCACAACACTCTAGGAAAACACTTAGGATACCAGTGTTTTGTTAGTCTCTGCTTCATGTTCCTTTCAGGGAAATACAGCAACAAAATAACCTCCTCAACTTCAACACACTCACAAACGCTGTCAGCTTTTAAGTATAAAAAGTAGATCTGCTACATCATCATCATTTTATTGGCCTTTTGGTTTTATAGGATTTATGAAAATCACAGGCAGGATTTAAACTTGCAAATGTCATCCCTTTCATTTGGAAACTGTTCCCTCCATTCTTAGTGTTGAAGTATTGTCATCACAGATTCATGAATCTTGGGGATTAACAGGGTTACTTTATTCAGTTTGACATTAACCTTTTGCCAGTTCCTGCTTTTTCATCACTCTTTAGGGATCCTTCTCATGAATACTTGCTAAGCTCTGAAGATGGTTCATTGCCAGAGGGAGTGCCAAAGAGTTTTGGGGAAGGGGTTTTTTGGGTATTTATTCTTGGTACTTTGATATCTGAGGAGCTCTCAAACTCATTGTAGACTTTTGGAAGCTTGGTTCTGTTATCAGGAGATTGATTGATCACGCTTGCTCTAGCTTCAACCATTACATCCTTATTCACCCAAGATTTGCTTTGGGGGTCTTGATTTGCAAGATGCTATTTAAACATCTCAATCAAACATTTGCATTGAAAATATTTGAAGCTTGTTGTGGGGGAGAATTTCAACACAAGGATGGTGTATCCACCTCAGGTATTCACAATTTTTTTTCAGCAGTACAGGTGTAATTGAGACATCAGAATACCAATATCCTGACTTGTAGAATCCAGACCAAAATTGTATTTAAATACATACTCCATTCAAAATGTTTTTCAAAATAAATTAGATAAACTCCATACAATTTAGAATTGTTAATAAAAGACATGCTCTGGGTTGGAGCTCTGAAATAGGTAGTGCTTTCCTTCAGGAAAGGTACTTGAAAATCTTTATAGCACTTAAGTGGAAAAGGAGAGAGCTTGCTCTTGTCATCAAGTGATTGTAATGCAAACTGTAAGAAAGAACATCATATATCACAAACATAACTTTGTATGGCTATCTAAAGAAGAGCTCTTGTCACTGGCTATCAAGAAGCTATATATCACATACACCTAGTATATTTAGAGAATTAATATTTGTTATTGAGCGATGAGTTCCTTGTGTGTTGGACTCCTGAGCCTTTTCTTCCTCAACTGCAGAGCAGAGTAGTTCAAGCATTGACTATGTTTTATGTCAACATACAAAGTGGAACACACAATGTCGAACTGTGCAGAGTTTCATAACCCTATGGGAGTTGTGTATAGTCTACCACAGTTATCCTATAACCGTTTATTGGCAGACACTCACACACGAGTGATTATTCAAGAATTGAAAGTGAACAATATTTCTCTCTGGAAATGTCTGCAAGATGTGTTTCCAGGTGCCAGAAGTTTTGCTCTAGAGTAGGAACAGACAACTAGTTCATCTTGGATACATTATTTCTAAACTGTGGGGGATAGATCTCTTCGCAGTGTTCAAATTCCTCTAATTTAGAGAGTTCTTGGGAAAATAAAATAACACAAAGCTAGGATTGCTGTTACTGTTCCAGGCTGGGCAAGACAAAAGTGGTTCTCAGTTCTACTGTGACTATCACAAGGGGCTTTTCTTTGTCTTGAAGCAATTCCCAACCTAGTGACTCAACAAAGGGGTGAAATTTGCTGTCTGTACACAGACACTGTAGTTGACAGCATGAGTCATTGGACTTTAACAGATACACTACTCATAGACTCTTCCCAGATACCAGTACAGTGTGTAAAATGGCAGTGATGTGTACTGTGGGAATGATGGTGTGAATGCAGGCATAGAATCAAAGTGGTCAGGGTGCTTGTCTGCTCTTTTGCATCATTAGAACTGAAAATATTTGCTTATCTTGCATTTTAATTTCTTGCTCTTGCTTTATGTTGGGGGGAAGGGCGACTTTTTTGGGTGAGGGTGCCGCACAGAAGTGAGGAGCAAAAACAAACAAACAAAACCCAGCACACCAGCGACAGATCCTCACTGATGTGGCCCCTGACTGAGAAGAAAGACACTCCCCACATTCCACTTGCACACTAGAGCCTAGGGGAATTAGTTGATTAGTCAATAGGGTGCCTCCGCCTTTGACAGTCCTCTGCTGGCCCCGAGCTCCCCACGGTGTTTCAAAGCAGCAGTGCCAAGTGGAGCCCTGAGTCAGCTGGGGACTCCACACTGACCCTGGTCTCCGTACGGCACTGCTGCTTTGAAATGCCCCAGCTGATCCCGTGTGGCGCTGCCACTTTGAAACACCACATGCAGCCTGGGGACACACCAGCTGGCCCTGGGCTGCACGCATTGTTACAAAGCAGCAGCGTCGCATGGAGCCCAGGGTCTGCTGCTTTGAAGTACTGCTTGAAGAGGCAGCAGGGGGTGGGGGAAAACAACTAGTTGTTCACATCCCTAGCAGGTGGCAGGGAGACTGTAGCACAGCGCAGGTTTCCCAATTATGGGGCAGAGCCCTGAGCCTTAAGGGCTGGATCCAGGGAAGCTGGGAGTTGCATCTGGACTCTGAGGCCTTAGGTTCTCCATCCCTGCTTTATGTACTCTGCATTTGTTGCCCTCAGTCCTTGCTTTGGTCTCTTTGTTCAATTCTTCAGACATCTGTCTCTTTACTCCAGCTGATAGCACTTGTCATTACTGATCAGCAGCTTCCCTTTGGAACTCCTGCAGTATGTTTGTCCAATGTGGGAGGTGCTCAGTTTTCCTGTGTCTAGCGCCCTCTATCTCTCTCTCTCTCTCTCTCTCCCTCTCTCAAGAGAAAGCCTTGAGATGTCCTGTGGAAGTAGAGGGCACTGGAAAAAAAAAAGGAGCATGGGGGAAGCTAATAACTCAGTGTAATTTTGTTTATCTTTTTAATATTTTCCAGCAATATGGGTGCTTTTTTCCTATGGTTTCACATACCAAAGTTAACTTCAGGTATTTGTCTCACCTTTTGTGTTAGGGTAATAAGACACCCTTTCATAGTCAAAACAGTGATGAAGTAATTGAAAAATTTTTTGCAGGTGGTGGAGTCAGGACAGAAGCTCAAAAGCTGAGGGGGGACCAGTGATAGTGAACATTACACATAATTTTAGGTAGTGGATGCTGAACTGTAACAGCGTTCTGGAGTTGCCAAAGTGGAAAAGGGACAGATGTTTCAGGACAATATCAGCACCATTTGCAATTAAATTTATCAGCTGTTCAGTAACATCAGATTACTGGTGGAAAAGCGTAGGCAAGTGTTCTATTTGAGATGAGGCTGGGGGAGAGGAGGCAGGGGCTGATTTAATTTTCCATACATTTTACTTAATTACTTGTGAGTTTCCTTAGTGAAAAGTGTTCTTATATTTTTGCACAGGCAAAGGTAAGATCTTAAATTAACAAGCTATTAAGGGAAAATCTTGTTAGTTTGAATGCAATACCTGGTCTTCCTCATTCCCATATTGGTGGGTGGGTGGGTGTGTGTGTGTGTGTTTCCCTGCATTGCTCTTTTGCCAGCAGATGCCATTAGTATCTATTACTGGCATAGGGCACATGTGATTGATTATGTAGTTAATGAATTATGCCTTGCTGATTGCATGTATACCAGTTGAAATGTGTCCATTACTGTCATAACAATAAAAATACACTTGGTTAAGCATTAGACTTTGTGTGCAGTTTTCTATTTTTCTCCCTTGTCATTTTATCAGGCACATGTCTATGTGCAAGTATTGGGGGTGTGGTGATCAGAGAGGGCTGTGGGCGAAAGGGTGCATAAAATTTTTGTTGGAAAATGTAACATCTGCAATAGTAAAGTTTTTAGCTGTGGCCAGCATTATTCCCACTCCACATCTTTACAGATATAAAATTATAAAGGTTATTTACAAGCATTTGAAGAGGTGTGTGTTCAACATCATTGAAGTTTGGCTATGCCTCCAGTAATGTGTGTGTTTGAAAGTTCCTAGAAGATGTCCTAAGATTCTAGCAGCATTTTCCAGGCTATGGAGTTGTGGTGGGCCCTATTTCATTCTCATCCCATTTTAGTAGAATAACAGTTCATACTGTCCGTAGTATATTCCGGAACTGTGATAGTACATATGCTAATTATATGGTCCATTTCACCATAAAATTGAAAGTGAATAAGGTACTTTCCATATTTGATGGTATCCTCAGCTATTGGCAGGAATCTTTCAGGCACCTTATCTCCTCCCTGAATTGGGCTTCTGTCCAGTATATCATCCTCTCAATAAGCTTCTTTGCAATGTTGTTTTAATAGGCTTTTATTTCTATTACTGGAACCCAAGTCATGCACTGATAGCACCTCATTCCAAAAGTTTACTGTTACTTTTATAACTACCTCTCCTCAGAAGACAACCTGTAATGCCTTTGGGTAGCTATGTATTTGAATCGAGGATCTATGGAAAGAAAAGTTGACTAATAAAATAGCTTACAAGGAAAGGCAGTAACAATGTGCTGGACAGTATGTATAGATTTGTAGCTTCTAGACTCTGACTTTTTGATCTAGGTGAAGTGGGAATGGATCTGATAGTTAGGAATATACTCATTGGTCATTTTAAGGTAACTTTGGAGGGCTGATTTAGATATGTTTTAATCCTGCACTGACCTGGAGGTGCACTGACACTTGAATGAGCACAACACAGGGCTAAAGTTTACATCTTTATCTGGATTAGTTGGCACAATTTGTCAAGATCATAATTTAGAGATTTGGGAATATGGACAGAGAGTGAATTAGAGTTGAGGGACCCACTGATCTATAATAACCATAAATCCTAGTCTTCTAGATAAGCTATAGGTGTCAAAGAGAAATGAACCTGAAGGTTGCCAGATACTTTTCCTGTGGCATGAGGCAAGATCCTTGTAGTGGGGACTGCTGTGTCAATCCAGTACTCTTCTGTCTCCCCACTCCTTTCAGCTGCATCTCTCAACTGCTTATTTGTGTGCATGCCACCAACATTTTTCCAAATCACCATTAACGGCTCGCCAGCCGCACGGTTTCGCGCAGTTCTGCGCTCTGCTCATGTGCAAATTGCTCTGCGCTGGCTCTTCCGGATTGTAATCTACTCACAATGGGTGAGTAGATTACATTATTTGTTGAGCCCTTATCATTAATACTGTGAGATCCCCTTTAAATCAGACTTTTAGCAAAGGTTGCAGAAGAAGGGTCACACCCTCTCCCAGCTTAATTGAACTAGAGAATATGGATGTTTTCCTAAAAGGTCTTTGCTTCTAACCTTAGCAACAGAATGCAGTAGCCCCCACCTTTTAACAGGAAATTACGATAAAGGGGATGAGATGCTTAAAAAAAAAGTAAACTGAAAGGTTTAAAATGGACATCTGAATATCTTGTCAAATTGTAAATCACTTCTTCTGGGTGTGCAGTACATGTTTTAATTACGAGTGGTTTATGTCACAGGAATCTTAAGGCTTAATATTCTTTTTCCACTGCATGCACTTTTTTTTTTTACTAGTTTCCTCTGTGATCTTAGAATGTTACTTGTAAGTATGTTTGCTTTGATATACTAGTAAACTACAAGGGGGCTTCCTTGTTCTTCAGACTTCATAAGGTCACTGAGATTTAATCTTGAAAAGATCATATCTTGCTAAATTCTATTATCTTTTCATATATTTTATTTTGCCAGGAGAGTAAACTACATTAATTTTTATCTGTTAACTCAGGTAGTTGAGGTTAGTGCGTTTTTTGTGTAATAAGCTAAATTTTCATGAAAACTAGTGATGACCTATGGTGTTGCTGCTCATTTTTATGGTTTTATAATAAGGATGGGTGAATGAGTGTGTAGTGCTGGAAGATGTTGATTTGTGCAGGTGACAAATGAGAGGTCTGTGCTATAGGGGTTATTGCTTTTGCTGGTTCTGTTATGTATGTAGTTCTGTTGATTTGTATCTGGTGGGGGAGGAGGCTTGTGCTGAGGGACTCTGATTTGAGGAGTTTGCTTCATCAACCTTTAAACTCAACACACTCTTCAAAATACTGTGGCAGTTGGGCCAAATAATCCATTATCCATGCAGTCTCTTGTATTATTGACTCATTACCACTCATTATTGACTACCCCAGCCCTTTCTTACTGCAGCAGCTTGGGGCCAGGTTACATGCACCTCTCCATGACTGCAGCAGCTTCCCCAGTGTGTGCAGTTGGGAGAGGCTTGGAAGTCCTCTGGCTGGGGCAATGCTAGGTTGGTCTGCCCCCTGTGTTCCTCAGCTAGAATGAGGAGTGTGTCAAACTCTGCACTTCGCTCTTGCTCCCTGACTAAAGGGAACAGCCAGCAATGTCCCTGTACAAATTTGGGGGAGAGCTTCAGCCCCTTTGCCAAAAGTGCCCTCTCCCTAAAGGGCACCTGGAGGGTGTGATGCTTGGGAGAGGGTGTCCCTACCAGCCCCTTTTCACCTGCTGGGTGTGTCTCTTCTGTATGGTTTTATAAGTAATCCCATTCCAAGCTCATTCCATTTTCCTGGTACAACCAAACGCTCTTCTTGCCTTAAGTTATGATAAGAGGAAGCTGTATATCAATTTGGTGTTCCTAGCTCTTGCTATTTAGGAGGAGTTCTTGAACATACAGATAAACAAGCAAACTCTCAAAGATATGGTAGATTATGTGTACTCGCTGTAATGCTTAGGAATTTTTACCACAGTCCATGAGATAAGGCTTTTCTGTATTGAATGACATCATTTATAAGATTCATGTGAAAATGGTTTAAGTTAGACTCAAGTCTTGAGCTTATTTCACCAAAAAATTACTTTTATATTGTGTATTTATTTCCTGGTGTAATTCTCATTTTCTCTGTTACTGGAAATATAACTATTTCCAGCTGTGAATGTCAGTAGGGGAGACTACAAACCCATTTGCCAAAGACAGTTTGTGATTCTAGTGGTAGGTATCACAGTAGTATTTATTTTTGCAGAGTCATGTATATCAAGCCCAACATACAACTACAGGTTGAACTTCTCTAGTCCAGAAACATCCATCCAGAATGATTTTAGTTAGCTGTATGTCCACTTTTCATGGGTGTGGCCAAGTTTCCCACAGTCCCATAAAGTTTGTTTACAGTCACCAGCCGTAGCTCTTCGTGTTATGTGCTGTTATTTAGCTCTAATTTACCCCTACATGTCCTCTAACAGTACAGTAAGCAGTGGAAGTGTTGGTAATGCTGCTAGACAATATTGACCTCTCTCGGTTCAGAAAACTCTCTCATTCAGAACAGGTCAGTCCCAAGGGTTCTTGACTAGAGAGGTTCAACCTGTATAAGTCAGGGTTCTACCATGCGTGAGGTTATCATTTAACAAGATAGGAAAGACAGATAGAAGAGGGAAAAACATGGGGAAAACAGTGGAAAGTAAGGTGCCAAACCCCTCCAATAGACTAGTGGATCCCAACCTTTTTTTTATACCACGGACTGGAAAACCCAGAGCCCCACTACACCTAACCACCCAGGCCTCCTTCAGTGCCAGGTTCCCACCCTGGACATCTCAGTGCCTCCCAGTGTTAGCCCCCTGCCTCTTAGAGCCAGATACCAGTTAGAGCTTCCCCCTGTACTAGCCCCACCCCCAGAGTCCCCGAGTGCCACCTCCCTGCCTCTTTGAGCCCTCCACCCTCAAAGGCCCTCAGTGCCTGCCCCATCACCCTCATCTGTCACCAGCTGAGTGCTGCTGTCCGGGTTGTGGCTGCTCTAAGGCTCGAGTGCCAGGCTCTGTGTGGCCCTCACAACACAGTGAACCATTCTTGCTTGTCTGGGAGGAGACTCTGCCCCTGCCCAGCACTGGTTGGCTGAGAGGCAGGGTGGGGCATGCCTTTCCCGATAGCCATGGTGTGAGGGGAGATGCTGGGTCATGTACCTCAGCCATGGCTCCAAGAGCCACTGTGACCTGGCACCCTGTGGTTCTCAGCTCGGCATCGGTCTGAGTATCGGTGGTTGGGAACCACTGCAGTAGATAGCACAAACATAACTGCAGTGAAAGAACCCATTTCCCGTGATATCAGCACTGGTTCTGTACATTAGTAGTCAGAGTAGACAAACTAGATCGGGGTGACCAACCAGTTAGAGGCAAAGAGCCAAAATAGCTGTGGATAGAGTGCGAAGAGCCACGTTTTATATACTTATTTTTATATATCTATATAAAGTGCTTTTTTTGTGATGGTGCGCCCTGGGATGGCATATTGGCACCTATTTTCCCATCTTAATTTAATTGATTGGGATTCCCCTCTGGTGTACCGGCTCCTGTTTCCTGGGGCAGCTTGGCACCAGATGGAAGCGCACCCGGGACATGCAGCCCTTAAAGGGGCCGCGAGTGCATTTCGGCTCCCGGCATGGTTTTTTTTTTTTTCTTTTTCTCAACAACTTTTTTTTTTTTTGCCAACAGATTTAATCCTGGAGTACTGGCAACTTTTTTCTTACAAAAAAAGCACTGTCTATATGTAGATAGATAGATATAGTACACAAGTGATAAAAGTAACATCACAGGACATTTCAGACAAAAACCAATAAAAGTCGCTTGTCATTTAAAAATTTCACGGCCAGTCCGTAGATCTTCAGAGAACTTGACAAGGAACAAACATGAAATTAAAAAAAACCAAATCCTTTAAAAATACAGTAATATTCTCTCACTTAAAAAACAGAACAAAATCCCATCCCCACCCTGTATTTTAAATTTAACACTACTGCCCTATTATGTCCTGTGAGTGTTTTAAAATTAAACTGAACTGAGAAGTAAATTAGAACAATTTGAAGTGCTTGTTTCACTCCAGCTTGTTGATCTCTGGTATGGTTTCCTCATATTTTTTTTTTAATACTTACAAAGATTACGGCTTTTTTATAGTTCTAAAAATTCAGTTCTGTCCCAGACTGCAGATATGAGAGGTTTAAAAACAATAAGGGAGAGATTCATACCTCAGAATAATTGCTTCAGCCTGGCAAACAGCCTTTGAATTTTCTTTAAAGAAACACAGTGTTAACAGGTATATGCTGATTCTCCCCTCCCTCCCCAGAATTTAAATATGACATATGCCTTATTCTGCATCCATGAAGATGTTGAGTTTAAGGTGTTTCAGCGCCTTCCTCCCTTCCCCGCTGCTCCAACTCAATGCCCCACTCCTCTCCCAGAGCCAGGCACCCTTACCCCCTTGGTCTAACCCAATCCACCTCCTTTCCTCCAAAGCCAGGCACCCCCATCCCCCTGCTCTAACCCAATCCCCCTTCCTCCCCCAGAGCCAGGCATTCCCAGCCCCCCTGTTCTAACCCACTAGCCAGGCACTCTCAGCCCCCTGCTGTAACCCAATGCCTCCCCCCTCCCTCAGAACTAAGCCCCCCAGTCCCCCTCCCGCTCTAACTCAATCCCCCTCCCTTCCCCCAGAGCCAGCTATGTCTGTTGATTATGATCAAAACTGATAGCAAACAGTTGCCACCTGTTTTTCAAAAAGTTTATTGGCAGCATCCTCTAAGTTTCAAAGCCTCTTTCTGAACTTCAAAAAATATTATTTTCAATCCAGGATATCTGTTTAATTGTCCAATATTTGGGAGGAATAATCCCATCGAGATCAAGATCCAGAAGCTGAATCTGATGTCTTCCACATAAACTTGCTACAGTACTCAGGTGGTGTCTCATTTCACATGGGAAAAGGAATTAAGTGATAGAGCACAGGATAATATACTGCAGCATGTGGTATGTTCTGTGCTTTCCAGATGGGGAAAAGCAGTTTATGCTTGACACTATGTACCTCACAGGGAGAAGCTCTCTGTGGTAGATGTGCTCCAAAGGAAGGTTTAAGTGGTGTAAGGTAGACCAGTGTTTTCCAAATGGTGTTTTGCGAAACCTTGGGCTTCTGCGAAGTGAAAATAAGGGTTCCGTGAGAAAATTCCATTACAATAACATTTTATGATTTAAAAATAATAATAATAAATACGTGATTTTTGTTTTTAAATATGTTCAGTTAAACTAAATGTTGATCTCATGACCTTGTTTAGCATTTGTTTATTATTATCCTTACTTATTTGTGATCTAATTTTTAAGCTTCGTATATTAGACTATTATTAGGGGTTCTGCAAAATTATTTTGATTGTAAAAGGGATGTGTGGCCAAATAAAATTGGGAAACACTGAGGTAGAGGTGTTTAGATTTTGTGGAAAGTAAGTCATCATCTTGTGTGAAAGGGACTGTATAATTAGGATGCCCTCCACCTCCATAGAAGCGGTACCGATCTCCATGGGGACAGGCTGGCTAGAGTAATCAGTTGATTGAACTGATAGCAAAAGGAAAGGATAAAAAGAGGAACATATGAGCGCTCAAGATGGCAAAATTAGCCAGACCTTATGAAGAAATTCTTGAATTGTCTATACACCAATGGTAGAAGCCTGGATAACAGACCAGAGAAACCGATATTGTTCATTTATCAGCATAAATTTGAACTAGTTGGTATTACTGAAACCTGGTGGGATGATTCACACAATTGAAATGTTAAAATCAGTGGTTATAACCTATTTAGGAAGGATCAGGAAGGCAAAAGGGGTGGATGAGTGACTGTCAAAAATGGCATTTCATGTTTGATTCATTGGAAACTTGGAAGAAAATTTTGTGAATAGTTATGGATCAGTGTTCTAACAATTACAGCACAAGACAGAGTACTTAGCTAGTGTTTGCCACAGCCCATCAAATCACACTAGGAATGAGGATGACTGTTTCCTTATGTACCTCTTTCTAATGAATAAGGGAGAAACACTCTGCATGACATGGGGGAACTTGAGTTTGAGTGACACATAGCAGAGGTATAATGTGGACAGTATTAATGCATCCTTGAAATTTCTAAACATTATTGATGACAGTATCCTAATGGAAAAAGTGTTTCTGCCAACACCAGCAAATTCTTTTATTAGCTACACCTTGTCCTAACAGATGAATAGGAACTGATTAGCTTTGTTGCAAGCGATCATGTCTTTATTCTACTTATGATCAATTGATGCTTTAATAGGTCCACTTTCCCAGAACTGAAAATTATTATATACTAAGTCAGTTGGGAGAGAGAATTTAATCAGAAAAATGTATGATAATTGAGTCATTTTAGAACATCTTACTCGATGCTCAAAAAGCTAGAATCTCACGATCAGGGATAAAGGCCATACTTGTTAAAACTGACCTGTTTGGAGGGGAGGTGAAAGAAGCCATAATTTTATTAGAGTAAGCTAATTTACCCATGGGAACAAATACCTAAGATTTGTGGTGGAGTATCCATTGCCAGTCATTCTAAAATCAAGATTGAATGTCTTTCTAAAAGATTTGCTATGGGATTTTTTTTGGAGCAGTTCTATGGCCTGTGCTCTACAGAAGGTAGACTAGATGATCAAAATGGCCTGTGAATAGGGATGTTAAGTTTTGAGTAATTGACTAATCGAATAGTCGATGTAATTTACATCGACTATTCAATTAGTCAAAAGGGTGCCTCTGCCTTTGAAGTGTAGCAACAGCCCTAGGGTTGTTTCAAAGGTGAAAGTGCTGCAGAGTGCATAGGACCAGCAGGGCAGTCCCCCTGTGGCCCCATGCTATCCATAGTGTTTCAAAGCGGCAGCGCTTGTGGAGCCTGGGATTATGGGGGAATCTCCCATTGATCCTGGGCTCCATGCGATGCTGCTGCTTTGAAACACTAGGGAGCCTGGCATCATGCTCCATGTGGCGTTTCAAAGTGGCAGCATGTGCGGAACCCGGTGTCTGTGGGGGAGTCCCCACCTGATCCCAGGCTCCATGCGGCGCTGCCACTTTGAAATGCTGTGTGCTGCCTGGGGGCACTCTAGCTGGCCCCAGGCTGCACACAGTGTTTCAAAGCAGCAGCACCGCGTGGAGCCCGGGGTCTCGCTCCAGGCTTCATGCAGCGCTGCTGCTTTGAAGTACTCCATACTCTCCCCCCACTCCTTTGCTGCCTCTTTTTTTGATAGAGGCAGCAAGGGAAGGGGAGTGACTAGTTGACTCGACTGTTGGATAAGCATTTGCTTATCAGATAGTCAACTGGTTGTTCACATCCCTAACCCTGAATTCTATGAATCTGCATAGGTCCTTTGTGACTCAGTTAAACTAGGGGAAAAGGATCCTTAAGTGAATGGTCAAGTACAAAAAGAGGATAAGTAGCAATGTATTGGCCAGGTGTGAATAAAGATATCATTGATACGGTAAATGTTTGTACTCCTTGCAAAATGTATAGGCCATCTATATGTAGAGCATCATAATCACGTTATAGGCACACAGGTTTATAGTGTGGACACAAGTGAACATTTTTGCTCTAGATGCCAGAGATTGTGTCGTTATTGATGCTAATTTGTAGAATGTGTTCATATAGATGACAAAAGATCATTTTCATTTTTTGTAAAAGTATGGCACAGGTGCTATTGTTATGTGCTAGGGATGTAAAATCCTGTTTAATAATTTAACAAGTTAAACGTGGGAGGAAGGGCTGCAGATTCATGGGCTGGGACTCGGCAGACTCACAGTGGATGGAGGTGGAGGTGGCAGTGGGGGTTCGGTAGGAAGGGCTGCCCCCGCACTGCTGCTTTTGTCCCATGCAAGGCTGCACAGGCTGGGATCAGGCAGCCTTCCTCCCTGCTTCTGCCCTTCCTCCATCATGCTGCAAGGCTCATGACTCCCAGCCTCTGTGGGCTGGGTGCCTGCTCCTGGGTAATAGTTAACCTTTACCCAGCAAGCATTACACATTAAGGTAGTGCTTACCTGGTTATCTCTAACCTATAGTCTATAAGGTACCACAGGACTCTGACAAGGAGTCCTGTGGTACCTTATAGACTCTAGGCTAGAGATAACAAGGTTAATTCAGTCAGGGAGGGTGAGGCCCACTTCTAGCAGCTGATGTGGAGGTGTGAACACCAGGAGAGGAGAAACTGCTTTTGTAGTTGGCTAGCCATTCACAGTCTTTGTTTAATCCTAAACTGATGGTGTCAAATTTGCAGATGTCTGGTCTTGAAGTTTTTTTGCGGCAGGATGGCTACCTTTAAATCTGCTGCTGTGTGTCCAGGGACATTGAAGTGTTCTCCTACAGGTTTTTGTATATTGCCATTCCTAATATCTGATTTGTGTCCATTAATTGTCTCCAATAAATGGACACAAATCAGATATTAGGAACGGCAAAAAAACAGCAGCCATCCTGCAGCAAGAAAACTTCAAGACCAGATTTGAAGACCAGACTTCAAAGAGAAACTGCTGAGCTACAGTTCATCTGCAAATTTGACACCATCAGTTTAGGATTAAACAAAGACTGTGAATGGCTAGCCAACTACAAAAGCAATTTCTCCTTCTGGTGTTCACACCTCCACATGAGCTGCTAGAAGTGAGCCTCACCCTCCCAGACTGAATTTACCTCGTTCTCTCTAGCTTTATTCTGGCCTGCATATTTATACCTGCCTCTGGAAATTTCCACTACATGCATCTGAGGAAGTGGGTCTTTGCCCACAAAAGCTTATGCTCCAATATATCTGTTAGTCTATTAGGTGCCACAGGACTCCTTGTCACTTTTGCAGATCCAGACTAACATGGCTACCCCTCTGATATCAGTAACCCGGTTACCCATTCACATCCCAATTATATGTAGGTGTTGGGTGAGCCTGAATAATTCTGAGAGTTGCTCTTCACATGGCAATGCCAGGCTCTGACTGCTGAGCAGAACAAAGAGCTGCCTGCTTCAGTTTTCTAACAGACTTTTTTTGTGACATTAGTTGTGACAAGCTTTTCTTGGAGAACATCACCTGTTCATATAGCTGTGTCATATAATGTCCTTCTGACAGGAACAGAAGTTTGTTTGTAGGAAATTTTAGCAGTTGAAAGTGAAGGTTAGCATCATTCAACTAAGCAACTGTGTGGACCGAAACCAAGTAGTGTGAGGGGTAGAGTGGTGGTCCCACTGCAATTTTCGTACTCTTTATGGTCTTCTAGAAAATTATTCAAGCATAAAAACTTCAAGGCTGTGTTGGATGTGTTTGTGTTTATGAATGAATGGTTACATTCTGGAAAAATTGCTGTCTTGGCTGTTTTATTCCCATAATTTGCCAGTGGAAGGAAATCCTGATTTGAGATGTAGTTGATCTGCAGTTTCTTTAATATTTAGTTTACCAATTTAAAAATTCTAGCAAAGTAATTATTTAGCTTCATATAGCTGTTAAAAATATGTATAAATCCTTAGAATTCAAAAATTTCTATTTTGTTAATCTTTCTATGAGATCATCTTCTCTCTTAACCTAGTAGTCTTCCACTGCATAGTTTTATCAAGCTATTTCTCCTTCTTCATACTGTTGATGATAAACTATTCAAACACTAGCCCACTTCTAACTGTTCGGTCTTTGTGTATTTTACTTCATTTCTGTATTTTGATCATATGTTGATATAAATATTGCAAAGGCTGGCACTCAATGTTAGAATTACTGTTGCCAATATATCCTTAATTTGGTTCCCTGTATACATTGATAGTCTTTAATGACATAATTACATTTTTCACAGGATCCCTAACTTAGTTCTTAAGAGGACTGTTGCTCATGGTGTGAATTCATGGTGTGAGTTGGCTTGGTATTGTGAATGAGGCTTTTGTCTGTAGTATTCCTGCTTTGTTTATTGTGAAGAGGCAGGAGACAGCAGGAAGAGATTGGATGGTTTTCTAGCTAAGGCAGTTAGCTTTTTTTTTTTGATTGGTTACTTATGGCCAGACATGAATAAGTGCTGAAAATCTCATGATTTGGCTTTTGTGTGTGTGTGGGGAGGTTGGGCATCAACAACACAGGAGATACCATCTTCCTGGATCCAGTTCTTGGCACTACAGTGTCCTCCAGAAGCTAGGAGGAGTTATTGGAAGAAAATTGCAGCTCAGCTCTTGAGCCTTTGTAGTCTTGCAATGGAGCATGGTCATTCACTTTGTGGGGTAGTGCATGTATAGTTTGTGTTTCCATCTCATGTGTAGGGATGGAGTATGCACAATGCACACGAAAATTTAGAAACCTCCTGTCAGCACTAACTCACTCAGGGTATGTCTACACTGCCACCCTAGTTCGAACTAGGGTGGCAGTGTAGACATACCCACAGAGGCTTATAACTCAGTTAGATTTCAGTGAATTTTCACAAGGAGGGCAAAAGGCACATCTCTGATGCAATGACAGCCATCATCTTCTCTACCCCTACTGCATTTAAAGTTCTTATACCAAGTATGGAGACACTAGTAATTTGTCATAAAAATGTTTTAACACATGAAAAACAATACAGTTGTTTTCTAACTTCAGTCTGAAAAACAGCAGAACTGTTTTAGCTGAAACCTTGCAAAACAGTTCAGCCTTGGACAAGAACCCAGCATGGAAAACTTCATCCTGAACAATTGCAAATTGTAAAGTTATAAGCAAATTAAAACATGACTGTACAATGGGAAGTGTTTAGCACTGGAAGCCTTCTGTGTAAACTGTCTTTATCTCACTAAGAGCTTTGACAGGCCTCCCATCAACAGAATTGAGGTCACAATTAATACCAACAGGCCAAACTGCTTAAAGATTAGAGAAAGCGTGTATGCACGGACCTTTACTATTTAGCTTTCATGGGACAAGGTTGCTAGACATGCTGAGTGTTGCCTTTCAGGGGAGCAGTTGGTAATTTGCGTATGCTTGGCATCAGAACGTGGCCACAGTGGTGCAAGTAAATTTTATCTCCTACCAAAATGGTACAACCTGCTGCTGCTCTCTCCACACTTGTTGGGCAGGGCAAATTAAGCAGCCACAGGACCATTCCAGGGCTGTGCTTCCGCATAGTTAGAGGGAACCTTGCATGGCAGTGGGTCTTCCCTTCAACAGCCCTAATGTCAAGGTTGCTGAACAAGATCAGGTAGGACAAGGCCAGTTATTGTCATAACCAGGGCTCGACAACTAAAGTAATCTACTTGCCCGTGGCGAGTAGATTTTTGTCCGGCGCAGCCACATAGCGCAGTTTGCACATGTGCAGCGCACGGTAGCGCGTGGCTGGAGAGCAAGGCTTGCCGCCACTTGGCAAGCCCTGGTCATAACTTACCTGGCTGAGGCATGCTTGGTACTGCTTCAGCTCTGTGTCCAACTGCTAAGCAAGCTCCGGACTATTCTTCATCTCTTATCTCAGAAGGTGGGCTGCTCACATCACTCCAGTGTCATGGTTCTGTGCCTCAGGATGTGGCTCCTGGATGGTTCTTGACAGGTGGACCAGGTGTTGTTGAACAGTAGAAAAAACAACCTGCACTACTTAGCTGAGGAAATGAAAGAGATTTATCCAGTGGTGCAGTCATTGCCACCTCTGGCCTGAATTGTTTCCCCTTTCATCCTAGATTTGCTGGATCTGAAGACATCCAGGTTATTTATCATTTAGTGGTCAAGGTACTTGCTGCTGCTGTATTTGGCGTCTTCCCAGTCAAGAAATGCTCCATTTTTGCCCAACTCTTATAACATAGAAATATTAAGAGTTTGAGTAATCTCTTCTCCTGCATTAGGTACCTTAATCTGGTTCTTAGCCACCTAATGAGACCTTTATTTGAACCAAAGGTGACCTACCTTCTGCTACTTGGTTGCTATCAAGTCTGCCTCTAAGGTTGGATATTGTAGACTTGATATCTCCCCTGTGCCATAATTTTTTTAATAATAAAGTCTCTTTATGTCCACATGAAAAAATAGATTGTGTTTTCATATTAATCAATTGAATCATCTACTAGTGTGTATTTCTGAAAGCTCACAGTTCTTAGTAGGAATGCTGTTTCCATGCCTAAGTTGTTGAAAGGGCCCTATCTTTCTGCCTGGATAAGACTAAGCATTTTTGAAATCACCTGAACTTTTCCTGTCCTTTGCAAATAGATGTAAGGGAGCTCCTGCTTTTGCTTAGAGACTTTCAAAATGGATATTCGATTGTGTTCTTTACCTGTTGTGAATCAGCGGGTGCTCAGCATTCTCCCTCACCCATAGGGTGAGAGCACATTCAGCCAGATAGAAGACACATACTGCATTTTTGAAAAATATTCCAGTATCTGAGAGATTTATCATCACTACTTAGACTTCAGTCCATATGTTTTCAAAGCATTATATGCTGCTCCAAGTTGTCAGATAAGATGCTTCTGCTTTGGTGGTTGCCTTGGGGATGACTGAGTAGAGAAAGAACTGAGAGTGATTTGCTTGTATGCTCTTGTATACCTTTATGTCTGTCAGCAAGAAGTATAGGGCACATATGTAGGATGAACAGATGCTGCTAGCTGGAAATCTCTGATGAGGGGCTCAAGAGGTACATTGACCACCTGAGGGGAGCATCTGAAAGGACATGTCTCAAAACTACAGTAGCTGTACAGGATGAATGATGTTTTCTTTTTAGCGTGACTAAGAGACCCACACCTTGTAGTTCTGCTCGAGTTGGTAGACAAATACTAGCAGTGTAGTCAGGTGTAGCATGTGTGGTGGTTTTGGGTTAGTTGCACATGTTTATACCTAGGATTTCAGGTGAGTTTGTACTACTGTACTTTAATTGGTCCAGTATTATGCAGTCTGTTTCCACAATGTATAGTTGCAATATGGGAGCGAAACAGGACCTAAAACTCCATGGCTGCGTCTACACTGGCATGATTTTGCGCAAATACTTTTAACGGAAAAGTTTTTCTGTTAAAAGTATTTGTGAAAGAGAGTGTCTATACTGGCATGTGCCTTTGCGCAAAAGATTTGCTTTTGCACGAAAGCATCCGTGCCAGTGTAGACGCTCTCTTGTGCAAGAAAGCTCTGATGGCCATTTTAGCCATCAGGCTTTCTTGTGCAAGAAATTCATGTTACCTGTCTACACTGGCCTCTTGCGCAAGAACACTTGCACAAGAGGACTTATCTCTGAGCGGGAGCATCAGAGTATTTGCGCAAGAAGCACTGATTTCATACAGTAGAACATCAGTGTTCTTGCGCAAATACTTGCGGCCAGTGTAGACAGGCGGCAAGATTTTGCGCAAAATCTTGCCAATGTAGACACAACCCATATGTTTACGATAATTGATGCTGCTTGGCTTGGGTTACAGATTTATGTCTGCTCCTTTGATAAAAGTAGTTTTATCTGTTATACTTAAATCACACATCTTGATATTTCATTAATTCAGTGGTTCTCAAACTTTATGGGCTCCGGATCCCTTTACCTGTGTAAAAATTTATGCAGAGCCCCAGCGGTCCACTGATTGTATGTGTAGTACTTATCAATGTTTCCAGTTTGTCAACCTCGTGGAGCCCTGGAGATGTCTTGCGGAGCCCTGGTGCTCTGAGGAGCACAGTTTGAGAAACACTGCATTAATTCTTAGACTGCTATTATGGTCCGACAGCAACTGTGGCTTTCTCACCTGCAGTTGTTCAAGAGAGCTTACTTTTTGAGTCCTTTTTGATATGGACTCAACCACAGTGTGCAAATTTTGTCACTTGATTAAATTCAGTGATACAGTGTACATGAGATGACATCTAATACTATTTGAAAACTTCAACTAATGAGTGATGTGTCTTCTTGCTCACTCAGGCTCTTTGAGGGAGAAAGTAATGTTTGTTCTTCCTAATTTTCAGGTGAAACTTTCATAGCTGTAAAATGTTACTCAACCCTATGAATAAAACTGATTGACTACAGCAACACCTTTCCTTTCCTTTCCTTTCCTTTCCTTTCCTTTCCTTTCCTTTCCTTTCCTTTCCTTTCCTTTCCTTTCCAATCCAGTTCAATCCAGTTCAATCCAGTTCAATCCAGTTCATTCCTTTCCAGTTCAATCCAGTTCAATACTAACTAATTTAGTGATGGGAAAGGATAGAATGAGAAGGAAAAAAAATAACAGCATAACAGTAGATGAGAGAGAGAGAAACTCATCTGTTTTACTCTGTTCTCTTCAGGGAGAATTCTAGTTTCTCCTTTGTTTTTTGTTGAAATGGTTTGCTAAAAAAAGCCTATAGATATAACATTTATGCTTCCTTACAATATAGCTGATTAGATTTGTATGTGTGATCGAAGACTTAATTAACCCATTCCTTCTGGATACAATTTGTGTTAATGGTTTCAGTACTAGTTACCACAAAGATAGCCTCTATCCAGGATGTTCCCTGATGAAAAAGATGACTTCGGTGCTCTTAACACACACATGCTCACACACACGAAGTCTTAGGCTTAAATGCTGGATCTGATAGTATGATGATAGTGAGTGGTCCATGACTCCTGCATTTCCTTCCTTCTAATAATCTGACAGAGGCTGAGTTCACCATATTTTTTTCTTCCTTAAGACTTTTCTGTGGATAAGCACGTTGGAAAGATTTGGGATAATTTCTCAGGGTACTTGCTGGTGCTGTGGAGTAGTTTGAGTTTTAACTTTGAGTCTACTTAATTTCTTTTTATTAAATTGTGTGTATTCGGTTTAAAAAGAATACGCTATTCTGTAAATCTACATGAATAAAATCATAGGCTCATAAGCTTCATTGAATTTTATATCAGTACTTATATTTATCCAGTCACAGCTGGCAAGTGAATTCTCATAATTCATTTTTGTAGTCTCAAATACAGGTATTGAGCGATATGTGCTGTTCAGGAGGAACTGAAATCAAATAAAGGTGGAGGGGTAGTTTTGTATGTCTGTCAATAATGTAGTAGGCTGTTTTGTCCATTCTGTCACTTATTTCTTCAAAATCTGAGGTTAAAATTTCTTTGGGGAAGGATAGATCATTGTACTGTTAGGGTGGCGTTAGTGGCCTGCTGAGGCCCCTGGGTTTGGGTTTGGATTTTGGTATGTATAAAGCTCTTTTATATTATTAGAGAAATTCTTTTGTTAAAGGAGTCTAACTTTCCAGATATGGATTGAAGAGTGGATGTTGTTAATGGTAGAATACAGTTATTCCTGGATTAAATATATTTATTTAAACAGTTAGTCATCAGAGATGGTCTGATTCTGAATTGAATTTGATAAGTTATTAAAAAGAGTATAGAAAAGCAGGTCAGAGAAAATAAATTTAGATTGAGAGATCAAGTTGACTGAGTTTAAATTAAATGGAAGAGTGGAAAAAAAGTAAGGTTTTTTTATTTTAAAGGGAAACTTTGGGAAAACTCAGAGTGAAATGAGCTGGACTGAATAGATGAGGAACTTAAATGTGAAGGATGCTTGTAATTTAAGTCTGATACAAAAAACACCTCGTATTTGCTTCCCAAGCAAGAGGGAGGAATTTGTAGGAAAGGGCTCCATACCTGACTTACAAAATGACTCCTCAGAAAAGATACAAGGTGTAAGCAGAGAGATCAGAAGGAATGGAAGGAGCGATTGGGCAGGGAGGGGGAGAGCTCTTAGGTATTGGAGGTTTAAAAACTGTATGGATGAATTGACAATTGTCAGAAGAAATACTGATTAAGTGTTTGCATAAGAAATGTAAAACAAACAGTAAAACATTCTTTAGCCATACAGAGAAAAACAGAAGCAGAGAAATGGGATTGCTATGCAGTGAGAATGAGGTAAAGTTCAGGATAGTGCAAGTGTGGTCCAAAAATGAACACGTACTTAGCCTCATTTTTTAATAAGGATGATAACATAGAATGTGGGAAGAAATTAGGGATGTAAGCGACTAGTCGACTATCCGGTAAGCTTAAGATAGTCGACTAGTGATGTGAATAGTTGCTTCCCCCCTTGCTGCCTCTATCAGAGAGAGAGAGACAGCAAGGGGGAGGAGCTGGTGCTGGGGGGAACCGGCTTAAAAGCTGGTTCCCCAAGCACCATCTTTTTCGGGGGGAGGGGAGGTAGCAGCACAGTGGGAAATGGCACAAGCGGGAACTGAAGCCACCTTCATTTGCGTTGGTTCTGCTGTGATTGTGCTTTTGAAATGTACAAGAGCCTGGGTGGAGCTCTTGAATATTTCAAAGGCTGAGGCGCTGCAGGGAGCACAGGGCCTGCGGCGCAGTCCCTGCTGGCCCCGTGCTCCCTGCATGGCTTCCGCTTTTGAGATTGGTTTTGACTATTTAACATTTGTATCAGTGATCTAGAAGAAAACATAATATTGTGACTGATGATAACTAGTAAATTGTATGAAAACTGAGGAATGGCAGATAATGAAGAAGAAAGATCACTGATCCAGAACAATCTGGATTGTTGGGTAGATTAGGTGCAAGCAAACAATATTCATTTTAATACAGGGAATGTTATACATCTAGGAACAAAGAATATAGGCCATGCTTACAGGATGGGGAACACTATCCATCACAGCCACCCAAATCTTCTTCAGAGTCACTACTTCCTAGGATAATCAGTGTAACATGAACTCATAATGTAATGACATGGCCAAAAGATCTAAGGCTATTGTGGAATAGAGGAATAGATAGCGGACTCTTGAGTAAGAATAGAGACTAGGGATGTCATTGTGTAGAAGACTTACATGATTAACCAGTGCAGCCTTTTCGGTTAATCTTGTTGATTACATGCACTTCTCCCCCTTGGCTGCCTCTGTATCAGAGGCAGCAAGGGGAGGAGATTAGGAGCTGGTGCCCGTGAGAAGCTGGCTTTAAGCAGACTCCCCAAGAGCCCCGGATCTCTCTCCCCTTCCCCCGCGCTGCTGCCTCTGATAGAGAGGCAGCAGCGCAGAGGGTGAGAGGGGCAGGTTGGAGCTAATATGCTTGAGGAGCCGGCTGCCAAGCACGTTCCCCTCATGTGCCAGCTTCATGGACCCGCCTACTCACCCCCCACCTTGTTGCCTCCTGCAGAGGCAGGCAGGAGTTGTGGAGGAGCTGGCTTAACAGCTGGTTTCCCGTGTTGTACTTAAAAGTACTGCACAGGATCTTTTCAAGGGGAAAAGGCAAAATGCCACATTTATTGGTAATACACATATAGCAATCAACACTTATCATATGCATATGATAAATTACATTCACGCACTCATATACACAAACCAAGCACACACTGTCATTGCTTCTAGAGCCAGTAGTTGCTCTTGGTAACTGCACTGGCCAGGTGAGTTAGATGGGGGAGAGGTGGAGCCGGGCTTCTGCTGATCCAGATCGATGGTCCCTTGTTAACAAGACAAAACCCCTGGTCCCCCTGTAAAGTGCCTTAGACTTATAGTGATAGAAATGTAGCCGTGTTAGTCTGGTGTAGCTGATACAAAAAACAGGACTATGTAGCACTTTAAAGACTAACAAGATGGTTTATTAGGTGATTTTTTAATGGGCCAGACCCACTTCCTCAGATCAAATTGTGGAAGAATATAACATGACCATATATACCAAATGGATACAATAAAAAAAAATGAACACACATAAAAAGGACAAATCAAATTTCAGAACAGAGAAGGGATATGGGGGGGAAGGTAAATGTCTGTGAGCTAATGATATTAGAGGTGATAATTGGGGAAGCTATCTTTTTAAGGGTAAGATAATTAACGTCTTTGTTTAAACTTAGGAGTAAAGTGTCAAACTTAAGTATGAATGACAGTTCAGAGGACTCTCTTTCAAGTGTGGTCTGAAAAAGTCTTTGAAGCAGGATGCAGGTAATCAAGTCGTTGAGACAATGTCCTTTCTGGTTGAAATGGCAAGAAACTGTTTTTTCTTTGTGATCCTGTCTAATGTCTGTTTTGTGGGCATTGGTTCTTTGGCGAAGTGTCTGAGACGTTTGTCCAATGTACATAGCAGATGGACACTTTCGGCACATGATAGCATAAATTATATTTCTGGATGCGCAGGAATATGTGTTCTTGATTTTATAACTCACTTGGTTAGGTCCAATAATGGTATCAGCAGAGTGAATATGTGGACAAAGCTGGCAACGGGGTTTGTTGCTAGGGAAGGTACCAGGGTTGGTATTAGTGTGGTACGTCCTGTGGTTGTTGGTAAGAATCATCTTATAGTGTCTTTCCTCTCATGCAGATCTATACCAGTTAATCATCACATGCATATGCATATGCAGTTAGACATCTGTGGCACCTTCTTCTGGTTGGAGTCTCAGTGCTGCCACATGAACCTTCAGAGAGGGTGCTTTCAAAAGCGGGTGCTTTCAAAAGCAGGCACTTGCTGCTGACTCCTAAGGTGTCCATATGTCCAGTTTTCTTTTCATGAGCCCACTTGACTGGTCTTGTTCTTCTCATTGTTCCTGGATCTGGCTTCCATCCCCTCTTCAACCAATGCAAGTACCCAGAGGTGTTTGTCTTTCATGCTTTATCCATTTGCACCTCATTCACTCAACAGGGCAATCAATTAAGTAAAAGGGAGTACGAAGACGTTCTCTTTGCCTTACTTTTTTTTTTAGGAACTATTCTACAAGATACAGAGTTTCTATGTAAAAAGCATTAATAGAAGTTTCTGTATTCTGTATGAAAAGATACAAAGTTTCTAGGTAAAAGGACTTAATAGAAAGCTATGTAAAAGGACTTTGTCGGGGACTCGAACCCGGATGGCCTCTGTTCGTTGTTTGACCGCAAAGAGACAGGCAACACCAGCAAGATGCAATCACAAGCTCTTTATTGAATAGTGTGCACATACAATAGAGAGCGGCCCATCTCCAAAGAGAACTAGCCCCGATTTCATTAACTGGTAGGCTTATATAGACAGTTCCGTCACGTCATAGACTATTTGCCCAAGCAACCCACCCCTCTTTATCAGTTAGAAACTTTTAGTATCCATGCACACCTGGCCAACTATACATCATGGCCTTAAGCAATTCATAATGCATCAGCAATTTCTTATCAGCCCAAAATACAGGTACTGGGCAACAAGGAGGCAGTTTGTTATGGCCAAAGGAGAACATAAACAGGGAGTTCGGAACAAATAGGGCGAGAGTAGAAACAGGGAGTCTCCTTATCAGTTCTCAAAACAAACTGTTCCTCATCACAGCAGGTACAAAAATGCAGCTTCTTACTTATCTCATTTTGCAACTTGAGCAAGCGTGTAGGGTGCGTCCCTGCTTGAACCTATTTCCAGTTCTGCCCAGGGACTACCCAGAAACCTTTGTTACATTTGCTTTAGCATAATTGCACTAGGCCTATTTTTCTAGGGCCTAACAACTTGATACAAAGTTAAAAACTTCAGTGAGAAAACCTGCTGCCCCCTCCCTGCATGCTGCCTCTGAGGCAGCTGTGTGGAAGGGTGCGGGCTGGGGGCAGTTGCTGTCCGTGGTGGGTCCAAGCTCCGTGGTCTGCATTATACAGGAGATTAGATTGGATGATCAAAATGCGGGGTCTCAAACATGTAGCCTATGGGCTATCCACATCTAGGGTGAATGCGCAATCTGGCCCAGGGGTCCTGGCAGGTTTGGGGGAGGGGCTGTCTGTTACCATTCCCCAAGCCCTTTCCCCTCTCACCATCACCCTGCCCTCTCCTCCCCCAGGGATGTGGGTTTGGGGATTACTGAGGGGATGGGGGACAGCTGGAATGGTGCATTCCGTTTCCCTGCAGTTCCTGCCTTCCCAGAGAGGGTGGGGGTTGCAACAACTGCCACCATGCTGCGCTGTGCCAGAGGCTCCCTGCCCCATCCAGTGATTCTCAAAGCCATGTCCTCGGGGAAATGGTGCCATAGGGGGGAGGGCAGGGCGATGATAGAAAGGGGTCGGGGCTTGAAGGCCGTTAAGGGACAGGCTGCCAGGAGTCCTGGGCCAGATAGCATAGTCACTCCAAATACTCTTTTCTAGCCTTGAAGTCTATGAAGTTGAAAGTCCAGTAGCAAAGTTTTTTCTAATAAATCTATCAAACTGGAGTGAATAGTTAATCACAGCTATATGTACAAATGGGGGGGGGGGAAGTGATTTGTGCAACTATCGAGCTTTTAGTCTTACTTCAGTAGAATGCTAGACTTTTGAACCAAATCTGAGGGAAAGAATAAATAAAGATACGGAATTAAATGGAAAAATAGAACAAAATACAACAAGGATCTGCAAAGGTAGATTGTGTCAGACTTATTTTTTTTTGAGAAGATAAATGATTTCTTAGATAAAGGAAACATAGATTTAGTCTGTTCAGTCTGTTCACATTGTAATAAAGCAGTTGACCTGGGATGGTATGAGAAATTACCAGTTTTATTGGTGAAGATGGGGATTAGTTCAGGAATAGTAAGATAAGTAAGGAACAAGCTAATGGAGAGGCAACAGGATACTGGAGGGAGGATACTAGACAAGTTCCTCAAGCATTTGGACCAATATTGTTTAATGTTTCCATTAATGACCTTAGCACAAAAAGTAGCAATGTGCTAATGACTTTTCCGATTACTTAATGATGACATTTTCTGATGACAGCCAGAGATAATCATGGGAGGCATTGTAAATAGGGATGTGAATGGTTAACTGGTAAACCTCACCCTTGTGAGGCTTACCCGTTCTGATTAACTGGAGGGGGGAGGGGGAGAAGGAGGGCTGGAACAGCCCCTGTTGGTGTCGGGACTGACCCGAACACGCAGTGAGCCAGGAGTGGGCCTGACCATGTCCATGATAGTCCCTGTCAGCGGCATGGGAGCTGTTTGAGCCCAGGAGGGTTAGAGCAGTCACCCACCCACCTCCCTTTTAATCAGTTAACTGGTTAAACAGTACGTTTAACTGGTTAATTACATGGGATTTTACCTCTGTAATTGTAACAACAGAGAAGGATCTGAATATTCTATAGGAAGAATAGGATGACCTGGAGGTCTGCGTGAATTAGATAGAATTTAATAGTACAAAATGCAAGATGATGCACTTAAAGCAAGACTTTCTTCTATAAACTATGGGCTTATCAGTTGGAGCAGCAGAGGAGGAGACTGACCTGGCTGTTTGTTAGTTCATAGAGTGATTGTGAGCCACAAAAGAAGTAACTTTTTTAAAGGGGGTGGGGAAGAGACAATATGATCCTAGGATATGTGAGGTGAATTACTAAAGATAAGGAAGTATTAATGCCATTGTACAAGATACTGACGACTTAATCTGGAATAGTTTAAAATTCTAGTCATTAACGTATAGTGTTGGGACAAGAGTAAATGTGTGAGCTGACCATAAATACATTTAGATTGGACATTAGAAGATGATTTTTGATCTTGAGAGGAGTGAGGTTCAGGGATAGCCTTACAGTAGAAGTAGTGGAGAAAATAACTTGTTTTAAGATAGAATTGGATACATTTACAAATGGGAGTGTGACATGGTTGCCTGCAATATCAAGGGCATGGACTTGATGATCCAGGAGGCCTTTCTCAGTCCTGTGTTCTGATGTAAACCCTGGGATGTAGCAGAATTATAATTGATAAGCAGCATGAATTTTAAAAAAATATCTCACTTCAATAACGAAGGCTGGTGGTAGTTTTGGTTAAAAAAATGGACTCAACAAACAACCGTACAACCTTTCCTTTTGCACATACACCCTTCAAGTTATTTTGGCATATTTAATATAGGTAGTTTGAGATGCTTGGTGGTTGTTGGTGAAGGCATTGCATAGATGATATCACTAAAAGCCTGGAATTAAAGTTATGGTCTTTGATGTATGGTTGTGGCAGTGGTGAAGTCTGTCTGAGGTTGAAGAATATAGGATGTATATTATAGGTGCCTGAACGTCTAATTTCTGTACTTTTTGCAGTAATTAAGGGTTTTTTCTTCACATTCCTTGACACCATGAATTGTGATGATCGTGACTCCTTTAGTCTGCATCGCATAGTATCTTTACTGTTTACTCCATTACCTTTTGTTGTTTAATGATTTCCAAATAATCTAACGTGTCTGTCCCACAAGTTTGGTTTCTGTGCCATTGTGATTGAAGGCTATACAAATTCTATAAATATCTCTTCCAGAGAACATGTCTAATATTGTTGAAAACAAATCCCTCTACTTTGTTACTTAACCAGCCCAGAAGTTCATCTTCCTTTTGCTCATGGAACAAGAAGTATTTCCAAAATATCATCTGGCCTTTTCTCTCTTGCAAGGTCCCTGCAGTGTTCAATAATCTTTGAAGCTTGATGTCATGTAATTAGTGCCAGCCAATGTGTTTCATTTCCAGTGCAGCCTGGTGTATCAACTTCAAAATGCCATCTTATCGTATGTCTTCTCTTAATTCCAGGAAGACAGCACAGAGTTTATGCTGTCCATTTTGTCCCTTATAGAATTTTTTTATCCATTTTTCTTAACATAGAGTCCCTGAAAACAGGGACTAGTGTCATCTTCTTTTGGGCAGGTATGTTGTTCTTGGGGATTGAGATGAGCAACCATTTTCATACATGTTCCTTCTCTGTTTTGTTCCTCTGGTGAAATTTCAGAGATGCCCTACAGATGCCTTGTTGATTTCATAAGAAAAGCCATACCAAAGGTCCGTCTAGTTCAGTATCTTGTCTTCTGACAGTGACCAATGCCAGGTGCCCCAAGGGGAATGAACAGAAAAGGTAATGAACAAGTGACATACCATATTGCCCATTGCTTCTGGCAAACAGAGATTTGGGACACCAATCTTCGCATCCTGGCTAATAGCCACTGATGGTCCTATCATTTATGAATGTACCTAGTTCTTTTTTGAATCCTGCTATTTAACATGCCTTTGGGTTCACTTTGCTCTAGTGATTATAAACTGCCACTCCTCATTTCAGATTTCTCTTTGCTGCTCTCCCATTGTTAATTCTTCCCCTGGTTAAAAATGTGGTAGAGAATCCCAGATGATCAAAAAAATCTTTCGTGCTCTCTCAGGTTGATAGTTCTTCAGGACACAAATCTTCTCTTCCCATCAGCTTGCAATTCACATTCAAGAAAATGCTTGTCTTTGGGTAGTAAGAAAAACATGGACATTTCCTTCAGGCTGTAATAACTGTTCCAATATTGTCCATTATTATTGATCTAGAAATGTATCTATGTAGAATATAAGCAAATTCCCTGCTACAAATTCTTTCAAACACTTAGGTTAATGTTTGCCTATTCTTTGACTCAAAATTCCCTTTTCAGCTGGCTTATATAGAATAATTGGGTCAGCACAACTCCTTCATTAACAAGAATAATTAAAACACCTGGTGAGATCAGACACATGGATTGGAGAGGTATGAAAGCCCAGTCACTGGGGCTCTTGTTCACAAATTAGCATAGTCAGTTCTCTCTAAACGCAGGATCTGCAGTTACTCCTGAAACTCCCTTCTTACTCTGCAGTGGACATTCTAATTACTGTGCAGGCCCTAGGGAAAGGATGACCATTTTAACTGAAAGTAGCTTATGGCATCAGTCCTGTTGCAAGTAATTAAAATGTGAAGAGCTTGTTCCTTACCTTAGCAGAACATAAAGATTAACACCTGTGGATGAATTCCTGAATTAAACAGAACAATTTGTCATCTTCAGTCTGATGATTGAGGGAAGATCCTTAGGGTCCTTACAGAAAATTTCCCTATAACTATTTTTGCTCATTCTGTTAGTCTGTCCAGCATATCTCAAAATGGAAGATGGCTGTATTGGCAGCAATTAAAACAAAGGTTTGGTACCTGGTTTGGGTTCATAATTTGAGTGCTCCTAAATTTCCATCTGGAAGTGGTGGTTCAGCTTTGAAGTCATACTGTATACCCCAAGCTTTGTTGATACTGCAGAAATGGCTGGAGAAACCTAATAAACACTTGATTTTTGTTTTTCTAGACATCGGGAGTGGCAGCTAGAGGCTCCATTGCATGTTAATACATTCTTAAAGGTAAGCTCCATTGATTAATCTTCTAGCTTTAAATAGCCAATGCCTTTGGGATAAATAGTTGTGGTGCAAATGCAAAACATAAACTATACCTGGTAACATTACAAAGGAGTTAAGGTTGTGGTATAGGATCTTGCTGTTTGGTAATTGAAGTAATGGTTGTTATTGGTAAAGTGTATGCTTGTGGCTAGAGCATTGAAGGGTATGGACTGCACATGCTTAACTTTTCATTCCTTGTTCATGTTTGTCATATGTATTGCATGTAGTACAAGTTAACTTTACTGTTTTACAGTGAAGATTTTTGTATATAAATTTCCTGTGGAGTTTTTTTCCCCCTGCTTACGGATAGAAGCTAAGTAAGCGGGATAGATCTGTTTGGAATGGAGAAGGGCAGATTTTACATCAATGCAATGTGTCGGACCCCCATATATAAAATCTGCCTAGTAACTTAGAATCTGACTGAAAACTGCCCATGTTGATCGAATCTGTTTTTTATCCATACAAGGGAGAAGAGTTTGACAAAAATTTGTCACACGTAGTTTCAACTCTTATGAATAACTCTTAAAAATGATCCCAAAATGCAATTAAACTTACATATTGCATCAGACCTGCTCAGGGATAAATCTGTCTATCAAACTGTGTAAGTAAATAATTTATCTAACAGTGAAAAGTTGAACTGCCAAGAACACACTTCATAAAAAGCCCAGTTTCAGATACTCTATTAAAATTCATGAAGAGAAAACATATGAAAACTATGTGTAGGACTTCTGTACTTAAGAGAAAAAAAATATTTTAAACCCATTTTAGATGGCAATCTTACGGCCACTATAATCATAATAATGGCACCCATAGGAAGACATTACAGGTAGATGAAAAAAGCAAGCTGAGTGTGAGGGAAGGAGGACGGATTATCAAAAATACAATATTTTGGCATAGTCTGAGAAGATGGTCTGTTCTCCTCTTGGTCTAATGCTGTGAAGGGAATGGTACATTCTTCTTTGAGTGATGTTCTTGTGGTTGCTCCAGTCTGGGTGACGGTACGTCCTTGTGCTGGCAACTGGAGATTCTTCTAGCAGTGTCCTGCCCTGCATGCACGCACGCGCCATAGCGGCTCTTGGTGTTTAGGTGTGCACTGTGACATGGCCCTTTCATTTCCCTCTCTACTTGTCCACAGCGGCAGACAGAGCTCTGTGGACTTGCCCTTTTTCTCCTAAAAACCCCCCAACAACATTACTTAATTCTCCTTGACAAGTTTTGAATTCCTATCTACTTGCTACCCCAACCCCTCCAAAAAAAAACCAAAATGTTTCTGCCAACCTCCGCCCCGCCAAACACTTCTTTGTAGTTTGACACCCCAATCTGTTTTTCCCCAATACCTGGCTTGCTAGGCTTCAGACTTTGAGAGTCCTGCCAAGAGACTATGCCCATGCCTGACTGACACGCCTAGTGTATAAAGTGTCTTGAAGAGGCCCATCTGATGCAGAACTGTGTGCACTGCTCAGATCTCACTGCCTGAGCATGACGCTACTCCACCAACAGGCTGAAAACCTATCTATAAAAAAAAATCTCTTCAGCCACCACAGGACGATTTGTTTCCCAAGGCTAAAGTCTCAGACAAGTTGAAAGGTATGGACAAAAATTGTTCCTCTACTTCGTCTGACAAATCTAAAGCGAAAATCTGGGTTTCTCCGGCACTGAGCTTATCTAGAGTGAGTGTAGGTGGCAGGCCTGGTACGTCTGGCACGGCACCGCCTAAACCATCTTGTGCCCTCCAGGCACAAGTCCATGTTGAAGATGGCACAGGAGATGGCATCACATGCAGCACCCAAGAAACCCCGCACCAGCATGCCTTCTCCTAAGGAACCATCTCTGACCGTGCCAACGGCACCAAGTATGGCTCACTCAGCCGCAGCATTACTGCTGGGACGTGCACAGCACCGTGTGCCTTTGCTAGTCCGTGCCTCATCTGCACCTCTGTCTCCGTGCGACTTGGTGCATTTTCTCCATTCTCTGAGGTCACCAGCTCCATCCCTCTCACCGAACCAAGCTGGCACCGAACCTCACAGCCACTTTTCATCTCAGCATTCTAGTCCCACCTAGTGGCATTCTCCTTGGGAGCCCCACTCCTCTAGACTATCTCATCTGCCTCCACAATCTCCATGATATTCACACCATTGACCTTATCTACCACCTCTATATCCTGGCCAGTTGCATCCCTGGGACTCTTGGTCTTTTCACGGAAGCCACTACACCACTCCTTCAGCTACAGCCAAAAGACCACTGCAGTCCCCTTAGCCTTTACCTGGGGTACTCAACATGTGGCCTCTACACAACTCCTCCTTGCTGGATGAAGGCATCATCCCTACTACCCCGCCACTATCCAATGACTTGAAACAATTTCAGGGACCTTTTAAGAGGCTGGCCCTGACACAAGAAGAGGAACTGCAAGAGGGGAAAGAAAAACAATACAGACTTTTGCGCACATTACAACCTCTAGAATTGTTCTTCCTATGGATGAGGTCATCATGGACACGGCTGATGATATATGGTAAACACCAGCTTCCATTACTCCTACCAATAAGAGGGCTGACCACAAATATTTCATCACCTCCGAGGGTATGGACTTTCTTTTTACACACCCTCCACCTAATTCTTTAGTGTGGATTTGGTCACGTAGAAGACACGGCAGCCAAATATGAGGTCCACCCCCTAAGACAAGGACCATAAATGACTGGATATTATGGGAAGGAAAGTCTCCTCCTCTGCGACTTGAATTCTTCTTCGAGTGATGTCCCTGTGGGTGCTCCACTGTAGATACTGGGCTTGTCCTGGTGCCGCAGTACGGAGATTTTTTGCAGCAGTTGTCTGGCCAGATGGCGCATGCTTGGGGAGCGTCTTCCAGCGTTTGCGCCCTTTCGCACTGCTCGGTCCGGTCTGAGCCAGTTCTTCTCAACCGCCTCAGGCTGCAGATGGAGGAAACAGCTCTCCTCGGATCCTTCTAGGTCGTGAGGAAATTCAAGCTTGTTCTTGTTTATTTTCATTCTTATAGTTAGCTTTCTCCTTTCTATTCATTCCCTGTTAAAAAAAAAAAAAATTAAAGGTAAAGACTAGTTTAAAATAGTTAGCATAAGTTCTTAGTTTTCTTTACTTATTAGGTTTCCGTTGACTCCCAGTTTACCCGACTTGTTACTCTTCTCCCTGCCTAAAAAAAAAAAAAAAAGTTAAAACGATGCCTGGTTCACCAGGGTTCAAAAAAATGTGAGGCCTGCCATGAGGCTATGCCTACCTCGGGTGGCCACTTCTCCTGCATATGTTGCTTAGGTGAAAGCTCATAGCTAGAGCTCGTAGAGGCAGGGAGATAAGGCTCAGGATGATTTTGTTCAACAGGGCTCTTCAGCCTCAAGGATCTGCCTGCCCCCCACGGTCACCACGAGAGCCACAAAAATGAAGGGCCTCCTCTCTAACTGCTGCCCCTCCAAGAAAGAGCGAACCATCTCCAACCTGCTCTCTGCTTGCTACTTCGCATGGCAGATTGAGTGTTGGCAATAAACCGAGCACTTCAGGCCTGTCTATGGTGTTCATGATTGTAACGGCACCATCCAAATTAGTAAAATCCGCCTCCACAGTGCCAACCGTATGCCACCCATCAGCACTGACAAGCTCTGCTCGCGGCATGTCGGCACCAATTCCAAGGACGGCACTGGCTCCCGCTGAGCCTCACTAAGCACCGACTTTGGTGCCAAGCCTCCTGGAAGACCAACCTGTCCGCACGGCACTGATGCTATCAGCGCCGCTTGTGGTGTCAACCCGAACAACACTGCCTCTTACAATAGAGGTGCCGGCATCGACCTCGGCACCGAGATGGTCGCAGCCTAGGAAGGCTACAACCAAGACACCCCGTAAACGGAGCCCATCTCCAACCTTTTCTCTAGAACTCTCGTTGCTGCTACCACCACAGTCACCTAGGCGATCACTACCCAGGAGATTGTCTTCCCGTGAGTGCCTCCCATCCCCATTCCTAACCCCACGAAGGGAGCATCCTTACCATCACCGGTTTTCCCCCTCTCCTTCCCCCTTACCATGCAGGTCTTACTCTCCATCAGTGTCACCGCGTTTGCCTAATTATTTCTACGGACAGCCATATAGCAGATCTCATCGCTACGATCGCTCACCATCTTGCTCTTCCTAATATTACCAAGACCCTTATGATAGTTGCACATACTACAGGTCCTGTTCACCATACCACTGTTCTTATCATCGGTTTTCCAGATCACTCCGTAGATCCAGGACACACGACTCTTATTCCAGACACTCACCTGCGGCCAACCCACCTCGCTCGAGGCAGGGTCTAAGGTCCCTACCCTCTCCCCATCCTGACATGGAGGAGGAACAGCCCATAGCAATGGAGACGCATGAGCCTGAGATATTGCCTACTGAGCCATCGTCATTCTCTGCGGATGAGACAGTTATCCCAGGGGATACTTCTCCCCCTGACGATCTCAGGCAGTTTCAGGACCTTTTTAAAAGGGTGGCAATCTCCCAGGAGATTCAGTTTACAGAGATCAAGTAGAAACAGCCTCCGGACTCCAGACTCTTCACACTTCGAAATTGGCCATCATGCTGGATGAGGCCATATTAGAGGTCGCCAGTGAGTTGTGGCAGACCCCATCTTCAGCATTGCCAAGAAATAAGAAAGCGGACAAGAAATACTTTGTCCCGCCTAAAGGATAAGAATTTCTATTCGCCCACCCGCACCCCAACTCCCTGGTGGTTGATGCGGCACAACAAAGAGCATGGGTGCCTCAATATAGAAGTCAAACATCAGACAGGGACTCAACATTTATTTGGGAGAAAGGTCTATATGTCATCAACACTTCTTCTTCAAATGACCAACTACTTGGCACATTTATCGAATCATAATTTCGATAATATTTCAAATTTGACAACCCTTATGGAATCGCTGCCTGATTCTAAAAGACCCATTTTAAAAGCTGTTGTTCAAGAGGGTTATGCTGCCACTAGGACCAGCTTGCAGGTAGCGATGGATGTAGGAGACACTGTAGCCCAGGCCACTGCCACCACAGTCGTCATGAGAAGGGCCTCGTACCTCCAGTCAGCAGCAGTTCCCAAGGATCTGCAAGCAAAAGTGAAGGACTTACCCTTCTAAAAAGATAATCTCTTTGCAGAAAAGATGGACACGGTACTACGTTCTAGCAAAGATACCAGGTCAACGCTCCAAAAACTTGATATGTACACTCCACCATATGGGAGATGGAGCTACATGCTGTTTCAGAGGTGCTATAATTATACCCATACTAGGCAGCAATGGCAACAACAGCACCATCCCCTAGATAACTCTTGTCAATGTCACCGGCCTCCGAGACGCCACAATCAGAATAACAACCCGCAGAACCAACCCAATACCAGGCAGTAGGTTTGACTGTTTGGTCAGGAGCTCTCAACCAGTCCTACTCACCCTACACGCACTGGTTACCATCCTGTTGGTATAGAGGAGTTTTCGGTATTTGCGCATCCCCTCACAAAGAGGGTCATCAAGGGTCTAACAAATTTGAACCCTCTCCTGCGCATACCTTCTCCTTTGTAGGATTTGGATCTAGTACTACAGACCCTTATGGCCCCACCTTTTGAGCTGTTAGCTACAATACCTCTTCAGCTGCTAACCCAGAAGCTGATGTTTCTACTCGCAATTACCTCTGAGTGCAGTCAGTGAGCCATCAGTGCTGATGGCTGTACCTCCATACACCATCTTCCAGAGGGATTGTGTCATCCTCAGATATCACCCAGCCTTCATACCTAAGGTCTGTTCCTATTTCCACATCAACGAGCCCAGTATACTGCCTTGATACTACCCTAAGCCACATGCTTCTCCTAAGAAGCGGCTCTCTTCACTCTAGACATATGTAGAGCTCTAGCCTTTTATATAGACCGCACTAAGCCCTTTAGAAAGACAGACAGACTTCTACTGGTCTGGCAGAGCATTCCAAGGGCGATCCCATTTCATCTCAAAGAGTAGCTAACTTAATTGTGTTGTGCATAGCCCACTGCTACTCTATTCGGGGAATACTGCTCTCTGAGTGCCCTAAAATGCACTCCACTAGAGCCATTTCAGCCTCCACTGCCTTTCTAAGAGGTGTTCCCCTTGCAGACATTTGTAGGTCAGCCATGCGAGTGTCCTATCGCACCTTTGTAGAACATTACTCTGTACAGCATAGATGGCTGCTGGATAACTCCGTAGCAGCTGCAGTCCTTTCATCTGCGAATTGATAGGGGCTCCGAATCCCACCTACCTGCATGATGTGGGGGGGACACTGCTGTGCAGACACCTGAAGTGGAGCACCCACAGGGACATCACTCAAAGAAGAAAGCGAAGTTACTCACCTTGGTGCAGTAACTGTTGTTCTTTGAGATGTGTGTCCCTGTGGGTGCTCCACTACCTGCCTTCCTCCTCGCTTCGGAATCTGTGTCCCTTTTATTTTCCAGAGGCTGAGGTGGGTATGAGGAACTGGCTTAGACCAGACTGAGCAGTGTGAAAGGGTGCGATCGCCGCAAGACGCTCTGTGCACATGCACAGTCCGGCCAGACTACTGCTACGAAAAATCTCCGTACTGTGGCGCTGGAGCAAGCCCACCAGCACCTACAGTGGAGCACCCATCTCGAAGAATGACACATCTCGAAGAATGACCGTTACTGCACCAAGTAACTTCGCTTTCTAAGGGTAGCAAATTTATACCGCCATGCTAGCCAATTACAACTACTACAACTATTCCAGACTTCAAGAACTTCTCCAATTCCTGCTGAAGAAGAAGAGGGCAGTACTCCTCAACATTATACAGGAGGGACACACCATCTCCTGCATTGCACTACAATCTGCCATGGACATGGCCGATACTGCAGCCTGGGTTACAGCATCTGCTATTTTAATGCACAGGGCCTTGTGGTTCCACATGTCTGGGGTACCCAGGGATCTTCAAAACAAAGTTGAAGACCTCCCCTTTGATAAAACCACCCTTTTTGCTGCAAAAATGGATCAGGTCCTTCCTTTGATGAAGGATTCACTCACAACCTTAAGACTCTGGGCATGTACACGTACCTTTATCCTTTTGTTTGGCGGGCAACACCTACCAGAGACTCGGACTAATACTGGCCCCAACCAAGGTACAACTTCAGACAAAAACATAGGCCTTGAAGACGTAGGCCTCAGCGCCAGCAGCAACCTTTAACATCCCAACCCACATAATCAAAACAGCAAATTTGAAGGTTTAGTTGGGAACCAAAATGCAGGACAATGTAGCACTTTAAAGACTAACAAGATGGTTTATTAGATGATGAGCTTTCGTGGGCCAGACCCACTTCCTCAGATCAAATAATGGAAGAAAACAGTCACAACCATATATGTCCTGCATTTTGCTTCAGCTACCCCAGACTAACACGGCTACATCTCTACCACTATTCTACAGTTGGGAACCAGAGAGACATTCCTGCTACTGTTACACCACCTGCTGGACAATTATGATTTGCCCACCACCTCCACTCTTTTTTGCATCAGTGGGAACAAATAACATCAGATCAATAGGTACTAGAGCTCATTTGAGTGAGCTACTCTCTGTTCTCCCTACCTATTCCCCCCCTCCTCCCTCTTCAGGGACCCCTCTCATAGGGCACGCCTCCAACAGGAGGTCCTCCACTTTCTGCAAATAAGTGCGATAGAGCCAGTACCAATGGCTTTTCAAAGGAAAGGGTTTTATTCAACACATTTCCCAACCTAAAAGAAGACTGGTGAGTTGAGACCCATTTTAGATCCAATGAGGCTTAACAAGCATGTCATTCAGAAGATTAAAGATGGCGACTCTGGCAACAATTATTCTAGCACCTAGATCAAGGAGATTGGTTTTCTGCTCTCGACCGTCAGGACGCGTACTTCCGCATAATGATCTATCCCGCTCACAGGTGATTCCTGTGTTTTATAATTAGGAACCAGCACTACCAATACCAAGTTCTCCCATTTGGCCTCTCAGCAGCCCCGAGAGTTTTTTCCGAAACTCTGGCAGTTGTTAGTGCACCCAGGTGCCAGAGTGATGATAATCCCACACCTTGATGGCTGCCTTATAAAGGGCACATCCTTCCAGGAAATGCAGGATGTGATCAATATGACCACCCACCTTCTTCTTGAACTTGGCTTCCACATAAACTACCAAAAGTCCACGCTCTGACCCACCCAAACCCTGGAGTTCATAGGACCTCACATCGATACCATGTCCAGCAGCGCAGCTCTACCAAGACACAGATTTGAAGCCCTCCACAACCTCATAACTCTGGCACACATGACCTCAACTAAAACAGTCCTTGATGGCCTCAAGATTCTCAGTCATATGGGCTGCAACCACTTATGTGGTCACACTGGCCAGATTACATATGAGGTGCTGCCAGGCCTGGCAGGCTACACTCCATATCCCGTGCAGTGACCCACTTTTCAAGACCATCACTATCCCACCACGTGTCCTCAATTCATTTGACTGGTGGACAGACCCACACAGTATACTACAAGGGGTATCATTTCACCAGCCAACCCTGACAGTTGCCATTATGACGGATGCATCCCTCATGGGATGGAGAGCCCATCTTGGACTTCACACTGTATAAGGCAAATGGTCCTTCAACGAGCAAACGCAGCACATCAGTCTGCTAGAACTCAGGGCAGTGCGCTATGCATGCCCACACTTACTGCACTATATATAGCACACAAGACAATCAGTATCATGACTGACAATACGACCTGTATGTACTATATCAACTGACAGGAGGGAGCTCAGTCTTCCTCCCTCTGTATAAAAGCACTGAAATTATGGAACTGGTGCATTGCACTCCAAATCATCTCCATAGCGACCTACCTTCTGGTATTCAGTGTCATGGCAGACACCCTCAGCTACATCTTTTTCAACTATCATGAATGGGAGATAGATGCTCAAGCCCTCAAAAAAGTATTCCTCAAGTGGAGGCAACTGGATGTATATCTTTTCGCAACCAAAGCCAACTGTAAATGCCACCTGTTCTGTTCCAGAGAAGCCTTGGGAAAGGGATCTCTAAAAGACACTTTATCCCTGAAATGGGATGTAACTCTTCTCTTTGCGTTCCCACCAATTCCACTACTTCACAGGATCATCATGAAAATCAGACAGCTTATGTTATCCTCATTGCACCAGCATGGTCGAGACAAACGTGGTTTCCTTATCTGTACAATTTAGTGATAATGGATCCCCACATCTTTCCCCTGCAACACAATCTTCACTCAACTCCACCTCAGGATCCTCCATCCCAAAACTGGAGAAACTCCACATCCAGGCTTGGCTCCAGAATGCTCAGAATACCTGCTCAGAAAGAATAAAGCGTATAGTAATTGACAGAAGAGGAGAATCCACAAGGAAGACTTACCTGTACAAGTGGATGAGATTCTGTGACTGGCTTAAGCAGAACCATTCCATCCCTCCAGACACCATACCTGTCCCCAACATACTGGACTACCTACTAGAACTAAGAGCATTGGGCCTCTCCTTCAATACTGTTAAGGTTCATTCAGCAGCAATAGCAGCCTTCCACAAAAACAGAGAGAGTACATCATTCTTTTCAGACCCGCTCACTAAATGTTTTCTTACAGGTTTTCAGGACACCTTTCCATTGGTGTGGCCTCCAGCCCTCATCAGGGACCTAGATCACATCCTTAAAAGTTTAACTAAACCATCCTTTGAGCCTCTGGCAACTTGCTCTTGGATGCATCTCTCCATGAAAGTCCCCTTTTTGGTACCAATAACTTCCAGCAGGACAGTTGGAGAGCTGGCAGCATTAATGGCACACCCCCCCATACATGGTATTTACCAAAGACAGGGTAACCCTTTGGCATCACCCCAATTTCCTACCAAAGATCTCATTTCCATTCCATATTAACTAACCGATACATTTACCTGCGTTTTTTCCCAAGCTGCATTCTGATCTATCCAAGCATCGCTACATACCTTGGACATCTGAAGAGCACTTACTTTCTATCTAGATCAAACAAAACAATGTAGAAAATCAGCAAGGCTCTTACCATTTGCTGAACCCTCCAAAGGTCAAGCAGCCTCTTCACAGAGAATATCCAAATGGCTCTCGTCTTGCATTCACACGTGCTACACTATTCACAACAAGCAATTGCCAGATACCATTGCTACTCATTCTACCAGAGCTGTTGACTCCACAACTGCTTTCCTCAAGAATGTACTGCTGGAGGACATTTGCAAGGCAGCCACTTGCTCTTTTGACCACAAGTTTGTAAAACATTGTGCTCTCACCTCCGCCATCGCTCCATCCATGGCAGTCTCACAAGTGGTGCTATCATCAATTGCAGGGGCAGGATTCCAAACGCTCCTCCCCAATATGACTATTGCTCTGTGGTCACCGAGTGGAGCACCCATGGGGGTATCACTCGAAGAAAAGAAGATGAGAGTTACTCACCCTGTGCAGTAACAGGGGTTCTTTGAAATGTGTGTCCCCCGGCGTGCTCCACTACCCTCTCTCCTTCCGCTGCTTGGAGCCTCATTGGGGCCATGCTGTGCTCATGCCTAATGGACACCAATAGCATGAGGAGACACTACGTCATGTGCGTGGTGGGGCAGAGCATTGCTAGAAAAATCTCTGGTCACCAGCGTGAGGATGCACCAGCACCCAGAGTGGAGCATGCACAGTGACACACATTTCGAAGAACCCCCATTACTGCACAGGTTGAGTAACTCTTTTTTACTGACCTAGAAATAATTCAACAAGCTTTTGTGAAAAGCAGATAGAAATGATCTGGACATTCAGTATTAATGACAAAACTAGCCAATAGTACTTTGTGCAATATAATACAAAACAATTTCTTTAGGCATCAAGTATGTCAATTCTTTTGTATCTGACCCTGTCTTATCAGGCTTAGACTACTATTTAGGGTTAAGTTCTCAGTACTCAAAAAATGAACTGGGGAAACATATTTTAAGACCTGGAAGAATCTACAGTAAAACTCCATTAGTCCGGCATCCAATGCTCCGGGACTCCTGATGGTCCGGCACCATCAGGAACCCGGAAGTGCTGGGGCTGCCAGACAGGCTTCCCCCATTCAGCTGCTGCTGAAACTGACCAGCAGCTGAATCGGGAAAACCAGGAGCAGAGCAGCTGTGGTGCTGCCGGGTTGGTCTGGTAGCGCTGCCCCTCGGGGCTGCGGGACCAACCCGGCAGCACCCCAGCTGCTCTTGGGGATGCCTGGAGCAGAGCAGCTGGAGTGTTGCCGGGTTGGTCCCGCAGCGCCAAAGCACGGCGCTGCGGGACCAACCCGGCAGGACCCCAGCTGCTCTGCCCCGGGCTTCCTGGAATCAGCTGCTGATCTGTTTCAGCAGCGGCTGAATCGGGGACCCCTGGGGCAGAGCAGCTGGGGTCCTGCCGGGTTGGTCCCGCAGCGCCGTGCTCTGGCGCTGCGGGACCAACCCGGCAGCACTCCAGCCGCTCTGCCCCAGGCATCCCCAAGAGCAGCTGGAGTACTGCTGGGTTGGTGCCATAGCGCCGCCCCTTGGCGCTGCGGAACCAACCCGGCAGCATCCCAGCTGCTCTATTGCAGGCATCCCCGATTCAGCTGCTGCTGAAACTGACCAGCAGTGGCTGAATCAGGGACGCCTGGGGCAGAGCCGGACTATTGTAATGGGGGGCTATGAGGGGTCTGGGGTGGCATCCCCTCCCACCCTACTCCAGACCCCTCATAGCCCCCCCTTCTGATAGTCCAGCATATCTGATAATCCGGCACCCCTTGGGTCCTAAAGGTGCCAGATGATCGGAAGTTTACTGTATTTTGAACTACTAATGGTTGAAAAACTAAGATATGTAATGGTGCAATAATTGAAGGAATATAACATTGCCTTGGTTATTTTTTAAAGAGAATGAAAACACCAAGTAGGAGTAATTGTCTAGGGTGTAACAATAGCACGTAGATAGATGTAATTTGATTAAAACTGATCAAAGGTACACTTAATATCAGAGATGAGTTTGCCTGAAATAGCAAACCACTACCACTTAAAGAATTTAAAATTAGAGTGGACAAATCATTTGAATATTCAGGACAATCCTTTATTTGGAGGTGGGTGGATAAAATAACTGAATAGTTCTTTGTTTCTACACACAGCCGGGAGGAAAAATCTGTGCACTTTCATATTCCTTACACTCACTGTTTGTTGGTTTTGAATTAATAATTCCCCATGAAAGGTGCTAAACTACATTAACCCTATACCATATAAAATGTGTGAATAGTATGATCAGTAGTTAGAATTGGGGTTAATTTTTCCTTGACCTGTTCTCTTGCTTCTGTTTATATTTCAATTATTGGAGGAATATAAGTTATACTGTGAATTGCCTCATGTCGCCTTTGGTGTAATAACATGTTTCCATATGAATGCTGTTAAATCAGTGTAGAAATTACTTGTAAACGATCTCCTAAGGATCATGTCCGGTGAAATGTCTATATTACCTTGGTAAAATAGTTTTCTGCAGATTGTAGGAGCTAGAGTAGCATCAAAACCGGATTGCTCAACTTCTGTATTACCTTGCTCTCACTCTCTCTGCTCTCTGCGTTGGCTTTGTAGGGATTATATTCCTGTTAGCGACTAGGGATGTGAAAGGTTAAGGTTAAATGGCCTCTGACCGTGGCAGGCCTGGGCGCTCCACAGACGGGCTGCTCCAGCGTGGGCTGGGATCTAGCAGCCAGCCCCAATGTGAGGCTGGGAAATGGGAAGCTGGGGGCTGCTCCAGGCAGGCTGGAGCGCGCAGTCCCCCACCAGATCTTGCTTAGTTGGTTAACTGGTTAAATGTTAGGTTAACCTAACATTTGACTGGTTAACAGTTTAACTGGGATTTTACATCCCCTTTAGCAACTGATCTTAAAAAAACAAACATCTTGCATCTATATCTGGAGCCTGATGGTAGCTGCATTTTTGTGCCCTTTGTGCTACTTTGGAATGCTTTTCCAACCAGTATCAGAGAAGTTGAAAGCCAGTCCTATCCCAAGATAGTCACCAGGGCCCTGGTTGCAGCTAGAACCTGCAACAAAGTTTATTGGGGTGAAATTGGGTTTTTGTTTCTGAAATGCTTGAACAATAGAGAATTTATCGCAAAACCTATTGCTGTCTTGTAGTAGTGAAGACACTACTTAAGGATACTAAATCCAGAGGGGATGAGTGTTTTGCCTAATCTATTGTATCTGTATAACACAGACCAAAGAACCTTTCTGAAATAATTCTGTTTTGTACTAGGACAGCTCTTTTTGAATGTAGTTCTACCTTGATTGAAAAAATGCCAGTGATGGAGAATACACCCTTTTGATATATTGTTCAAATTAAATAGCCTCACTCTGCTAAAAAAAAATTCTTGATTTCAGTTTGAAATTTGTCTAGCTACAACTTCAGCCATCAGATCATGTTAGGCTTTTTCTGCTAGGAAGAAGGATCAATTAAATAGTTTTTCTCCAGGCACATAGTCTGTATTGAAGTCATACCTCCGCTTTCATTTTAAGCCAAATAGGTTGGCCTCTTTGAGTGTTATCACTATAAGGCATGTTTTCTAATCTTTTCTTGTGGCCCTCTTCAATTTATCAACATTTTTCTTGAATTGTGAAGATCGAAACTGGACATAGTATTCCAGCACTTGTTGCATTAATGCCAAATACAGATATAAAGAAAAGCTTTACTATTCTTACTTGAGATTCCCCAATTTGTGCATTCTAGGATAGATTTAGCTCCCATCTTGAAGTGTAGCCTACATTATTTACATTTATCTGTATTAAAATACATATTGTTTGTGCTAGTTTATCAAGTGACCCAGATTGCTCTAAATCATTTGTTCCTCTTCCTCCTCAATATTTGTCATTCCCCAGTTTGTGTCACCTGTGAACTTTATCAATGATCATTTTATGTTTTCTTTCAAATTATTGATAAAAATGTTAAATTGTATGGTCCAAGAATCAGTCTCTAGGGGACTGCACTGGAAACATATTATGACAATTCTTTGTTGATGAAGATACTGGATAACCGTTCTCAGAGTAGTTTTTAATTGTTCACAGCCATGCTGGAAGGACATAACAAGTGGGACTGGTTCTGTTCAATATCTTCATCAGCAATTTAGGTGATGGCATAGAGACTACACTTATTAAGTTTGCAGATGATACAAAGCAGGGAGGTGTTACAAGTGCTTTGGAGGATAGGGTCACAATTCAAAATGATCCAGACAAACTAGAGAAATGGTCTGAGGTAATTAGAATGAAGTTTAATATGCACAAATACAAAGTACTCCACTTAGGAAGGAACAATCAGTTTCACACACACAGAATGGGAAGTGACTATCTAGGAAGGAGTACAGTTGAAAGGGATTAGCAGGAGTGTTGTGAGCAAGACATGAGAAATAATACTTCCCCTCTACACTGATTAGGCCTCAACTGGAGTATTGTGTCCAGTTCTGGGTACCTCACGTCAAGAAAGATGTGGAGAAATTGGAGAAGATCTAGAGAAGAGCAACAAAAATGATTAAAGATGTAGAAAACATGACCTATGAGGGAAGACTGAAAGACATTCATTTGTGTAGTTTAGAAGAGAGAATACTGAGAGGGGGAATGTTATAGCAGTTTTCAAATATCTAAAAGAGTGTTACAAGGAGATTGGAGAAAAAATATTCTCCTTGGCCGTTGATGGTAGGACAAGAGGCAATGGGCTTAAATTGCAGCAAGGGAGGTTTAGGTTGGACAGAAAAACACCCTGTCGGGGTGTTGAAACACGAGAATAAATTGCCTAGAGATGTTCTGGAATCTCCATCACTAGAGATATTTAAGAGCAGGTTGGATAGACATCTATCAGGGATGATCTATTCTAGACAGTGCTTGGTCCTGCCATGAGGGCAGGGGACTGGACTTGATGATCTCTTGAAGTCGCTTCCAGTTCTGTGATTCTATTATTACATTCTGTGACCTATGTGCTGTGATAACTTTATTTTGTTCTAATTTTTTAATCAAAATGTGGCTTTGGACACTTCAGTTTGAGCAACATATATTTCACGTGTCATGCTGCTAATACTAAAATAACCTTTTAAATCTCTGAACACTGCTGCTGACAATATTCTCTCAATGACTGTTACATTGACCATAGGTTGTTTTTTTCTATATCCTGTCTTTTGCTCATCTGTTAGGACATAGATCTAAAAGCATTCAAGAACATTTTTGTCCAGGTTATCAGTGACTCAACAAGTAATGCCATTTTTGACAGAGTACCACACCATTTCCCTTTTTGTCTACTTGATCTTCCTAAATAAGTTATGATGATTGATTTTTATCATTCCAGTTGTGTGAATTGTCCCACCAGGTTTCAATAATATTACCTAGATCAAATGTATTCTGATAAATGAGCAAGTTGGAATTTTTCTTGTTTGTTACCCAGACTTTGTGTATTAGTGTATAGGCATTTAAAGAATTTCTTGTCTATGTCTTAGGGTTCCTTGATTAATTTCATTTTCAGCATCTCAGTTTTATGCTGAGTGCTCATATTTTGCCTCTTTTCATCCACCCCTTTTTGCTGTGAGTTTAACCTCCATGATTACTCTAACCAACCTGTCCTGAAAAAGATTAGTTCCCTTTCTTCAGAAGTGAAAGGCCACCCAAACGTTTTCTCTGTTAAAGATGGACCGATGTTTCACAGAATCAGAACCCTCTATTCTGCATTACATTCCTAGCCAGTGTTCACTTCCAGGGTCTTCGCCTTCCTTTGCTCATGGAGTATGAAGAAGATTGTCAAACAATTCTTTTTTTGGGGATGCTCCTGAGTGTCCTTAAGTAATCTCTTGTATGTGTGATATTCTGCTAGGCATCATCATCAGTGCTGATGTCATCCATCACCAGTGGCTGGTTTGAGAAGCCTATCCAATCTTGGAGTCAGAAGCCTATCCATCTACTGTCTTGACACCATGCAGGCAGCATATCATGCTATTTTCCACCTGTCACTTGGTGAACATGTTTTTTTGAATATTGAATCTCTCTAGCAAGGAGCTTCTGTTTACTTTGGATGTTTGATCTCTTTGCAGGCTTGATTTTATGACAAGTTGGGAGGAGTGTCCATCAACATGTGTGTCCAGCACAACTGTCCTGTCTAACACAACTGTTCTTATCTCTCAAGACCCCATAGATCCATCAGAATCTTACACACTTACCAAATAAAGAACCTGTTATTGATTCAGATCTTCTAGCTATTTAGAATTCCTTCTCCTCCTTTTCTCTGTGGTGGCCACAACCTGTCCATCTTCCTCTATCTCCTCCTCTGTAGAATTCAACTGTCACCACTTGCCTCTAGTGGTTAAGTGCCAGGCCTTCTCTCTGACGTCTCCTCTCTCTGATTCTTTTGTTGCCAAGTCATTCTTTTCTGAACCTAGGATGCCCTTGTTTCCCAAATGTGACGATCTGGGAAGTCCTCTGCTTCTCTTATTCTCAGTAGCATCTCTGCTTGCTCCTTGCTTCCAGCATACCAGCTACTTGCATTTCATGCACATTAAATCCTTTCTGTCTTCAGGAAGGAAAAAGAACATGATATACTACCACTGTTCATAACTGTCTGTCTTGATACCACATGTGTAGTGTAAAACATGGAAGGAAAGTGCCACTCTCTCCCTCTGAAATCCCTCTGAAACTTCACTGTTGAGAGCAATTGAGAGAGGCACGTAAGTTTGGTTCAAGTGACTTGATACCAAATTTTTCCTGTTTAGCTAAACTCAGCCCCATCCCTCACCAACAAGAGAGAGACTGATCTCTTTGAGATGTCAGGCTGTTGGGCTGATTGTAGCACTAAGGGCTAGCTAGTCACAGCAGTCAACACTGCCTGCAAGCATAGTCTGAAGCCACTCCTTCTGAAACTTTTTGTCTTTCTGTTCATGTCTGAACCCTCTCCCTAAGATTAGTTTAATGCAGGAGCAAATGAGTCTCTTACTGAGGTGGTTCCCTTGAAAAGTTACTTTGGTCAGTATGCTTAATCATCCTTATGATTTCCAGAAAGGATTAAAATATAAAGTTGTGCTGGAACTACAGTTCTTCAACAGAATACATATGTTCTGTCATTCCAATCAGAGTTTGAAGCATCTTAGCAGCTATTGCTTTGGGAAATTTCAGACTTTGGTTGATCTGAACAGAACCTGTCCTTAAGGCAGTCTGATCTTGCCGTTGACGATTCTGTCATTTGTGGTGGTGGTGGTCGTGGTGGTGGGGTGTGTGTGTTGGTGGGTGGTGTTTTTTTGTTTTGTTTTTTGGTACCTGGAAGAATAATACTTGTTAAAAACTTCTGTCATTTTGACAGGTTTCATGGGGGTAGCCATGTTAGCCTGTTTTAGCAAAAACAGCAAGGAATCTGGTGACATTTTAAAGACTAACAAATACTTTAGGAAATAAGCTTTTGTGAGATATGATTTACTTCAGATGCTTGAAGAGAAAAGATAAGAAATAAAGGGGAACAGAGATTGGAGAGAGACATCAATGCTAATTGAATCAGAGTAGGAATGTTAATATGTAGTTGGTTACATGATTAAGCAGGTAGCTAATCATAATGACGACACACAACTCCTCCCCCCTTGCTGCCTCAATATCAGAGGCAGCAAGGGGGAGGAGGTGGGAGCCAGTGCTTGTGGGTAGCCAGCTTTTAAGCAAGGCAAGGCTGGCCCAGCTCGCCCCCTGACCTAGGGTGTGTGTGAGGGAGTTGAGGTGTGGGGAGGAAGAGGAAAGGCCACAGAACTCATGGCTTGAAGCTGCTCAGCGTTCTCCTGAGATCCTGCACAGCAACTGAGCACTGGGGAAAGGGAAGGGAGGGGGAGGAGTCAGGCAGGACACAGAGTGATGTGATGAAGTCATGTCCTGCCCGAAAATCTTGTTTTATATTTAGAGAGATGAATCTGGTAGTATGGATATGACAATTTTAAAAACCTACACTCTTCTAGGGAAGACAGTAAAAAATGCATCCCACTGTCTCAATGATTCCTGTCCAACATTCAATCGAATTTAGAATATCTCTTGAGGTGTGCCCTGCAGTCATATTAAATAATATTGTAAACATTTTTATTGGGGTTTTTCTGTGCATTGGCATTCAGAAATAGCAAAATACTTTTTTTTGTAAATAAGGGAATGTGCTTCTTCTTTCTGATGGCGTTGAAAGCTTAATTTAAAGCAAATTTTGCTGGTTTTTACACACAAATTCAAATTTAGTTTCTGATTATGCTGGAGGATTTCAGAAGAGGATTTATTGTAAGCTCTAATAGATAATTTAAGGGATGTGTATTTGTGCTGAGTCACTATTGAAAGCTTCCTTTAACTGAAGTTAATGAGTTACTGACATTAGTTACTAACATTAAATGGCTGTTGACAAACACTAAGTTTTAAATCATCTGCCTAAAAATCCCCTCTGTTTCAATTTCCCAACTTTTACTCTCTTTTGCTGTTACCATTTTATTAGTTTCCAGGACATCTTCAAGCCCAAGCGAGCTTCAATTTTTAATGTGAAAAGCAAGAAAGGGAAACCTCTCTTAAAAACCCAAACCAGTTTCTCCTCCCTCCCATTTTACCGGTCTTCATGCATAATTTTTTTTCCTTTGTAGGTTAAATCCTTGTATTTTATGTATTATGCTCATCTATTACAGAACTGCATATGTTTTCAAATACTAGGAGACCTTAGGAAATGTGTGTGCAATAATTCTCCATTGATAATCAGCAGAGATGAAACCTAGTTTAAGATATTGTTACTGCTGATTGTTGAATAATAATATTTTGATCCAGCAATGTGCTTAACTATATGTTTGACTTTAAATATGAGTGCAGTCCCACTGAAATCATTGGGGCTATGTATATGTTCTTTGCTGGTTTAGGGCCAGAGTTTTTAGCTCCTTGTAGAATCAGACTATAAAAGCACAAATCTCTACCACTTGAGCTAAAAGAATTGGCTGTGAGAGATAGAATGTTACCCTCAATGTGAGCGGGTCATTACAGGGAGGTGTAGTTGCATATAGTTAACCCAATGCACTACAGAGCACACCTAATTTAGCTACTTGGGCTTACACAAACAACCTCCAACCTCTAGTCAATCTACCCTACGCAATTCCAACTACATAAATAACATAGTTGAAGTTGAAATACTTACTGCAGTGTCTTCCACGTGGCAAGGTTGGTAGGGGCTGCCCTCACGTTGACTCTGGCTACTGTTCTCTTTCTGAAGTAGTATTGTAGTCGATGGGGAGAGTGCTTGGTGATTGATATATTGCGTCTAAGCAGACACAATATATTGACCGCCAGTGGCTCAATCATTGCAGTGTCAATCCACCATGTAATGGAGAAAAGGCCTGGAGAAGAAGCATGAGGGCTAAGGATGCATGTTACACCCCTCAGATTTGCCTTTCTGATAGACATAGCGTCTTTCAGAAGGATTTAAATAAACACCAGTACTTGGCTGTTCACGAAGATATAGTTCTCATAAATAGCGTCCTTTATCCTGAAATTGAAAACTTCTGTATCTTGGCAAACTACTTGGTTACCTTTGGCTTAAGCATAAAAAAGTTGTAATTTAACAGCACACTCAGTATGCAAGAGGGACACAACATTTTTCAAGGTAACACAGAATTCAGAAAATAGGGCCCTGTTTATTTTGTACTGTTCAGTGGGGAGGGACTAAACCTTCCAAAGTTCTGAAACTCACTGGCTCAGAGTTTGCATTAATGCAATGAAGTGAGAGAATATCCTCATCCTCAGATGCAAGTACCAACTGCAGTTTTATGGGTAAAGAACATATGTATTACAATCAGGGGGGGATAGTAAGGCACCGTTCGGTACTCAATTCATACATTTCATGGAACTACAATGTAACTTACTAGCATTACAGAGTAAAATGTTACTCTCAAGCCTTTAAATTTGCACAATTTAATTTTCTAAGGTTTCCCTGATGGTACTGTTCCCTTGCTTGGATAACTATTTTAAACAAACAAACAATCCCCCGCCCTCCCAAAATGATTGGTCCTGTAGCACCTTAGAGACTAATCATAAGTGTATATATAGTATCATGAGATTCATGAGGTCTCTTGCTCCCCTCATCTGAAGACGTGGGTTGTGCCCACAAGAGCGTATGATACTATCTATATTTTTTGTTAGTCTCTAAAGTGCCACAGGACCACTCACTGTCTTGTTAGTCTTTAAAAAAAACAAAACACTTACATGACTACCCCCAAAGACTGTTTTACTATTTGTCATGGTTGTACATATCCTGCTAATATTAGATTGTGTAAATAAGTTGATTATATTTATTTTCTCTGTCTTGAAGAGTCTTGGTCATTTAAAGGGATAGCAGCTGTATAGATTGGTAGCTTTTAATATGAGAAGAGACATTATTCTAATCCTGCAAAGGCGACAAGGAGTCCTGTGGCACCTTATGACTAACAGATGTATTGGAGCATAAGCTTTCGTGGGCAAAGACTCACTTCGTCAGATGCATGTAGTGGAAATTTCCAGAGGCAGGTATAAATATGCAGGCCAGAATAAGGCTAGAGATAACGAAGTTAATTCAGTCAGGGAGGGTGAGGCCCACTTCTAGCAGCTGATCTGGAGGTGTGAACACCAGGAGAGGAGAAACTGCTTTTGTAGTTGACTAGCCATTCATAGTCTTTGTTTAATCCTAACATGATGGTGTCAAATTTGCAGATGAACTATAGCTCAGTAGTTTCTCTTTGAAGTCTGGTCTTGAAGTATTTTTGCTGTAGGATGGCTACCTTTAAATCTGCTACTGTGTGTCCAGGGAGATTGAAGTGTTCTCCTACAGGTTTTTTTTATATTGCCATTCCTAATATCTGATTTGTGTCCATTTATTCTTTTATGTAGGGACTGTCCAGTTTGGCGGATGTATATAGCAGAGGGGCACTGCTGGCACATGATGGTGTATATTACATTGGTAGATGTGCAGGTGATGAATGAACCAGTGATGGTGTGGCTGATCTGGTTAGGTCCTGTGATGGTGTCGCTGGTGTAGATATGTGGGCAGAGTTGGCACCGAGGTTTGTTGCATGGATTGGTTCATGAGTTAGAGATACTGTGGTGTGGTGCAACGTTCTAATCCTGTAGTCTGACTTCTGGTTTAGCACAAGCCATGGATTTCGCCCAGTGATTCCCTGAAGTCTAATGAGACTAGGTCAACCATATTTTCCTCTTTTAAAAATGCTCCCTGCTTGTGTAAAGATTTTACATAAACCAAAGAGCAGAAGCCTAAATTATTATACCCTCCTATATTCACCAACTTCTTTGCTGATCATACAGAGGGTGTCAGAAACTGCTCAGGCCTTTTGGTTGTACATTTCTCTCAATCCTCTTTAAAGATCACCTGGAATGTTTTTCATACTTAATGAATGTTGTGCTTGGATTTCAGTAGTTGTGAAAGTTTTACAGCTTTTATTAAAGAAACCAGCAATTGCTTTTTATCAATCAAGAATCTAAATATAGAATGCATACTGACATGCATCTCATTTTGTGGACAAGGTGGACACAATGCTTTTCATATTTTACTTTCTTCAGTGTATCACTTTGATATTATGATATTCTGAACCTTGCTTATTAATTGACAAGACATGCTACACTGTACGATGGCACTTAAAATGCATAATATGTACTGCAGAAAGAAATCGTTGCTATAGCAACTTTCTAGTAGGTCACACACAATGTTGTGTATATATGATTTGGCTGTTAACGCAGACCAGTAAGCTTGGTAGAAAAATGGGAAATATAGAAGTCAGGAAAAAGGCAGCAAAGCCAACTTAAAATCAGCTGATATAGTAACACTGTTTCAAGTTAAAATGAGAAAAAATTAAGTTTAATCTGAAGTATTGCGCTATGTGGTAAGAAATGGAATTCTAGGAACTATAGTTAAATTATATCTATTTTTATGAAGACTGCACAAACTGTTTAATAATCTTTCTGATTTCTCTTTTAAAGTATGGCAGTTTTGCTTTGAAAAGGAATGCAGTTTTCATTTATGTTCAGTAGAAAATGTCAGTGTATTTGCTAAAAAGGTGATTTTTTTTTTTTAGAGGCACAGCAGATGTTACGTACTAGAATTATAGAATTTAAAAATAAACGGAGGGACCGTGCACTTTTCTCCACTTTCAGGGATTGCCATTACATTGCAATAAGAAAAACATTGGAAGCAATTTAGTAACTATGGGTAGCATTTTTCAGATTTTTAGATGAGTACATTCTTATATCAGACAGTGGAGTATCAGGTTAAAGCATTTTTTCAAATTAAAAAGTTAATATTTACTCTTTTTCTGGAGGCAGCCTTATTACTGTTATGAAGCTTATTGGGGAGGGAAAGACTTAGTTTCATGGATTTCAACAAGAAATTAGCCCTCTATTGCAGGCGTGGCCAACCTGTGGCTCTAATCCCCCCGTCAGTGCGGCTCGTGAAGCTGCCCCCTGAAGCTCGCAAAGCTGCCCTCGCGCTCCCTGAACAAGGCCTCCTGGCTCCCCTGTGCTCACCGGGGCAGGTCAGCCATCTGGATCAAATTGGCGGATGCAATATTGTGGCTGCAGCCGCCAGCGGGAGCCTGTTGAGGCCAAAAAGCCTTCTTAAAGGGCCAATCCTTTTTTTCTTTTCCTCTACATCTTTTTGGGGGCTCCTTTTTAATTTTTTTTCTCTACAACTTTTTCTCTACAACAGTTCTTCGTGCTGGATCCAGCTGGATCCAGCTGGATCTTGGCTCTTCATCTGGAACGGGTTGGCCATCCCTGCTCTATTGTTTTTTTTCAGTGGATTTCTGGGACTAGATTTTCAGAAGTACTCAATATTAGCAGCTGAAAATCTGTTAACTTTATTTAGGTGTCTAAAGAAGAGCTGACTGGTCATCTGATGAAGTGGGTTTTGCCCATAAAAGCTCATATGTATATTTTTGTTAGTCTGTAAGGTGCAACGGGACTAGTCGTTTGTTAAAGTTACAGACTAACACAGCTGCCCCTCTGAGTGCTTTTTAAAAGACAGTATCAGAGGAGTAGCCGGGTTAGTCTCAATCGGCCAAAGGACTCCTCGTTGCTTTTAAAAGATAGTCTCCCATTATCGGAGGGATAGCTGTGTTAGTCTGAATCTGCAAAAGCGTCAAGGAGTCCTGTGGAATAGTGATAGAAATGTAGCCGTGTTAGTCTGGGGTAGTTGAAGCAAAATGCAGGACAATGTAGCACTTTTAGTCTTTAAAGTGCTACATTGTCCTGCATTTTGCTTCAAGGAGTCCTGTGGTGCCTTATAGACTTAGCCAAAGTGTTGAAGCATAAGCTTTCGTGGGCAAAGACCCACTTCATCAGATGCATGGGTGCAGAGCACACTTGAAAAGCTAGTGCTAACTTTGCTTCAGTGATAGTAAATAAAATTGGGTTTAAATTAATTAATTTTCTAAAGAGATAGGATTTAGGCCAAAGAAAATACATCAATTGTACACTACCACATACTGAGAGAGGTTAAAGGCTTCTTCAAAACCAAACTGATGCTCTCCCACTTTGTGTAAGGATGGGAGATTTCGCTGTCTTGTTGAAAGCTGTGTAATAATGGCTTAAATGAATCAGCTTGCATTTAAGGAAGAAGTGTTTCAAGGATATTCTTACTTCTGCTGTAGCCACCTGGCAAATCCAAGTGCAAATGGCTATCAGTTTGAGTTCTTGAAACTAAGTAGCAACAGACTCTTGAAAGTGATGTTCATCCTTGCTCATAAGATATGTAGAAAGAGGAGGTGAATAAAATATTCACTGTGATTAAAGCATCATTAGCTCACCCTTTTCCTGCTCTCACATCCATTAGTTCTCCAGCAACTGCTAATGAAGTAGCTATTGTTAAAACAAAATATCTGTGGCATACACAAAATAAAATTCTTCCTCATAGACAGGGCTTGACAAACTGCGGCGAAATCTACTCACCAGCTCCGCACTGCGCATGCGCCAGACCCGTATTGTGCATGTGTGCGCCGCCGGTGAACGGGGCGACGGGCTGAAATCTACTTGCCACAGACAAGTAGATTCACTGATTTGTTGAGCCCTGCTCATAGGTACCTGGTGCTTCATGATTCATTATAAATGGTTATTCCTCCATGTGTTCCAAACATAGAGGCTGTTCTTCTAATATGTGTCTCATTTCACAAGTACTTCAAGCAGGTGGAGCTCCTTGGAAAACTTACAGCCTTTCTAGCTCCCAATGTCTTCCATCTGCTTGACAGTAAACCCTTTCCTCTTGCCCTTTCTAGCCCTTTCCTTTTGTAATTTACACTCAAGAGAAGGTTTTTCCATTAGATATTTGATTTTTTTTGTCTTTCTCCTTACTAGTGAGCAGGTTATTTTTGAGAAAAGTCTGCAGGGAACTGGTATTGAGGAGGAAAGATGGCATTGTAGTAAGCGCAACTAAGATAAAAAAGCATCCTGCCACAGCTGGGCTTCACTGTAATGTACCACCTCCCTCACTGTGTAGCAATGTGGAAGAAAAGCCTTAAAGTGTTGGGCAGAAATTGATAACAGGTAGCCAGCTTTGAACAATCTAAAATCGCTAGACTTTTGATACTTAGGGGATTCCAGGCCAAAATGAAAAATGAGAGTAAGTATTGACTCCAATATCGCAATATAACAGGCAAGCCTTAAGCAGGAAATTCAGCTGCAGGATGTGGCATTTTGGAAGAAATATGCCAGAGCGTGGGCTTTTTTTCCTCCTTTGACTGGCATGAAATATGCTGTCCAAAAGTCTGGTCAAAACAGAGGGGAAGGAAGAATTACAGGTGTAGAATCCAATCCCATCCCATAAAACACCTCAGTTCCTTCAGATTGCCATTTGCAAGCAGGTATTTTTGCCCTGATTGCTCTAGAAGGGTCATAGCCACCCTTATATGTGGTCATGATCCTGAAATTGTGGTGTCTCATGTAAAGTGCCTGGCATGTCTAGGAGAAGGGTACAGGCAGTCCCCGGGTTACACGGATCCGACTTACGCAGATCCCCCAGCAGACCAGGGAGACGCGGAGCAAAGCTGCGGAGGACGCGGGCGGCGGGACCGCGGTGCGTCTCGGTCCTGCTGCCCGTGTCTCCCTGGTCTGCTGAGGGGGTGGTGCAGCTAGTGCGCCACCCCCTCCTCCCCCCCAGCAGACCAGGCTTTTCTCGCGGACGCCTGTGATAGAGCAGCTGCGGTGCTGCCGGTTGGTCCCGCAGCGCCGCTCCTTGGCGCTACTGGACCAACCCGGCAGCACCCCTGCTGCTCTGCCCCAGGCATCCTGATTCAGCCGCTGCTGGTCAGTTTCAGCAGCTGCTGAATCAGGACGCCTGGGGCAGAGCAGCTGGGGTGCTGCTGGGTTGGTTTAGTAGCGCCGAGGAGTGGCACTACTGGACCAACCCAGCAGCACCCCAGCTGCTCTGCCCCAGGCATCCCCAAGTCAGCCGCTGCTGAAACTGACCAGCAGCTGACTACAGGAAGCCCGAGGCAGAGTTGCTCTGCCCTGGCTTCCTGGAATCAGCCGTTGATCAGTTTCAGCAGCAGCTGACTTGGGGACACCTGGGTTAGAGCAGCTGGGGTGCTGCTGGGTTGATCCCCGCAGCGCCGAGGTGCGGTGCTGCGGGGACCTACCCGGCAGCGCCCCAGCTGCTTTGTCCCAGGCATCCAGATTCAGCTGCTGTTGAAACTGATCAGTGGCTGATTCCAGGAAGCCTGGGGCAGAGCAACTCTGCCTTGGGCTTCCTGTAGTCAGCTGCTGGTCAGTTTCAACAGCGGCTGAATCTGGACGCCAGTTCCGACTTACGTACAAATTCAACTTAAGAATAAACCTACAGTCCCTATCTTGTATGTAACCCGGGGACTGCCTGTACTTCTATTCATAAGCACCATCTGCTGCACCTTTACTCCAAGAGTCTATAATAGCTTACAGGCAGTCTTACTCCAAGAGTCTTTGTCAGCAAAGCTCTGTAGGATTGGATGTGTCTAATATCATGGAACACAGAATGAAAAGTTGAGTGTTGGTTCAGTACCAACTAAGACAATGTTGTCTACAGGTACTGGGTAATTAGCACGAGTTGCCTGCAATATGCATTGCACATAAGACAGTGGGTTAGATGAAACTTTTGAAAGCTCTTTACTACCTACTATCTTCAGATTGGTTCAAGGCAGAGCCACATGTAAGACCATAGTCTGGTATGGTTCCACGGAAGCCAGGTAAGGAAAGAATGGTTACTGTTAGCAGGTCTGGACTCCAGCTGGGAGATTATTCAGATCTATGTGTCAGTTGAAAAGCTCCTGAAGGACTTGGAGCTCTTTTTCCACCAACGTATCTGAACCTTAGTTTAATGTTAGCACATCTGCTAAAATGCCATTTGAGTCTTTGGTGGAGTGTTCATTTTTTTCATTTATTTATTAAGGATGCCTTTATTATTGTGATAGCTGCAGTGAGGCAAGTTCATTATGTGCCCATATGGCATACTCTCCTTTCTCTATGCTTTTCAAAGAACTGACTCAAGCTCTCTAATCCATGTTGTATTAGATTTCCATGGTAATCAAACTACAGCTACTATTTTTCCCCTTCAAATCACACAATAAAGGCGGGAATCCATGAGTTATAATTTTGATGCTAAAAGAGCCATTGCCTATTCAGTAGAACTCAAGAATTTTACAGATCTAATAAATGTTTTATTTCATATCTAGACACTCATAAGTCAGAGTATTTTTTTAAACTATTTCCAGGTGGATCAAACTCTGCGTCAAGAAAGTCATAAAATAGCAGGATATTTTGATTATGGGTATTAGCTTACGTTCTGCTAGACCCTTCGAGACACAACCCCCCCTCGCTTATCTCGTATGTGTGTATTTTAAGGGATACGTAGGGACTCTGTACATGCATTCGTGAAACATTATGCATTAGATCTTGCAGATGGAGCTGATGCACAGGTAGAACTAGAACTGTACTTCAGTCTTTGTTTTGTTAGAATACTGAATCCCTTTTCCTAATTTGGGGTACTGCTTGCTAAATTTTTTCCAGAAGTGGGAGTATACAGTGGGCACTCAAAGAAGAAATGAAGGTTATCTGTAACCAGTATTCTCTCTAAGCAGTATGCTTGGGCAATCACCCAGAAAATGTTGAAATGCCACCCAGCTGATGAGCAAAGCGCCCATAGCTCCAGTATGTGCTTATATTTGTTATATGGATCAAGACATGTTCAGATGTTTATCACCAAATTTATTCCACACACTGAAAAAATCAGTCTATAAAGTACTACCAGACCATTTATCGTACTTTTGGGTAATTTTGGTATGATATAGCTGTCATGTCTTTAGTGAATTCTCTTATGTATCTCTTTAAAATACAACTTTGAACATCTTGTTCTGGTATCTCTCTTTGTTTTTATTAAAACCCTTTAAAGGATAGGGAAAGAAAGAAGAAAAACAACCAAAACCACACCAAACAAACCTCACACACCCTCTGATAAGAGGGAGCTTATCATCTTGGTTCACTGTTATGTTTCCTTCCTTCCTTCTTCTGGAGATTTGTTTTACTTGTTGTAATGGATAACGGAGCATCAGATGTCCATGCAGGAGAATGGCAAATATACTTATCGGTAATTCTTCCTTCTCTGAGACATTGTCCAGGGCATCACACATTTTTTCAATAAGTTCCATTTGGCGGGGAAATATCTCATTTCTTTTCCCCCTTTTTGGAGTATTTTTTTTTCAGGAAGAGGGAGATATCATGGAATTCTTCCCAGTTAGGATCTGACCTTGATGTATAAGAAATCAATGTATCTGGAGATAACATACATTAGAAAAGATTAGCTAATCAGAATTGAAAATTTACTTTCTTGGGTTGGGCTGGTGGCTGCGGCTTCAGTTTGCTGGGACAGCTCTCTTTGCTGGGAGCATGTTAGTATACTTCAGAGCAAGGGTTAGCAACCTATCACTCTTGAGCCAAATATGGGTCAGTATGGAGCCAAATATGGCTTTTTTGTCATTCCCAAAATACACCCAACTTGTAAAAAATTAAAATGAAAAATCAATTCAAAATTTTAAAAAACATGTAATTACTCAAATTAGTATGGTCTTTTTTTGTCTTGGTCCTTTAACCAGAGGTGAAAGTAAGGTGGAGTGCCTGAGTAAGAACTGGCTGTGATGCAGCAAGAGGTAGTTGGTCCACAGCGCTCGTTTACAGGACCAACTGAGGGCTTGCTGTTGGTATGGTGACCATATTTTCGGAACCAAAAATAGGGACACTAGCCACACCCTTAACCCCTTAGGCTCTGCCTGCATGTCACAGGTAGTCCCATTCCTGGAGTAGTATTTCTGGCATCAAGATGAACACATGACCCGAATTAAAGGGTATCCTGTGACGCCTCTACAGAACTCTTCACACCATCCTCTACCAATAGGGATGGATTTGGGTCCCATAGAAGCCCCCCATGCAACTATAATGCAATTGTATTAATACAGTGCTCAGACCAAGGGTCCCATGACACTGCAGTGCTAGCTGTCCAACCTTGATTCAAGATGAAATCCAGGATTCTAGATGAGATTCTCCCCCTTCTTCTGCAGCTGTGGCGATCCTGGGCTGGCCCCTCGTCCAGCCACTGCTGCCCGGGTGCTGCAGCCCAGCCCCAGTCAGGTAAGGTAATCTGCACCTAAAGGCCCCCCACATACTCTACTTTCCACCCCCAGTGCCCTGCCCTGTCTCCTGCACCTTCCACATCCACAAATTGCACCCCCAACAGCAGCAAAAGTCCCATTAAATAAAGTTGATGTGTACAATGTTTCATTTATGCTTGTATTAATCATCATGACAATTCCCAATAATATTAAGTTGTATATTTTCAGTCATGCAAATAGGCATTCTTATATTGGCTCTTTGTTGACCACTTATTCTGAATTTTGATGTAGTTTGGCTCTTTGGCTTGAAAAGGTTGCTGACCCCTGCTTCAGAGCAGTGATATTTTAAAAGGAGAGGAGTGTCTGTGCCTGGAAGTTGAGGGAAATAAACAAATTGGATTACAGAGCATCAGGTACCCACTTCAGAGAAGGAAAAATAATGGTTAGATAATATTTTACTGCTTTGCTTCAGCACAAAAATGTAGTCTTAGTGGTAGTGTTACAGTAATGCCTTATGACTGACAGGGATCAGGGTCCATTATGTGAGTCATGATTCAAACACAAAATTGAAAATCCTCTAATGCCAGCTGAATATCTGACTGGTTCCTTCCAAGAGTTTTCATTCCCAAATCCATGTAGCTGAAAGGAGATGGGTGGGATTGCATGAGTCTTGGGACCCCTGGAGGGAGGGTTCACTACTGCTTTATTGTTACTCCCAGAAAAGAGGGCAAAAGCATATTAAAATAACAATGTGTGCTGTCAATTGTATTGATTTTCATACTTAATTCAGTAAAACTGTCCCTTCTTTTAGTGTCTTCTCTATATTCCCACTAATTGGATGCAGTGATTGGTGCATGCTAGTGACAGTGGATACATTCTAGTAGAAGAGCTTATAAGATGCCCCTTCTACCTGTGTGTCTGTGTTTGAGAGACTATAAAAGGGTGTGGCTCTCCCATACCACCTGACTTATTTTCATGTGTAGCAAAAGACAGATATGAACCTCTTCAGATCATTTGACTCCAGATTAGTTTTCAGATCTGGTTTACAGATATTTGTGCTAGTTTTATTGTTACTCATACTTAGGAAAATTTAATAGTTAACTATTAATAGCAAAGGAATTATCTCTTTGATTCCATGTCAGAGCTGAAGAATTTAAAAAGTGTGCATCATGTCCAGCGTAGGGACCTTTTAAATGGTTAACCAATAAGCAATGAACTTACCTGTTATTGTAATGATTACATACCAGCTCCTGGCTTGGTTCCAAGAGAACTGGCTGTCACCTTGTGCTGCTGGCTCTGTATCTGATCTTGCAGTGTGGGGCGGCAGCCAGCTCCCTGGGAGCAGGACAAGGAGTTGGGAGCTGCTGCCTCTGTATCTCACTGGCTGCCACAGGGAGCCCGCTGTGCTACGGGCTTTTTAGTGTAAGCTTTATACTGCAGAGCCCACAACATGTAACTCTGTAACCACTAAGATTTTCAGTGACTATATGGTTACCTAATTAACCATTTTTTAATATCCCTAGTCTAGTGATGTTTCTGCTGTCTGAGACTCAAACTAGAGCCTCGGGTGCCTGGATAAGAGTCATTCTCTATCAAGATGTTAAGTTTGCTCCATATTCCTCAACAAGCTCAGAAGGATTTTCAGAATAGGTTGCAAGCTTTGCTACTTCAAGAACTGTTGATTATATGGTGTGTTCATTACAAATGTAAAAAAATTCTCAGTATGAAGAACAGGAGCCCTATTTTGGCCCATGGCATGTCTGGATTCAGCGAGATAAACTTGTGTATATGATACTGGACTCTGAATCCAACACAGTATCTGAATGGAGGGAAATCTTTCAAGCCATGAATAAGTGTCCTGCAACTTTGTCATCTTTGTCAAATGTCATGCCACAAAGTTTGACATGAGGATGGAGAGCTGCAAATACATAAACATTATATTCACTTCTGCACCAGTTGGAAGTCAGCTTACTCAGTTGCTTCTGGCATGGACCTCAGTCACATCGGACAGTTGGGGTTTGGAAAAATAGCTGGTGCCTTTGAATTAGAAAACCTTTCTCAGTCCCCTTCCTCTCCCCTTTCAGGGAACTGCCCCACAAGAATGTACTAAGCAAGTAGCTGATTCTGTTAGGATCAATAAAAGAGATTTAAAGAGAACCGAAAAAATGGGTGTTGTGCACAAGATATTTGCTAATGTTAAAGGAGGATGGACATGAAAGCTTGCATACATAGCAGAAAATTCTGCTATGTTGATTCTGTCCGTTATCCGTTTCTTTTTTACTCTAAGTTGGCATTGAGTTTTTGAGCTAAAGGAGGATGCAAATGGGGGGGGGGAGGAGGTCTAGGTTGGATATTAGGGAAAAACTGGTGCACTAGGAGGGTGGTGAAGTACTGGAATAGGTTACCTAGGGAGTTGGTGGAATCTCCATCCTTAAAGGTTTTTAAGTCCTTGCCTTGACAAAGCTGTGGCTGAGATGATTTAGTTGGGATTAGTCCTGCTTTGGGCAGGGGGCTGGACTTGATGACTTCCTGAGGTCTCTTCCATCCCTATGATTCTGTGAATCTCAGGGGTCCCCTTGAGACTGTCACCTGGTGTGCTGCTGATGCTACAGAGCCTGCCTACTTACCTTCTGGAGCTCCCTTTTGCCCTATCCTGCTGGGCTAAGGCACAGAGTTGGAGTAACAGTCTTCCCCCACCCTGAAGACCAACCCAGACACTGAACCAGCTCAGCTCTAAGGCTGCTAACAACACCCAAGAACACAGTCCTAAAGAGGACCAAACCCCGAAATAAATTAGTCTTACTCTGTATAAAAGTTTTACACTTTCGTAAGGTCAACCCCTTTTTCAGTTCAAGAAATATTCACAGTAAAAGTTATTTACACTTGGTTTGATAATAAACAATTGTTTTTATTAAGTATAAAAAGTAGGATTTAAGTGGCTGTAAGTGAAAACCCAGATCCAAGTAAGGTATTAAGCAAAAATAAACAAAATACGCCAGCTAATCCTAATATACTAAGAAACTTATTACTGCAAATTCTTACTGTAACAGCTGTTGTAATCATCTCTTTCACAAGCTAGGCAGCCTCCTAGTTTGGGTCCAGACCTTCCTGTGATTCAGTATTAGATGTTTTCAGCAGGCGTCTTGTATGGTAAGTGGAGGTCTCCTGGCATCTGGTCACCATATCTGTTGTTTGGTTCCTGCCTTTTGTCCACGGCAGGAATTCTTTGTGTTCTGTCCAAACTTTTCTCACCGCGAGTAGAAAAGTACCAAATCCAAAATGGGTTGTAGAATCAGGTGGCTTGACCACATGTCTTACAGTTTGGCTTACAGGAAAAACGAACTCATTTAGAGATCATTATCTTGAACAACAGGCCATTATGTCTCCTGAGTATTACAGATAGCCCTTGTGAACACATCTAGATTTATAAAAAGATCCACACTTGATATTTTAACTTTACATGCAAGAACAGTACATGTACAGAAATAGAACATACACGTTCAGCAGATTGTAACTTGAGAAATGTCACAATGCATTTTGCCTAAAGCATCTTTGAGTTATTCATATTAATAAACCAATTTTCATAAAGCATGGGAGATTGACAGCATATTTCCATATCTGAGACCAAATCTACATACACAGACACACGTTCTTGCACAATCATAGTCTTAAAGTTAGTTTTAGCAGGCTGTCTGAGGCGTTATAATATTTTTGTCTATCTGTATTTGGATGATTGGGTTCTCAAAGCTTCAACAAAAGAAGGCCTTAAGAAGAACACCTACCTTATGTGTATGTTTTATTGGAAGTTTAAGACTCAATGAATATGAAAAAAATCTTTCCTATTCAAAATTTAGTTTTTAGGGGGAAGATCTTGACTCTCAGGAAGGCAGTCTTTCTTCCAGGGGAGAGATTTTAAAAATGTCAGTCTATAATACAGATACTGATAAATTATCTTTTGAGAAGAGATTTTTTTTCTTTTAAGGAATTCAGCTTTTGCGATCTATATTACACTTTCTGCCAGACTTCGAATGAGACCTTTTCAGCATTGAGTGGTGCAAATTTCAACTGACGCAAGGCCAGCATATTAAGAATAGTCTCTACCAAAAGCAATTGTGGTGGTGGTGGTATGGTATACTCAACCAGAGAACGTCCTCAGAGGCATATATTCCAGTCTTCTCACTCCTTTGATAATTTTGGACACTACCAAGACAGGATGGAGAACTCATTGAGACTAGTACTGATTTGGAAAATAGGAATATTAAATTGCGAGTAACTGAATAGTTGAAGCATTATGCATAGACAATTTGAGTAAATGATATGGTGCCTCCACCTTTGAAGGTTAGCAACAACCTAGTGGTAGTTTTGAGTTGCCTGGGCCCCTTACTTGGGATGGGGTGGGGTTAGGTGGGGCTGATAGGCTCTCTGTGATTCCCCAGAAGCAGTTACATGTCCCTCACTCAGCTTCTAGGTGAAGGGGCTGCAAGGTGGCTCCGTGTGCTGCTTTTGCTCTGAGCTCCTGTTCTACAGCTCTCATTGGCTGGGAACTGCAGCCATGGGGAGCTGAGGGGTGGCAGCATGCAGAGCTGCCTGGCTGCTCCTCTGCCTAGGAGCTGACTGAGGAACAAGTTGCTGCTTCCATAGAGCCCTCCTGTGGTAAACGCTATGGAAGAGCCCTTACCCTCTCCTATGCTCAAACTCCCAGCCTGGAGCGCTATGCAAGAGCCCTTGTCCTCTCCTATGCTCAAACTCCCAGCCTGGAGTCCTTTCACACATCCAAATTTCTTCTTCTATTGGAGGTAGGGGAGCATGGTGTCCTGAGACTGCTCCAGCACCGGCCTCTGCAGAAGGCCCAAAGATCCCAGAATGTCAAAGATACTGTGACTTCCATGTTGTCCATATTTGAGGGCTATCAGTGTAGCCCTGAAAGAGTTTTCTGCCTCTGTGGTCTCCAACCTTTTTACACCCAAGATGACTTTTTAAATGTCAGAGCAAGCTAAGATCTACCCCATCCCTTCCTCAAGACCCCACCCCTTCCTTGAGGCCCCTCCCTCTCCATTCCCCTCCTCTCCATCACTTGCTGTCACCATCCCTTAGTCACTCTCACTGGGTTGAGACAGGAGGTGCGGGCTCTGGGGTAGGAGTGAGGGTTTTGGGTGCGGGAAGGGGTGAGAGGTGCAAGCTCTGAGAGGGAATTTGGGTGCAGGAGGAGGTGGAGAAGGGGATGCTGGCTCAGGAAGGGGGCTCCAGGCTGTAGAGTGTTGAGGTCAGGTGGAGGGTTGGGGTGCTAAGCAAGCTTCAGGCATGTGGATGTGAGTGTCAGGAGTTTGGGTTGGGGTATATGAGAGGCTTAGTGCAGGGACTTTGTGAGTATGATGGGCTCAAGACAGATTTGCAGTGTATGGATGGTGCAGGAGTGTTGTGGCAGAAGACGGGATGTGGGGGGTACAGGAGTTTGAGGATGTGAGAGGCTCAGGACAGGGGGTTCTGGTGTATGATAGGATCAGGGTTGGGTTGGGGGGGGGGTGCAGGAGTGTTCTGATGCTGTGACCAGGTGGCGGCTTGGCCCCAATTGGGGGCTTGTTGGCCAGGCTTCATTTTTAAATAAAATATTATGTCAAACACACAATGCTTCAGTATTATCTTTATTTATGAGAGGGGAAGGGAACATGTTTTGGCAGGGGTCACTGACCCACAGAAAAATCAGTTGGATGCAAAAAAAAGCCCCTCCCCCCAGCCTCACTGATGTGCCCCTATTGAGACACCTCACTCCCCTGGCACTCAAACCCCACAGGGGTGGGGGAGGGAAGGTAGGACTGAGGTTCAAGGCCTCAGGCCACATTAACGCCTCTGGGGTTCCAGGGTTAGTGGAATTTGTGGGCCCCTCTACACTCTGAGGTGTAGCCAAAAATGAAGGATCCAGTGTGCAGGACAGGGCTGCCAGTGAGTGGGATAGGAATGGGGGTGCAGAATCTGGGTGGAAAATAGGGTACAGGAGCAAGCAGGGGTAGGTGTCTGGCCAGGAGGGAGGGGGAAGGAGTAGTGTGCTGGTGTGGGTCTTGCCACAAGGCCGGGGAAGGGTGCTGGATGGAGGTCTGGCCAGGGGGCAGGCAAAGGGTGCTGGTGGGGGTTTGGAGGCCAGGGCAGGTTGCTGGTGGGGCCCTGGTTAAGGGGCAGGGTATTCATGGGGATCTTGGCAGGGGGAGGCAGCAGGGTGCTGGGGGCAGGATACTTGTGGTGGTCTGGGCATGGTGAGGGGGCAGGGTGCTGTGGGGGGTCTTGCCAGGAAGCGGATACAGGGACAGCTCGGGTTGTACCTGGGGGTCCCAGGACTGCCCCAGATCCAGAGTTTCAACAAGAGCGTGTGCTTCCCTTTCCATTCTCAAAACAGCCGGTGTGCTTCCTGAGACGCCGGCTCTGGCGCACAATCAGGGACTTCCTTCCCCGTGCAGCCTGCCTTCCTTCCTGTCCGTGGGGGGAGGAGTCCTGCTGCTTTGCGCCAGATCCAACTTCTCAGGAAGTCTCTCTTTCTCTTCCCCCCCCCCCCATTCACCGCAGGCAGGCAGCATGGGGGAAGGAAGTCCCTGGCTGTGTGGCAGATCCAAGTTCTCAGGAAGTGCACCGACTGTTCTGGGGAGGAGCAGCGCATGCTTCCTGGAGCACCAGCTCTGGTGTGCACCTGCGGAACTTCCTCCACGCCGCAGGAAGCTGACACTACCTCCATTTTCCCAGGAGGTGTAGCGCCAGCATGGGCTGCTTCTTCATGGGAGGGGGAGGAATGGAACATCTCGTGATTAACTGGTTGTGCCCGCAAAATTGACCAGTTGATGGTGATCGATGGGTTGGTGACCATGGTTCTATCCCATATCCAAAATAAGGTAATCCAAGTCCCCGGAAATAAAGTAACAGCTGTATCATTACCAGAACATGCAACGAGGAGTTCATGTGTGAACTATAAAAGGAGGCCATCAAACTGCTCTGTATGCCAGTGGTAGGACTGGTTGTGTGTGCAACAGTCATTTTTCAGTAAGTTGGCAAGGGCCATGACAGAGCAGGCCAGTTGAGCGGAAACCTGACACAACTGCATGAGTGCTCTATAAACATTTAACTAATTCAAACTTTTTCAACCATGGAAGGCTTCCAGAGAGAGTTCACTGGTGGTTGTTATGGTTATTTACCTTTGCTATTAAAAGCAATGTATAAATGTGCTAATTTAGAGTTTCATAAGGATAAATATTATATTTAATTCACACAAACTTCAAAGGACGAAAGAAAATGTGAGTATTTTGGTCATTGGTCACCCATTTTGTGTGCTGGTGTTGCACATTCTCAGATGTGAAGGTTGAGAGATGTGCTTCATGATGAGGAATGTGGGAAGCACAGTAGGTAGAACTGCTGCTGCAGACCCTTCTGGCTGTGTAGTTTTCCAGAAGTGGGAAGGGCTTAGGCATGTTGTCATAGTTACTAACTATGGTGTGATGTTGCTGGTATGACTGCTTGCAGAAACATTTAGATGTTGATGAAATAAGATGGAGACAAATGCACATTGTAGCCTTGTGGATCAAGGAGGTTGACAAATCACGGGAGCAGCTTCATCAATGCAGGTTTACCTTTGTTTCTCAGGCAGATGCAACTCCCCATGTAATTTCTCTAACCTACTTAAGTACATCAGCCCAGTATGAAATTTAGGAAATGAATGCAAAAAAAAAATCCTTTCATTTTGATGACTCTCTCAGGATCCATCAGGATGTGTCCCTTCCATTCAAAGTTTTGAAGGCAAGGAATGAAATGTTTAAGGAAAAGATGCTAGCATTAATTGCTCCCTTCACTGTGTCTACAGGGCTTTCTGTAACACAGTGCAGCACTCCATAATGCATTCAGTTCAGTTTCCCACAGATGCTAGAAAACAACATGTGTTTTATTCATCAGACTCACATTGAATGCAACAACTTTATATCAATCCCTTATATTTGGTTGTATCAACAAATCTGCCTCAGTTTTATACAGTCCATTAATTTGGAAAGTTCTCTCAAACGTGCCTTTGTGATGTCATTTAACTCCCTCATCTCCAGACTGGAGGGTTCCTTTTCTGAGAATGCATACTTGTATATTTTATTTTAAATTCTGCCTTATTGTGCAAGATGAATTTAGCCATAGTTTTGGAATCTTCATGGTTAAAACTCTTTTTGTTATAGTTAGACATTCTTGTATGTGTGGTTTGAATTACTATGGGGAAAAATAATCTAAAACTCTTTCAGCCTGCATTTTATTAGCTAGACTAATCACGCAGCAGGAGTTCTTGGAAGGTAACATTAACAAGAATTTTGTCTTAAGGCCTTCTTCAGCTCAGACTTAACTTTCAGGTCAAATTAAACCCTACTGAATAGATTCCATTTTTCCTGGGTTGAATAGAAAGTTCATTCACTATCCCCTTGTGCTCATCTCGTTTACATTTATTTTGTATTGTTTGTATCTTCATTTTTTTGTTTTCTTAGAATAGTATATATACAGATTATGTTAATGTGACACCAGCATGAATATACATATGAGAATACAAAATGACACATGAAATACCTTAAAAAAAGGTCACTCCCAGATTTTCAGATTATTGTGGTTAGACCCAGTTGTAATGATGACTATATGTAAGGATATAGCCAAGTTGCCATAGCATATTCATTCTGAATTTTTGGAGTTTCATGTGATTGAAATAGCAAACTTAATACAGAACTAACAGCTTTTTGTCTATAACAGTGCCCCTTTAGTCATTTAATATATTGAATGTGCATTTGAAATCGTGACTTTAACACATTTTTATCTTTTCATTTTATAGACTGGACTTTCAGATTCATGAAAAAAGTTTCCAGGAAGTTGTTTTGTAACATCATCACTAGAAGAAATTCTATGTAGTTCTAATATTTCATACAGGGTGCAGTGCTACAAAAATGATTACTTCAGATTTGCCGGTGTTACAGTGAGTAGTTGAAATTGATTTTTTATTTACAATTTGAATTCTTCAGATGTCTAAAAATAAGAGGAGTATTACTTGGGGAGGAACAAATGGCTTTAAGGCATGGGACTGAGAGATTAAGGTCTGTATTGTGTTTTTGCTATAGACTTCCTGCATGGACTGTTAGTCACTTAAAGTAGTAGTCTACTTGGTAAAGTGACTGTGTAAAAGCGGCACCATCTCACTGAACAGATATGTTTTTGTATATGTTTCTTTTAGTCTTGTACCCATAATAAAAATATTTTTCACTATTTCTTATAGCACTGCAGAGCCAGTAGAACTTTGGAAGTATGAGCTAAATTCTAGTACTCATAAACAAAATTGTCAGTTATTCCAATTTTACATTTGCCTTTATAGCCAAGGCTATGGACTTTCACCTTCTGCTATAGCAGGGGTGGGCAAAGGGCACTCCGCGGGCCGGATCCAGTTTGCCAAGCTGGTAGATCTGCCCCGTGGCTGCTCTTTTGCTCCCTCATTCTCAGGCCAATCAGGGCATAGGGGAGGGGGAGTTTCCTTGCCCCTGCAACAGTTCATGGTGGTTGGAGAGACATGCTGGCTGTTTTAAAACAGTTGGCATGTATCTCTAGCTGCCACGTGCCTTTGGCAGGGGGTGGAGGGGAAGCTTTGCATGCTTGATTGGCCTGCGGGGCTGGGCTCGCGCAAAGTCTCGCATGTACTGTTCCTGCCCTGCCAAGGGTATGCAGCGGCTAGAGAGACACTCCGACTATTTAAAAACAGCCAGCATGTGTCTCTAGCTGCCGCGTGCTCTTGGATGGCAAAGAGACATCGTGCGCTCCCCCGCCCCCAGACCCTGATAGGCCTGGAAGCAGGGGGAGCATGCGAGGTCTCCTCCCACTAGGCGCCTAGAGGGAACCGCCAGTTGTTTTAGAGCAGCTGCCATTTTTCTCTAGGTAGTGGGGCTGGGGAGGGAGGGGAAAGACTTCTCATGCTCCCCCACCCCAGGCCAATCAGGGTGGGGGTAAGCACAATCATAGAATCATAGAGCTGGAAGAGACCTCAGGAGGCCATCAAGTCCAGCCCCCTGCCCAAGGCAGGACCAATCCCAACTAAATCAACCCAATCAGGGCTTTGTCAAACCGAGACTTAAACACCTCTAGGGATGGAGATTCCACCACTTCCCTAGGTAATCCATTCCAGTGCTTCACCACCCTCCTAGTGAAAAAGTTTTTCCTACTATTCAACCTAGACCTCTCCCACTGTAAGTTTAGACCATTGCTCATCATTCTGCCATCCGTCACTATTGTCAGCAGCCTTTCTCCATCCTCTTTGGAACCTCCCTTCAGGAAGTTGAAGGCTGCTATCAAATCCCCCCTCACTCTTCTCTTCTGAAGACTAAACAAACCCAAATCCCTCAGTCCCTCCTCATAGGTCATGTGCTTCAGCCCCCATATCATTTTGGTCGCCCCCCAAGAAGTCTCTTGGTCCCTCCCCTTCTGTCTGAGGCCCGCCCCTTCCGGGGTGGCCTGGGGCCAGTCCAGAAATTTCTTAAGTGGCCCCCTTTTAAAAATTATTGCCCACCCCTGTGCTATAGGATAAAAAGCTGGCTGTTCGCACTTGCAAGCACCCCGTAATGTTGCTAGGGAATGTAGGTTAGGGATGTAAAAGGTTAATCGGTTACCTGGTAAGCATTAGCCTTACTGGCATGCTTACCCAGTAACTGGTAATCAGCAAGAGGCGCAGTCCCCCTCCTGCAACCCAGGACCATAGTGACTTGGTGGCATAATGGGACTTTGGTGGGCCAGATCAGCCCAGCCATGCGCAGTTCAGTGTGGTGGGTCATTGCTGGAGCAACCCTGCTTTCCATGGATTTTTTAAAAATTTAAATTGTACTTTTAATTTTTTGTAAACAATCCGCATACTATATTTCTCATTTAAAAATAAGTTAGTTACATTTCATCACAAACATGATACACGAACAGTCTTTTATAAAAATGAATTAATGGCTCTAGTCTGTCCAGCCTAACTACAAGCTCTTGTTTCTTGAAAGATCTGGGCTTCCAATTTCTGTTTTTCAGCAGACTAAAGAGTAATATGTGCAAAGAAGGACACAAGCTGAATAGGATTGTTTTGTTTTGTGCATTTATGGTCGTGGACATTGGCCATGCACAGCAGAGGAGTTAGTTAAGACATCATCTAAAGACGGGGACAATATATAAGAAAGAACAGTGGCAGCACAGACAGGAACAGTGAAGTGGACTGGAAAGGAAAAGGGAAGATACTATTGAGCGCACATAGAGCTTCTTATATTCCCCCATGCTTTTGCCACAGAAAAACTGTCAGAGTCTCTCTTATTCCCAAAAACTATATCTGGGAATATTTTGTTCCCTGGGTAAAAAAAGGAAAACATGTCCAGTGTAAGCAGTGCAAGTAGATGATGCAGGGCCTAATTGCAAGAATGAAACATCATAAGGAAAACTCCTTATTGGGAGAAAATGATGTAGATGAAGATGTGGATATGGCTGAGTGGATCAACTGATTAGTAACTTAAATAATTAACTTTGCAATACATTGTTCTTGAAGACTCTGTGTCTTTTAGTATGTGTGATTTGACAAGTAAATTCAGCCAATGGGAGTGATGTGGGCTGGTGCCTGCATGGAGCATTTTTGTGGAAACACAGAGCTTCTTTCCCACTTGCCAGATAGAGCCCACGTATAGGATCTGGCCCCAGCTTGCCTGGATTGGGCCCATAAGGTTCTTCTCCCCCCCCCCCCCCTCTGAAGTGTCATGCTCCCCTCCCCACTGCACTGGCTTGCACCCCTGGTGTTGGGAGTAGTGACTAAGTCTTGCAGGCTGGATCAAAGAACATCACAGGCCGGATCTAGCTTGTGAGCTATAGGTTTCCAACCCATTCAGTACTTGTTTATCTCAAAAAAACCCAGAAGTGTAAATGAGCTCAATGGGGCTTACTCGAAAATTAAGTACACTCTTAAGCACAGTCAGCCTTAGCTTTTTTGAAAAACAACAAATGGTGTGGTAGCACTTTATAGACTAACAAAACATGTAGATGGTGTCATTTTCGTGGGCATAGCCCACTTCAGATGACCCAAGTTTTAAGTTTAGGATGTTCAGACCCAAAATAAATAGGGGGGGAAGGGGGAAAAAAAGGAAGGGGGCTGGCAACGAGCAGAGTGTATGAAAATATCAAAGGGAAAAACAAGTAGGCAGAACTGGTAACCTATAAGCACCTAAGGATTGGATAGTTAAAAGAAGCAGATAAGAATCATGGGATAGCAATTAGATAGGAAGGGTACCAACGCAAGAATTTACACACAGAGCTTTTGGCACCTTCATTGAATGTCACGTTGATAATGACATTCATATTTTCTCATTTATATTTTCTCAATTTCTCCTGATGAGGATCCCATGCTTCGATCAGCAGAAGCATTCTTGGGGAGGACGTGCATCACTGGCCTAAGAAGAGGGTATTGTGTACATTCGCCAATTCAGTGATCAGTGTGGTGCCAGTGAATTGACATAATATAGGTTGACTTCCATTTGTAGTATAGACTGTCCTTCGTCTCTCAGTGACTTGTGGATAAGATTTGCTCGGTGTGCAAGTGAAAAGATTTTTTTCTAACCCCCAAAGCCATAAACTCAACCTGGGATGAGAATCAAGCTGAAGCTTCTCTGAATTACATCATCACCAGCAATAAAGATTCTTTAGGATAAATTCTGCCCTTATTTGCACTGTACTGTTCATTGTATTTTAGTGCAGCTTAGTTTAGAATTTTGCTCTATAATTGGAATGTACATAATCATTTTAATAAAGCAATAACTGGGATAGAATCTATCTTGCTTTCCTGATAGCTTTATGGTCTTTCATGGATACTGAGTAAATAGTAGTGTAATCTTATTTTTATCATGCGGGCTTGCTGATACTACTACATATATACATGAATGGATCTGTTAAGAAGGTGCTGTTTAACATAGTCAGTTTTCAAAGAAGAATTTAATTTTAAAAGAGCCAGTTGTTTAAATATGTCTTCTGGTCTGAGTGCACACAGTGTAATTTTCAGCTTCATAAAACTTACATAGTTTAGCATTCCTCTATAGGTGGTAGTGTTTGATGAATTTGCAGAGTGAATGCTGCACAAAGCTTTTAAAGGGTAATTTGTTTTGTTTTACACTAGACCTAAATATTTAATCAGTGGCCCATTCATCAGTAAATGAATAACTTATTTCAAATCCTAATTTAACCAGTATTTTTTCTCTAGGGATTCAACAAATGAAACTACTGCACATTCAGATGCTGGCAGTGAGCTTGAAGAAACAGAAGTCAAAGGAAAGAGAAAAAGGGGTCGCCCTGGCAGGCCTCCAGTATGTGGTGTTCAGTTATGTTGTGTTATCAATTTAAACTTGATTGTAGACTGTTCTCCCATCCTGTCCTCCTGCTGATCACATCAGTAGGTTTGCAGAGAATCATTTCTCAAACTATATGAAGATTTATAGTGCGCAGTAGGGATGTTAGATAGCGTATATTTTAGTAATTGTGTAGCTGCAACAATTTTTAGCCGTTACACAGTTAATAAAATGCTCCCTGGTGTGGGGCCAGCAGCCAGTGGACTCCTGACTCGTGACCCCACTCCTGGAGATCCTCCTTCCCCTGTGCTACCTACTCTGTATCAGAGGCAGCAACGCAGGGTGGCAGGTGGAGCTGGTCTGCGAAGGGAGCCAGTTTAAAAATGGGCTCCCTGTGCTGACGGGCTCCTACCTGCCGTCCCACACAGGTACCTTTGATCCAGATGGGGCAGCAGCAGTCCCTGTCAGCGTGCGGCCTGAGTTCCCTGTAGACAGGGGCTGCTCCACCATCCTGTCTCCTCTCTCTCCCGCTGCGCCCTCCCCCCCACACATGCTTTTGCCTCTTATATAGAGGCAGCAGCGCTGCGGGAAGAGGTGACTCTGTGGGCTCCAGATTCAGCAGGGGGTGGGGATTGTGTGTAGTTGTTAGGGTTAACCGATAAGCCTAGGTTTATCAATTAGTTGTTTAAATAACTATATGCTAACATGTCTGATGCATAGTATGTATGTAACATTGATCAGAAAAAATTGTGTGTTGAAATAGAAATATAGGATCTACTTAAAAGATAAGTTGACGAGCTATTTGTACTTTTTCCTTTATATACATGCACGTTACATTTTTGTCTTTTGTTATTTCATATTAATAGCGGGCTGTGACTCGTGCTTGCTACCCTTAACACCCCCCCTTCTCTCTGGCTGCTTTCGTGTCCTGAGAGCGTGATGTCAATCTGTGGCCCAGCAGGCAAAACTTTTTTATATAGCAAGAGACACAATATTCTTCCTAGGCCTGAGAGTGATTTTATTAAGCATAACTCTTTTTTACTTTGAGTGAAACAGTGCTTGAGCTATCTTTTAGTGGCTTCTAATTTCTTCATGTGATCTAGAAAGTATGCTCACGCTTTCAATAGAATGTTTAGTTAATCCCTAGGAAGATCTGAAAACTTCCATGCAGTGTGCAACGGTGGTCAAAAAGGCAAATAGGATGCTAGGAATTATTAGGAAAGGGATAGAAAATAAGACCCAGAATATGGTACGCCCACATCTTGAATACTGTGTACAGATGTGGTCTCCTCACCTCAAAAAAGATATTTTGTCCTTAGAAAGGGTTCAGAAAAGGGCAACTAAAATGATTAGGGGTTTGGAACGGGTCCCATATGAGGAGAGGTTAAAACGACTGGGACTTTTCAGTTTAGAGAAGAGGAGACTGAGGAGGGATATGATAGAGGTCTATAAAATCATGAGTGGTGTGGAGAGGGCCGATAAAGAAAAGTTATTTATTAGTTCCCTAAATAGAAGAACTAGAGGACGCCAAATGAAATTAATGGGTAGCAGGTTTAAAACTAATAAAAGAAAGTTCTTCTTTACACAGCGTGTAGTCAACCTGTGGAACTCCTTGCCAGAGGAGGCTGTGAAGGCTAGGACTATAACAGAGTTTAAAGAGAAGCTAGATAATTTCATGGAGGTTAGGTCCATAAAAGGCTATTAGCCAGGGGATAAAATGGTGTCCTTGGCCTCTGTTTGTCAGAGGCTGGAGAGAGATGGCAGGAGACAAATCGCTTGATCATTGTCTTCGGTCCACCCTCTCTGGGGCACCTGGTGCTGGCCACTGTGGGCAGACAGGATACTGGGCTAGAAGGACCTTTGGTCTGACCCAATACGGCCGTTCTTATGTTCTTATCTACTAATGCAGGTTAAAAGATTTAAGATACAGCAACGTATTTTGTGTTGTGAATCTGGATAAGGAGCTTTATTCTTTAGTATAATATGAACGTTATACCTAGATTTGGTATCTGTTTTATAGGTATTTATTAACCAGAGAGTCTTCTGGGGCCTTGGTACATTACACACCATGAATGGGAATGTACGTAGGCAATTAAAAAACTTGCAATAACTAGTAAGTAACCCTTTTTGTTTGTAAGATATTTACTTCTCTTATGAGTAAATTGCTCATCGGTCATAATAACGTAAGAATGGCCATACTGAGTCAGGCCGAATGTCCATCTAGCCTGGTATCCTGTCTGGCGACAGTGGCCAATACCAGATGCCCCAGAGGAAGGGATTATAACAGGTAATCCTCATGTGATCCCTCCCCTGTTTACTACTTCCAGAGAAACAGAAGCTAGGGACACCATCCTGGCCAATAGCTATTGATGGACCTAACTTCCATGAGTCTATGTAGCTCTTTTTTTAATCCTGTTAAGGTTCTAGCCTTCACTGCGTCCTCTGGCAAGGAGTTCCACAGGTTGACTGCGCTGCATGAAGAAAAACTTACTTTTATTTGTTTTAAACTTGCTGCTTATTAATTTCATTTAGTGACCCCTAGTTCTTATATTATGGGAATAAGTAAAGAACTTTTTCTTATTTACTTTTTCCATACCACTCATGGTTTTATAGACCTTTATCATATCCCCCCTTAGTCTTCTCTTTTCTAAGCTGAAAAGTCCCAGTCTTTTTAATCTCTCTTCATATGGGACCCATTCCAAACCCCTAATCATTTTTGTTGCCCTTTTCTGAACCTTTCCTAATCCCAATACATTTTTTGGGGGATGACGTGACCACATCTGTGCACAGTATTCAAGATGTGGGCGTACCATGGTTTTATATAGAAGCAATAAGATATTTTCTGTCTTATTCTCTATCACTTTTTTAATGACTCCTAACATTCTACTTGCTTTTTTCACTGCCTCACCCACACTGAGTGGATGTTTTTAGAGAACTATCCACAGTGACTCCTAGATCTCTCTTGAGTAGTTGTAGCCAAATTAGTTCCCATCATATTCTATATATAGTTGGGATTATTTTTTCCAATGTGCATTACTTTTCATTTATCAACATGAAATTTCATTTGCCATTTTGTTGCCTAATCACTTAGTTTGGTGGCATCTTTTTGAAGCTCTTCACAGTCATATATAATTGTAGAGGTTATATTCTATCAAACAGTGCTGTGTAGGTAGTGGCCATCATAAGTATTACTATTAAGTCTGATTCTGTAATAGGAATTACGCAATGTATGAGATTTTTTTGTGAGAATTGTGCATCGTTTTTGTGAGCTTCATTTTAATAATTTTGTCTTTCCCTGTTTTTTCCTTTTAAATTATCTGAAGTACGTGAATGGAATATGTTATAAAAAAAATCATAGACGTTTATAGAACATATCTGCTGTTGTAGATGAACAAGATAATCTCAGAGGAGGAAACCTTTTTCTATGCAGCCTGAGCAGAACCTTATTTCTAGTTGGAATTTCCTAATATCTGTTTCTAGCCATTGGGCTGTCTTATGCTTCTGCCTGATACATTAGAATGCTCTAATAATAAGTACCTTCTCTTCATCTAAGTTTTTGTGAACCATGATCGAATTGCTTCTCAATGTTTTTTTCTGATAAACGAAATATACTGTGCTCCTTAAGTCTCTCATTGTAAGGCATGTTTTCCACATTTGTGTCATTAGCCATCCTGTACGTTAAAGCCTATGGCAATATTGTATTTTTGGAAAGTCATCCTCAAAGTATGGATCATGACCCAGTACTGCGTCGCAGAAAGACAGTCACTGGGTGGTCTTGCTGTAGGGTGAGAAGATGACCAGGAGGTGGTATGACCAGCTTCCTGCCTGTTCTGGCATCGCAGGCTATGCTGTGCCCTGGAAGCAGTCAACAGGAGGTCCAGCTCCTGCACCACCAGACAGAGTCTGCACCTCTTGTACCCTACCTCCATGCCCCAGCACAGAGTCCTTGCCCACATATTGAACCCCTCTGCCCTACCCTCCCCAGCCTGCACCCGAAACCCCTCATCTCTGGACCCACACCAGAAACCCCCTCTTGCACAAGACCTGTTGTTCCTCTTTTTTTTTTTTTTTTTTTTTTTTTAAAAGGAAGAATGGCTCTTGCGGAAGAGGGGGGTTTTGTGCAAAAGCAGCTGCTAATTAATTATGCAAACGAAGCATAGCAGTATTCAACTCCGTGCTTCATTTGCATAAGCTTTTGCAGAAGAAGGCTACAGTGTAGATGTAGCCTCAGAGAGCAGTTGCAGAACTGCCTTACTTCCATGTGCTTCAAATTCAGAATGCTGCATATTCTTTAACCTCTCTGTTCATGTGGTACCTGAAAATAGTTCTCCAGTAGCAATTAAAAGGACTCCTCTTGTGAGAAGGTGGTTGTTGTGGTGGTGGGGATGCTAAGCCCGCTTGTCCAAGGTTTAGGGATCAAGCTGGAAAAAAAAAAGTTCATGTCTGCCCCCTCGTGATACCCTTTGTTCAGCTGACCTTAGAGAAGTCTTCCTCTGTCCTCATTGACTCCTTCCAATCAATATTTTCTCCAGTTTTCTCTCTAAAATCAGTGTTTACAAATCAACCATGCCATTCAGCCTCTTACCTGCACTTCAGATGTTTCTGTAATTGACAAACATCCTAGTATTGACTCTCACATAGGAGGGAATAGTATCTTTCACTACCAGTTAAGCTTTGTCCATAAAATAAGTAGTCTAGTACAAACCTAGGATAACTCATGCTCATAGTTAACTTTCAATGTAACTTTTTATGCCACATGAAAATGCTAATCACATTATTATTTTGTGAAAAAAGCCTCAGACTATATAGTAGACACAATATGCCAGTTTTTCAATACTCCATAGTCTTGACATGGAGCTGCTTTTAGTTAACTGAATTGATAGTTTAATATGTGCTTTTTCTGTGTATGCTCTCTCATTAGAAATGGGATTTCTTTCCATCTCTCAGGCCACATCTACACTATGAGATCGAATCTATTTTGGTCAATTCTGGTCACCCAATTTTGCCAAATCAAAGGTCTGTCCCCACATTGTGGGGAAGAATTTAATGTAGTTCACATTAGCACATCTCCATTAGGAAGCCTGTTGTTGACTGAAGAATGATGCACTGTGGGTAAATATCCTATAGTGCCTGCACCACTTTGCATAATGGGTTATGATACCTGTGCATGCTGAGACCAAAACTGCAGTGGATGGTGGTTCTTCGAGTTGTCCTCATGGGAGCTTCGCCTTTAGGTGTATCAGCTCTGCTGTGCCTTTGATCAGAGATTTGTGACAGCAGTGCTTGCAGTCAGCTGTGCACGTGGTGTATGACGTCTGAAACAGCTACTCTGCATGCGCAGCTGACTGTCTTCTCAATTCCTTCACAACCATCGCCAGCTTCGGTCGCAGCTCAGCAGTCACTCTTTTACCTCACTGAGAAGTTACATAGTTTATAGGTAGACAGTTGTTACTATAGAATTTGTTTTAATAGTTAATAGTTATTATTAGTCTGTCTTACCCTCCATTGCGATGAGAATTTTTTTTAAAAAAAACCTTTCACCTAGGATAGTAGATTAGAAGTAGTTTAGAGAATTAAATATCAATGTCAACCTCAGCAATATCAACACCTGCTGAAACCTTGCTTTCCCTGGAATGTGCCTGGCTTTTCCTGTTTGAAATGATGCATGAGCTGCAGGCTGTCCATTTCTATTTCTGATGGACACAAACAGTGTGTCTTTAGTTGGGGTGAGGAGTATACCACAGAACAGTGCCCTCACTGCAAAAAAACTTACATCCCGAACAAGAAAAGCCAGAGAGCTACAATTAAAAATGATTCAAATGGAGAAAAAGGCTTGGCCGGCTTCAGACCCGGAACAAATCACCCTGCCCAGGCAGATGTCCCTTGGGACAGTATCGGAGAAAGGGGGCTTCCACTTGATTGAGCTCAAAGGACCAGGAAAAAGCTCAGGAACAAAAATAGAGGTCCTTTTCCTCCCCAGGAATGGATTCTCCTTTGAGGAAGGTTCCCCTCCACAAGAGTACTGTCCCTGTACCCTCAATACAAAAAGGGTCGGACAAGCAGTCTGGCAATGATAAAAGCTGCGACTCCAAGCAATAAAGCTCGTGCCTTATCAAAGACACCAGCAGCGGTGAAATGCAAAGCCTCTATGCTGGCACCGATCAAAATGCTGTTGGCACTGGCTGCAGCACCATTCCACCCATGGCAGCAGTGTCGCCACCAGTGAAACACTTGGTGCCAATGACCAGAGTCGCCAAACTGCGGCAAGCCCTGCTTGCCAGCCGCGCTGTCCGGCGATCTGCGCATGCGCAGATCACCCAAACCCAGCTCTTCTGGGTTACAATCTACTCGCCACGGGCGAGTAGATTGTATTATTTGTCGAGCCCTGCCGATGACGCACAAAAAGTTGGCACCAAAATAAACATCACTGCAGATGCTGCGAGCCCTGCTGGTTTCCATACTGCCCCCTCCTCTGCTGATACTGCAATTTATAGCTGTGGCGGAGTTCTCTATTCGGTACTGGGAATACCCTTGTTTGGCACTGATGGTACCCTGAACACATCCAGGTATAACTTCTCACCCACCCCAGCCACATCAGTGGTCCCAATATTTAGCATTTAGACACACTTACCGACACACTCCTCACCCAAGCCTAATAAAAAATACAACAATGGCAACCACTGCAGTGGCTCCCATCACCTATCCCACCCAATTGGCCATCTTGGGACCCACGGGCAGCATATGGAATACAGCAGATGCAGCAGTCACAACTGCCATTTCCAGGGTCATAATCACACGCACCAACAGTACAGTCTCCAGATCAATACAGTTCAGATGCAGAAGAGAAGGACATGGATATTACATACAAGGAACAGACACCTTGCTCGCCTCTATCCACGCACGTCTCATCATCGTCCCCTGACGATACAATCATGCCCCACCACCGATCTCTGGGGATGATTTTAGATTGTTCCAAGAACTTTTAAAGAGAGTTGCGGACACTGGAGATTTCCTTGTCAGCTGTGCCAAAGTCACAACATAAACTGATGAACATATTACATGCATCTCCACATACGAAATTAGCTATCCCCATGAATGAGGCTCTCATGTATCCTGTCAAAAATATCTGGCAGATGCCTGTCACAATATCTCTGACCTGCAAGAAGTCAGATAGAAAATGCTATCTTGCCCCTAAAGGAGCAGACTTCCTATTTTCCCACCCAGCCCCAAATTCCCTCTTGGTAGAGGCTGTAAATCAAAGAGGGAAATGACAATTTATCCAAACCATCCCCTACGACATGGACTGGCAGAGACTAGACTCGATTAGGAGAAAAGCATATTCATCTGCAAGTCTCCAGCTCACAATAGCCAATTACTTGGCACTACTAGCAAAATACGCACTCCATATTTTTGATTAATTAGCATCTTTTATTAAATGCCTCCCAGATAATAAAAGGGATCACTTAAAGTCAAGTGTTAATGAAGGGGTGCTAATTTCTAGTACTGCTTTACAGGCCCCACTGGATTCCGCAGACACGGCCGCCAAATCCTTAGTCTCTGCAGTGGTGATGAGGCTTCAGCTCTCGAGAGAAGTCCAAGCAATAGTCGAAGACTTGCCATTCAAGAGTACCAAGGTTTTGCTGAATTCACAAATGGCTCTTTACACACTCTAAAGGACTCAGGGGCCACATTAAAGACTCTTGACATCCACGTACCTGTCACAAAAATAAAACAGGGCATGTCATTCACACAGAGGTACAGACCCAAATCCTTTAACCAGCAACCAATAGATGTCGACTATGCCAAAACAGGTGCAGACAGGCCTCCAAGCAGTCAACATGCCAACAACCATCAACATCCCGACAAGCATTTTTAAGTCCTGGTTGAGGGTCTGATGACCTCAAAATTTCCACGGCAGCAATTCAAACACTCCACAACATTTGACCGCAGACTACCTGTATTCTATGCAGCCTGATGTACCATCACCACCGATAGATGGGTGCTGGAAATCATAAAAGCTGGTTACTGCATCCCGTTTTTTATCACCCCCCCCCCTTCCCCTTCCTATCCCGATTGCCTGTCCCTCTTCACGGACCCCTCTCATGGACATGTCCTCATACAAGAGGCGGAACACCACCTAGGACTTGGTGCCATAGAAGAGGTACCAAAGGAGCAAAGAGGCAAGGGTTTCTACTCCCATTAGTTCCTCACCACCAATAAGTTGGGAGGATGGAAGCCACAATATTAGACTTCTGCAAACTCAGTCACTTTGTACGTTACCAATGATTCAAGATAGTAACCCTCGCCACAATTATTCTTGCCTTGGAAAAGGGATCGTGATTGTCTACTCTCAACCTCCAGGATGCCCATTTTCATATATCAACACACCCATTGCACAGATGCTTTCTTCATTTCATAATAAAAGACAAACTCTTCCAGTACACAGTGCTACCATTTAGACTCTCAACAGCCCAATGAGTGTTCTCAAAGATTTGGCAGTAGTAGCTGCATACTTATGCAAAATGGGGATCACAATATTCCCATACGTAGACTGTCTAATAATGGGCACCACAGGGTGAGACACAGAACAAGCTGTCTCAACTACCAGAGCGCTATTCCAAAGCCTTGGACTCCAGATAAACATAGCAAAGCGTACACTGACCCCAACGCAGACATTAGAATGTATAGGGGCATATTTAGATTGCAGAAAGGCCTCTTTTCTGGAGCACAGCTTTTCAGCAATCTAGGAGTTCATATCAACAGCGCAGACCAGTCTGATCATAATGGCCCAGCACTGCCTACATATATTAGGGCACATGGCGGTGGCCACGTTTGTGGTGCCTCCGGCCCGCCTATACATGATGAAGCCTCTCCAGGCATGGCTATGCACAGTGTACTGGCCACACATCCATCATATGAGCAACTTACCATGCCGGCCAAGATAAGAACCTCACTTACATGGTGGACTCTACACAACAATGTATGTGTAGGGGTCCTCTTCCAATAAACCCCACTATCAGTAATGATTACTACAGATGCTTCACTACTGTGCTAAGGTGCACACCTGGACCATTGAGTGTTATAGGCTCAATGGACTCAGGACGAGACAAGGCAGTACATCAACCTACTCGAACTCAGGGCAGTACAAAGTGCCTGTGCATGCTTTCTACAGCTGATCCAGAACAGTCCAAATTCTTACTGACAGTATCACTAGAATGTATTGTATCAACCAACAGGGAGGAGGCAGGTCATATCAACTGTGCTGAGAGGTGGGTCTGCTTATGAGAATGGTGAATCCCACAGAACATACACCTGGTCACAACTTACCTCCCTGGAAAGGACAAGGTACTTGTGGACAATCTAAGCCAGTGGTTTCTAGTGTTTTTAAGCATGAGATCACTTTTGGAATTTTAAGTTCAATCCAAGATCTACCTCAAATACCCTTGCCCCACCTCCTTCCCACCTCTTCTCCAAGGCCCAACCCCTGCTCACTCCATCTTCCCTCTCTTTCCCACCCACACTCACTTTCATCAAGCTGGGGTAGAGGTTTGGGATGCAGGCTTGAGGGATCTGGAGTGTGAGAGGAGGCCCTGAGCTGATCTTGGTGCAGGCAGTTGGGATGTAGGAGGGGGTTCTAGGTTCAGACTGTGGGAGGGCGTTTGGATGCAGGGGTGCTCGGGGTTGACAACGGCTTGGGGTGCAGGAGAAGGTTCATGACTGGGGTAGGAGTTTGGGATGTGGGCTCCTGCTGGTGGCTCCTCTTCGGTGATACAGTGGGGCTAAGGCAGGGTCACCCCGGCCCTGGCCCACTCCCAAAAGTAGCCAGAAAACTCCATCCCAAGTCCTGTTGTTCCCCCTCTCTGCTCTGTGGAGAAAGGATACAGAGTGGAAGAGTGGGTCCCCTGACATCAGCCTCCCTCTCCCACCCTGCACAGAAAGCAGGAGGCTCCCAGGTGGAGGGGCAGCTCCAAGGCAAAGGGCAGGAGATGAGCAGCAGTGGAGGGAAGGGGCAGCTGAAGTACAGGCACTTGATAGTCTCTTGGCCAAACCAGTCAGGATCACCAGTCAGAGGCTCTAAGATCTACCAGTACATCCCGATCTGCTGGCTGGTGACCACTAATCTAAGCAGACAACTCCTACAAAATCACGAATGGGAAATTCATCAATGCTGACTCTAACTCTTCAAGAAGTGGGGGTTTTCAACAGTGGACCTGTTTGCTACATTTCCCATGCAAATGCTCATTGCCCGTATTATTTCTCCAGAGCGGGCATAGGCCCTTACTCCTTAGACTATGCCTTCACTATACAGAAGAAGGCACTTCTGTCCTACACATTTCTCCCGTTCTCACTAATACAATGGGTGATCCTCAAGATCAAACAGGACAGGGCCAGAGTAATCCTTATAGCCCTCAACTGGCCCAGCGAAACATGGGATCCATACCTCTTATAGATGAGCATCCGACCACTGCATCGCTTCCCACCAGTTCTATCTCTCCTGACACAGCGCAACAGTCATAGAATCATAGAATAATAGGACTGGAAGGGACCTTGAGAGGTCGAGTCCAGCCCCTCGCCCTCAAGGCAGGACCAAGCTCCGTCTACACCATCCCTGACAGATGTCTATCTAACCTGTTCTTAAATATCTCCAGAGAGGGAGATTCCACCACCTCCCTTGGCAATTTATTCCAATATTTGACCACCCTGACAGTTAGGAATTTTTTCCTAATGTCCAATCTAAACCTCCCCTGCTGCACTTTAAGCCCATTACTCCTTGTCCTATCCTCAGAAACCAAGAGGAACAAATTTTCTCCTTCCTCCTTGTGACACCCTTTTAGATATTTGAAAACCGCTATCATGTCCCCCCTTAATCTTCTTTTTTCCAAACTAAACAAGCCCAGTTCATGAAGCCTGGCTTAATAGGTCATGTTCTCTAAACCTTTAATCATTCTTGTCGCTCTTCTCTGTACCCTTTCCAATGTCTCCACATCTTTCTTGAAATGTGGCGCCCAGAACTGGACACAGTACTCCAGGTGAGGCCTAACTAGTGCAGAGTAGAACGGCAGAATGACTTCACGAGTTTTGCTTACAACACACCTGTTGATACAACCTAGAATCATATTTGCTTTTTTTGCAACAGCATCACACTGTTGACTCATATTCAACTTGTGGTCCACTATGACCCCTAGATCCCTTTCCGCCATGCTCCTTCCTAGACAGTCGCTTCCCATCTTGTATGTATGGAACTGATTGTTCCTTCCTAAGTGGAGCACTTTGCATTTCTCTTTATTAAACTTCATCCTGTTTACCTCTGACCATTTCTCTAACTTGCTAAGGTCATTTTGAATTATGTCCCTATCCTCCAAAGAAGTCGCAACCCCACCCAGTTTGGTATCATCTGCAAACTTAATAAGCGTACTCTCTATCCCAATATCTACATCATTGATGAAGATATTGAACAGTACGGGTCCCAAAACAGACCCGTGCGGAACTCCACTTGTTATCCCTTTCCAGCAGGATTTAGCACCGTTAACAACAACTCTCTGACTATGGTTATCCAGCCAATTATGCACCCACCTTATCGTGGCCCTATCTAAGTTATATTTGCCTAGTTTATCAATAAGAATATCATGCGAGACCGTATCAAATGCCTTACTAAAGTCTAGGTATATGACATCCACCGCTTCTCCCTTATCCACAAGGCTCGTTATCCTATCAAAGAAAGCTATCAGATTAGTTTGGCATGACTTGTTCTTCACAAACCCATGCTGGCTATTCCCTATCACTTTATTACCTTCCAAGTGTTTGCATATGATTTCCTTAATTACCTGCTCCATTATCTTCCCTGGGACAGACGTTAAACTGACCGGTCTGTAGTTTCCTGGGCTGTTCTTATTCCCCTTTTTATAGATGGGCACAATATTTGCCCTTTTCCAGTCTTCTGGAATCTCCCCTGTCTGCCATGATTTTTCAAAGATCATAGCTAAAGGCTCAGATACCTCCTCTATCAGCTCCTTGAGTATCCTGGGATGCATTTCATCAGGACCTGGTGACTTGCTGACATCTAACTTTCCTAAGTGATTTTTAACTTGTTCTTTGTGTATCCTATCTTCTAAACTTACCCTCTCTCTGCTTGTATTCACTACGTTAGGCACACCTCCAGACTTCTCGGTGAAGACCGAAACAAAGAAGTCATTGAGCATCTCCGCCATTTCCAAGTTCCCTGTTACTGCTTCTCCCTCCTCACTAAGCAGTGGGCCTACCCTGTCTTTGGTCTTCCTCTTGCTTTTAATGTATTTATAAAAGGTCTTCTTGTTTCCCTTTATGCCTGTAGCTAGTTTGATCTCATTTTGTGCCTTTGCCTTTCTAATCTTGCCCCTGCATTCCCAGATACACCATCCCAATATTCAGACATTGCATCTCCAAGCGTGGATGTTAGCTGGCTGAACACCATGAAGATGACTTTCCCAGAACCAGTGTAGCTCATCCTCACAAATTCCAGAAGACCTACAACAGGCATGTCAAACTTGAAGCCTTTTGAGGGCAGCACAAACAAAAACTGATAGCTTTCAGGGTCACCAAAGAAAATGTACTTCTATGGGAAAGTCTTAATTATGTATTATTATAGATTATGTTTTAAGTATATTTTATAATATTTTTTCAGGTCTTGTTTGAATATAATACAATAATTTGATGTGTAAAATTGTTATTTGCATCCATGAACACTTTGAGTTTAAGGTGCTTCAGCTCCTCCTGCTCTAACCCAATGCCCTCTCTCTACCACAGAGCTAGGCACCCCCAGCCCCCCCCCCCCCCCCGCTCTAACCTAATTCCTGGGTCCAGAATCCTCCATCGCCATGCACTTCTTCCTCCAGGCGCTGGGGCGTATACACAGAGCGGCAGGCCATGAGGATGCGCTTTCCAAGGTTCCCACCTTCTAATATTACTGTTGCTTCATAATCACGTAAAGGTGGAGCATCCATGGGAATACTTCTTGAAGAAGAAGGTGCGGTAACTGGAGTTCTTAGAGGTGGTTGTCTCCATGAGTGCTCCACTACCCATCCTTCTTCCCTTCTGCTTTGGAGTTACATACATCTGGGTCAGAGAAGGAACTGAGGAGGCGGTCAGCTGTGCATGCAGAATAGCTGCTTCAGATCTTGTGTGCCGACACATCGCAAGCACAGCCGACCATGGGCACTGCTGTCACAAGTCTCCAATCAGAGGCTCAATGGCACTGATGCACCTAAAGGTAGAGCACCCATGGGGACAACCATTTCAAAGAACTCCAGTTACTGCACCTGGTGAGTAACCTTCCCTTGTGGGTTCGTGTTGTCAGCGTCCCATAATGCATTTGTGTAGTCCCTTCCCACTTGCTTGAGATGAATGTGCCTTTTTTTGGCTCTGGTTTCCCACGTAAACGCCATATCAGCGTGAACATTGAGCCCATTTTGCATCAAACGATTGTGATGTTTCTGTCTACTTGTATGTGCCTAATGGTTCAGTATGTTGAGAGCGTATGCATGTCACTCCATTAGGAAGAGGATGAGGACAAATTTTGGGATCCCATGGACTTACTGTTCATGCAAGTCCTTGTGCTGATGGAAACGCAGCCGGCATTTGATCCTCTGGACAGAGAGGGATGCCAGCTCTGGTCCTGTGAGAAAGCACAGACTGGTGGGACCACATAGTGCTATAGGTCTGGGATGATCAGCAGTGGCTGCAAAACTTCCGAAAGCACAAGGCCACGTTCTTGGAGCCTTTGTGAATGTCTTTCCCGTTGCCCTGAAGTGCAAGACTATCAGAATGACATGTGCTCTGACCGTGGAGAAGTGTATGACAGTTGCCTCTTATGGAAGCTTGCAATGCCAGACAACTACTGGTCAGTTGGGAATCAGTTCAGAGTGGGGAAATCTGCAGTGGGGGCTGTTACACAAGTAGCCAAGGCAATCAATACCATTCTGTTATGGAGGGTTGTGCCTCTGGGAAATGTAGATACCATAGTGGATGACTTTGCTGTGATGGGCTTTCCTATCTGTGGTGGGGTGATAGACTGAATGCACATTCCCATCTTGGCCCCCGACCACCTTGCCAAGGAGTACATAAACCGCAGGGGGTGCTTCTCCATGGTGCTGCAGGTAGCTGGTGGATCACAAGGGCCATTAATCAACATCAATGTGGGATGGTCGGGAAAGGTGCAGGATGCATTCACCTTTAGAAACTCCTGCCTCTTGAGAGAGTTGTATACTGGAACTTTCTTCCCTGATTAGAAAATCAGAATCTGAGAAGTGGAAATGCTCTTAGTGATCCTAGGTGACCCAACCTACCCCTTGCTTCCTTGGTTCATGAAGCCGTTCACGGGCAGCCTAGACTGCAGTAAGAAGCAGTTCAATTGCAGGCTGAGTGAGTGCAGAATGGTGACTGAATGCCCTTTTGGGTGTTTAAAGGGAATGTTTAAGAGTCTCCTGACTAGGTTGGACCTCAGTAAATGCAACATTCCCTTTTTGGTAGTAGCCAGTTGTGTGCTCCATAATCTTTGTGAGAGCAAGGGGGGAAATTTGTTTGTCAGGTTGGGGTGCTGAGGCAAAGTGCCTAGCCAGAGAGTTTGAGCAGCCAGACACCAGGACAATAAGGAGAGCACAGCAGGAGGTAGTGCAAATCAGAGAGGCTTTGTAAGAGTTTTTTGAATGGTCAGTTTTGAGACTCATGGAAGTTGGTCTCAATGAGGTACATACAGTGTGTTTGCTTGTAATACCCCATGCCCACCCTGCAGTACAAGCAGTAAAGAGACTGTTCAGAAAACATGTGTTTTTATTTAGCGAAGACAGCAAGGAAAGAAAAGAAGTCCCGGGTGGGACCCCAAAGGAGGGGGAGGGGACTTAGAAACACGAGGAGGACAGCATTTTGCCTCCCAAGGCCCTGGAGATTGCATGTGAGGCTGCCCTTGAGGTTTCCCCTCCCCATGAGACTGCCCTTGGGGACCCTTGGAGTGGAGGCTATGGAACTGGCGGAGGGGGAGAAGTTATTTTGCATTGGTTGGAAAGGATCCTGCAGTGTGTTTTTCTCCAGGGACGCCGCAAGGAGCTCCATCACAGCCATCAGGGAGGCAAAGATATTGTCCTGTTGCCTTGCTTGCAGCTCCCCGCACATTCTCCTCTCCTGCCATTCTGCCTTTCTATCCTGGCACTCAGCCCACATCTCTTCCAGAAGTGTGTTCCTCCACTCCATTTGCTCCTTAAACGTCTCTTGCTTTGTCTGTTTTTGACTTGTGCAGATTTGCAGGCAAACAGCTGGTGGAGCCAGGAGTGTGCAAAACAGTTTTGCTGTTTACATGGGAAGTGATAAGAAAACGACAGCGACCTGTGTACAGTGATGGCACCCCAAGATTAACTCTTTATATAAGGAGCTAATCTGGAACAAAATGACTAACGTACATGGAAAAACTGATCTCCCAGCTGTGTGGCTCACGTAGAACTTACACAAGGGAGAACTATAGATATTGTATTTAAAATAAGATTTCTTTAGTTTTAATGTAACATGCAGGGGCGGCCTGTCCATATCGGCGAACTAGGTGGTTGTCTAGGGTGCCAAATTAAATGGTGTGCCAAATGGTGGCGCAATATCATTGAGGGATTTGGAGGTGGAGGCGCCGATTGCATGGTTCGCCTAAGGAGCCAGTTGCTGGCAGCTAGTCTAGGGTCACCCCTGGTAACGTGGGTTCATAGGTAGAACTCTTGTTGACTTCAGGGGGCCAGGATTTCAACCACAGATTTAGTGTCAAGAAAAGACCATTGTCATCAATTGTAATAATTGTGTCCTGAAGTAAATATGATATAGTAGTTCTGTAAATAAGGTGCACGAGTTATTGTGTAAGTACGTACATGGCAGGTTTGTTATTTCTGCATTGACCATAATTTCTAATCTTGATGTTTGTGCGTAATTGCAAGACATGGCATTATTTTCTGTATTTATTATATTGGTTAAGACACGTGTTATGGAAATATATTCTGCTAGTTCTTTGGTACTAGGAGTTCATACTTCTCTACGTGACATGTAAAATGCATACCAAGCACTTACCCCAGCAATTGTTGATTGATATGTATAAATGGTTTAAAGATATTTTGAATTAATTCATTCAAATGTTAACTATACCCAATTTTCATTATGTTGTTCCCTTTATCCAGTCTGCCAATAAGAAACCTCGAAAGTCTCCAGGAGACAAGAGTCGTTCTGAACCTGGAACTAGAGGAATAGGTCGTGGAAGAGCAAATGGTCATCCTCAACAGAATGGAGAAGGGGACCCTGTCACTTTGTTTGAGGTGGTGAAACTGGGGAAAAGTGCGATGCAGGTAAAATAACGAATGTGCTGGCTGTTCATTTTTGTTACAGCTTGATTACTTAATACTGTCAGACTGTAACAAACACATTTTGTAAACCTTGTATTGTGGTGGCTATATTTTAGATAATCTGTATCAGATTGATGGAATTTCAGAATATTATGTCGAGATTCCTTCCCCCCCCCCCCAATCTTAAATGTTGAAATGAAGAAAGAAAAGTGGAATGTGTTCAAGAAGGAGACTATATGTGGAATAACCAGAGTGCTGGAAGAAATCTTGAGCTTTAGTTAATTTACTCACTATTTTGTTTTAAAATGGAGAAACAAGTGAGTACTAAAATTAGGGAATATATTAAAGCAGCTTTTCATGAAGTTTATCGTGTATTAAGTTTAGCAAGGAAGAAAAGATGTGAGATTTTTAAATGCAGCAGGTAAACTTTTAAACAGTACTGGAGTGACTTAGAGCCCAAGTCCTTTTTTCAGTTAATTCTAGAGAAAAGAAGTCATGTCCTTCACCTCCAGGATTATAAACTTCTGGCTAGTAAAATAATTTCAGTAGAACAACTAATCAGTTATTTTTTGTCAAGGTCCAAGTTTCTTGGTCGTTTCAGACTCAAGAAAATAATGAAATAATCATAACAATTAGGCTGTGAATGTGTCATGGAGGTCACAGAAGTCATGGATTCCATGGCTTTCTGGAACTTCCATGACTTCTGCAGCAGCCAGTGCAGTTGGCCCAGAGGCTGCCTGTTGCTTTTATATGTATAAGCATCTCTTCGGGAAATTTGGGCTAAGCCACATAGGTGCTTTTGAAAATTGTATCTTAAATGACTTAGGCTAAGTCCCAATTTCAAAAGCTGCCTAATGAACTTAAGAATCCAAGTCTTATTGACTTTTAGCAGCACTTTGACTCCTAAGTGCTTAAGTCAGTTTTGAAAATGAGACTGTCTGAAGACTCAGAAACCCTTTGGAACTTTTACCAACCAGACATTAATCCAAGAAAGGACTCAGTTGTGCATTAATGTAGGGAACGCACATTAATCCTTAAGAAAGGAGTAATCCTTACGAAGATCAGAATTCTAAAGTCTCTTATATTTTGTGAATTTGAGGATGTTAAATTTATCCTTTTTATCTAGTAGGTGAAGACAGAACAAATCTTATAAGAGAACTATGGAATGCTTTCTGGTGTGTTTTCTTCATTTTGGTTTACTTCATCAGAGCTTTCGCTTTTGTTTTTCAACAAATGTTCAGTTTTGTTTTGGCAGGATCCCAAAGGATTGTTTGAAATATTAATTTTCAGTTTTATTATGAAGGAACAGATAAATCATCTGTGTTGGATGTTTATCTGAGAGCTATTGATATAAATCGAAGCCAGAGAAAAGGTAGAAATGACTGCTTTGCTGCTGGAGACTTTATTTTTTGAGTGCCTTTGTCAGTTGCTTAGAAAGTAGTTGTATTCCTTCTTTTCTAAATGGGACATGTATAGCAAGATATATATGTGGTGAAACAGACTCCAACTGTACAGTCTGTTCTTGGAGAATTTCTAAGGAGAAATTTGTGTGTGTGTGTGTGTGTGTGTGTGTGTGTGTGTGTGTGTGTGTGTGTGTGTGTGCGCGTGTGTGTGTGTTGTGAACTTTTGATTCAATTCAGAAGGATTTAATCAAGATATGGGGCGGTGGAGCCTTTATCGCTGAAGGTGCTAAAAGCTTTCTGAATTGTATCCTTCCTGTTTTAGCAATCCATCCACTGACTTTGATCTTTATCTACTCAGGTTTAGCACCCTTTCTCCTGATACTTTATGTATAGAGGTAGGGGGGTGGGCGACAGAGCATCTTTCTCTTCCCCTTCCCCCCCTCCTTCCCTTCTATTTATTTCGAGTTTCTTATCCTCTAGTCATAATTCTGGTCATCTGAAGAAGTGGGCTGTGCCCATGAAAGCTCATGATACCATCTACATGTCTTGTTAGTCTATAAAGTGCTACCAGACCATTTGCTTGCTGTTTTTTTTCTGTAACAGACTAACTCAGCTACCCCCTGAAGCTCCTGAAGAAGGAATTGAGTTAGGGGAAGTGGTAGTTTTACTTATTTATTGTGAAATAAGCATGCTAAGCTTGTTGGAAGAGGGGGTGTTTAGAGGGCGGAGTCTTGGGTGCACAAAGAAAGTAGTAGTGTATGTGAGGTCACTCTAATGCAGGGGTGGGCAATAATTTTTGGAGAGGGGCCACTCCAAGGATGTTGGTAAGTGGTCACGGGCTGCACATTTCAATTACCTAAATGGAGGGGGTGTGGAGTCCGGGATGGAGTTTGGCTGCAGGAGGGAGCTACAGGTAGGTTCTGAGGCTTGGGGAGCAAGAGTGAGTATGGGGTCTGAGAGGGAGTTACGATGCAGGAGGGGAGTCTGACACATCAGGGTGTTGGGGTGCAGGATCTGGGAAGCTCTGGTCCAAGAGGAGGTTTTGATTTGGGTCAGAGGGTTGGGATGCGAAAGGGTATGCAAAGTGCAGGTTCTGACCCTTGTTAGGAGGTGCTTACCAAAGGCAGTTCCTGGGGCGCACAGGCAGAAAGGCTACCTGAATGCCATGATGGCCCTATGCCACTCAAAGGAGCTACCGGGGGCAGATGTGTCACTGTGAGACCCTTGGTGGGAGGAGGGCACTAGGTTTCTGTGTGCTGCCTGGGCCCATATGCTCCACCCCTGCAACTGTGAGGATGGTGCTGAGGGTGGAGACCTGCTGCCTTTGTCCTCACAAGGGGCACGCAGAGACGTGCTTGCTAGGGACAGCCGGCCACTTCTGGGAGTGGTGTTGCTAGGACTGCATCAGGCAGGCAGCCTGCCAGAGCTCCCTGCTATGGCACAGGACTACTAGCGGCTCAGAGAGTCATGGAGGGCTGGCCACCATTTTCAGAAATACCCAAGTCCCATTTTCAGTAGTAGCTAGGCATTTAGCTAGGTGAAATTTTTACCTCTGTCAACACTAAAGAATGACATTACTGACAATGGGTGTTACCATAGATTAGGGATGTAAAAGCCTGGTTAATCAGTTAAATGGTTAAACATTAAGTTAATCAACATAGTGGGATCTCATAGCTCCAGGTTCTCTCTCTCCCCCTCTCCCCCCAGCCTATGGGGCTCCTGCTCTGCCCGCTTCTAGCCCCCATGCTGAGGCTGGGGTTGCCACTGGCTCCTGGCTCCCTGCCCCTGAATTAGTGCTGGAGCTGGCTACGCTGGCTGCCAGGTCCCAGCCCCTGTGCTGGGGCTGGCTGCTTGGGGAGCCATTTAATGGCTACTTGATAAGCACCACCCAATAAGGGTGATGCTTACTGGTTAATTGGTTGCCTGTTCACATCCCTGCTACACTCAAATGTGGCTTAACACTTATTTAATTGCACAGGTAGACAGAGAAAAACCACATTCACCAGTGTTTCAGAAAACAAGGTTAAAAACTGGTGAGATGTGGATATATATGCCTTTTCTCCCCTTTCATTCCTTCCCCATACTGAGTTGTAGAGATTGTTGTAGCTGTGGTGGTCCCTGGATATTAGGGAGAGAAGGAAGGTAATGTAGTACATTTTATTGGACCACTTATGTTGGTGGGGGAGACAAGCTTTCAAGCTTAGACTTGAAGAGCTCTATCTAAATTTGAAGGCTTGTCTTTCACCAACAGAAATTGGTTCAATAAAAAATATTACTTAGGGCACTAAAAGTATATACATGTGCACTGTTACATTTTTAATAGTGTGAGCTGTAATATCTCTCTGTAATGGAAACTTAATCTTTTTCATTATAACATAGTCTTTGAAATTACAAAACAACTTAACTTCATGTAGTTTAATTTTCAGGCCTTTCTTCTGTTGCCATTTGCCCTCAGGAGACTTCTGTGCTCCTACATTTTTCTGACATTGTGTTTGCCAATTCATGAAGCTCAACAGAACTTACTTGACATTCATTGCAGACTCTCCTTGTTTCCTGACCTGTGGGAAGATTTATTTGCATTTTCTGTTCAGGATAATTTTTTGGTAGTGGTTTTAAGAAAATTATAGTTGCAAAGTTAGTTGTTTGCATTTTTACCATGTGCTACTCTTTGCAAATATTCCCTACCCCTTGTCTCTTACTCACATTGACTACCCTTTGTGGAGTTCAAGAAGCATTTTGGTACCTTGGACAGATTACTAGGGAGAGGTATAAATGTATAGCTCGAGAATGCAGGGGAGTTAGCAGGAAGGCGAAAGTGCAATTGGAATTTCAACTCGCAAGGGATGTGAAGGACAAGAAGAAAGGTTTCTACAGGCATGTTAGCGAGAAGGTGATCAGAGAGGGTCTGGGGCCCCTCCTGGATGAGGGCAGTAACCTAGTGACAGATGATGTGGGGCAAGCTGAAGTACTTAATGCTTTCTTTGCCTCTGTCTTCACAGACAGGGTCACTTCCCAGACTAATGTGCTAAGTGACGCAATATGGGACGAAGGTGGACAGCCCTTGGTGGGGAAAGAACAGGTTAGGAACTATTTAGAAAAGCTAAACATACACAGATCCATGGGTCTGGACTTAATACATCCGAGGGTATTGAAGGAGTTGGCAAATGTCATTGAGGAGCCTTAATGTAGTGTCCATCTTTAAAAAGGGGAAGAAGGACAATCCAAGGAACTACAGGACAGTCAGTCTTACCTCAGTCCCTGGAAAAATCATGGAGGGGATCCTTAAGGAATCCATTTTGAAGCACTTGGAAGAGGGGAAGGTGATCAGGAATAGTCAGCATGGATTCATGAAGGGCAAGTCATACCTGACCAATCTGATTACCTTCTTTGGTTAGGTAACTGGATATGGGGAAGTCAGTGGATGTGATATACCTTGACTTTAGCAAGGCTTTTGATACTGTCTTGCACAACATTCTTGCCAGCAAGTTAAGGGAAAGTAGATTGGATAAATGGATGGAAAGATGGGTAGAAAGCTGACTGGAAGGTCGGGCCCAGTGGGTAGTGATCAACGGCTCGATGTCAGGTTGGCGGTCGGTTTCTAGCGGAGTGCCCCAAGGTTCGGGTCTACGACTGGTTTTGTTCAACATCTTTATTAATGAATGAGGGGATGGTTTGCACCCTCAGCAAGTCTGCAGACGACACTAAGCTAGGGGGAGAGGTATACACACTGGAGGGAAGGGATAGAGTCTAGAATGACTTAGACAAATTGGACAATTGGGCCACAAGAAATCTGATGAGGTTCACCAAGGACAAGTGCAAAGTCCTGCACTTGGGACGGAAGAATCCCAAGTATTGTTACAGGCTGGGGACCAATTAGCTAAGTAGCAGTTCTGCAGAAAAGGACCTGGGGATTACAGTGGATGAGAAGCTGGACATGAGTCAACAGTGTGCCCTTGTAGCCAAGAAGGCTAATGGCACTAGGTTGCATTAAGAGGAGCATTGCCAGTCAATCCAGAGATGTGATAATTCCTCTTTATTAGGCTCTGGTGAGGCCACATCTGGAGTGTTGGGCCCCCAATTACCGAAAGGATGTGGATGCATTGGAGAGGGTCCAGTGGAGGGCGACCAAAATGATTAGGGGGCTGGAGCATATGAACTACGAGGAGAGGCTGATGGAGTTGGGTCTGTTTAGTCTACAGAAGAGAAGAGTAAGGGAAGATTTGATAACAGCCTTCAACTTGCTTAAGGGAGGTTCCAAAAAAGATGGAGAAAGGCTGTTCGCAGTAGTGATGGATGGCAGTACAAGGAGCAATGGTCTCAAATTGTGGTGGGAGAGGTGCAGGTTTGATATTAGGAAAAACTATTTCACTAGGAAGATGGGGAAGCACTGGAATGGGTTACCTAGGGAAGTAGTGGAGTCTCCATCTCTAGAGGTTTTTAAATCCTGGCTTGACAAAGCCCTGGCTGGGTTGATTTAATTGGGATTGGTCCTGCCTTGGGCAGGGGGCTGGACTTGATGGCCTTTTGAGGTCTCTTCCCGCTCTATGATTCTAAGTTGTAGGGTCTGTCTTGTTGTCATTGCTGTTTAATTTGTTCTCTCCAAGGCAGCTTTGTTCAAAAGTTGTTCTGTATGTAACCGAGTCTGTATGTGGTGTGCGGTATGTGCTGGCCTGCTGTACATGCCTTCTGTTGGTGTGTTTTTCCAGTCAAGCGATGCTATCCAGGGGTCTTTGTCATGCCAATATACCTTTTTTTTTCTTTTTTTTTTTTTTTTTAAAGCAGTTACTAGGTAATCTTGAGTGCTGCTTTTGCTTTTCCATTAGACTGGTTGTGATGTTCAAATTCTGCTTATGTTGCAAACTGAAAATTTACTTACAGACCCACAGAGATCCATTATCTGTATGAACAGTCTCTGGCAATCTGTGCTGATTCTTTGTAGCATTCAGTGGTGGAAGCTGCTCTTGTGTGCATGATATTTTTCCTAATAAAACCAGATATTTATAATCCACAATTATGAGAGATACTTAATATGGTAATATACCTGGGTTCATGCATGACTTACTTTGTGGTAAATTAAATATTTTGTTCAACATTGAGTGATATGCTTTATTGAATTGCAGAATTCACTGCAGATAAAGCCCTGGTGTATGAGATCTTTGATCTCACTGCTTATGTTTGGCCGATGTAAGAAATCTTGGAACTCATGTAAATATGCTTCAGTACCAACAGGCTTCTGTTTATGAAAGCTAGCATTTCAGGATTTCAGATGTTTAGATTTTCATCTGCTGCCTTTATATATAATACCATTTTGTAGTGTGAAGATATTTGAATTGAGTGGTGGCTATACAAAAAAATCCAAGTGACTTGGCAGATGTCTTCCTGTTTGTTCATCTTGGCATAAAGACTGTACAATTGACAGTGCTTTGGCTATGTCTCTATCTGAGGCACCTGTTGATCTGTCACACAATAGAGTTCTGCTGGGTTTATGTTCCTGATGAAACTCTGCCTCCTGGTGCATGCAGAAGATTTCATAATTAAGAGCTGTCAAGCTATCCCTGTCTTTTGGCACTCATGCTGATGATAAAAAGTGTATATAATCCGAACATCAGGATGAACATCAAATACTCTCTTGCATTGTGCATCCAAATGATATTTTTCAATTTTTATGAATATTATTTCAAGAAACTTTGGACCCGTTTGTGTTTTCATTATTGATTCCAGAGGTTTGTTGCCTGTGTCAGCATGGATATGATCATGGCCCAGGAGATACTGGTCAAACTTGGTGTATGAGTAGGAATTCTTTCTGTATTTGAGTATGTTTTTGCTATTTTGGAAATTGTTTGTTGGAAGCAAGTGCTACTGACTGATGATTTTGTAATATTGATGTCCCCATACATCTATTCTGCATTACAGATTCCTTTTATATCATAGTATTTCAGCATCAGATGGTTAATCACTCTTCGATCTGTTTGAAATAATTTTTTAAGGATTTGTGAACACCCATGCTTTATCTTTTTAGTGAGTCTTCTAAGAGGTTCTCTACCTGTGAGACGTAAGGAAGGAATTAATAAATCTCAAAAAGGAGCTATATTTTTGCACATTTTTGTGATTTGGTCCTGTTCATCTTGATTCAAACTTGGGATGTAATAGTATAGTCAATTAACTGATAAGCAAACGCTTATTGGTTAATGCTATAGACTACATACATTTCCCCGCCCCCCACAAATAAATTCTTTAGTGAGCTAGCTAGGAGCCCAGCTTGCACTGGGTCTGGGACCTACCTCTGCTGCAGCTCTGCATTTAAAGTGTATTTCGAGTCAGGTAGACCCGCAGCCTGGCTCAGTTCTGTCTTGCACTGGGTCTGGAAGCTCAGACTCCGCACTCCCCGGTCAGGGGCTGCTACCATCCCATGCTGCTGGCAAGCAGCCAGTCCGTGAGGGGAACTGGTTTTTAAAGTGTCCCCCCTTGTGTACCAGTTCCCACCTGACACCCCAGAGGTAGCAGCACAGAGTGACAGGGGGCTCCTAGGGATTGGGCCCAGAGCGCACTGGCTGCCGGTCCCGCCACTGGGGACTATAGACTAAATGAGTAACTGATAAGAATTCATGAGGTTATTCGACTATTAAATTAACTGTTACTTAACATCCCTAATTCAAACTTTTTCAAGGTCTTGTTTTCATATATTTTAAATGCCAAATTAATTATTATTATTATTATTATAGAAGAGCAAAAGCTCTGCCATAATGAAGGTTGAAACTAAGTACTCTAAAATCTACAGAGGGGTAGCTGTGTTAGTCTGTTACTAACAGATCTGATATTATTTTAATGATAATGATATTTCAAACTCTGGGCCCCTTGCTCCATATTTGTCATCTGAAGAACATAAGAATGGCCATACTGGGTCAGACCAAAGGTTCATCCAACCCAGTACCCTGTCTGCCGACTGGCCAATGCCAGGTGTCCCAGAGGGAGTGAACTGAAAAGTGACTGATCAAGCGATCTCTCTCCTGCCATCCATCTCCACCCTCTGACAAACAGAAGCTAGGGACACCATTCCTTACCCATGCTGGCTAATAACCATTAATGGACTTAACCTCCATGAATGTATCTAGTTCTCTTTTAAACCCTGATAGAGTCCTAGCCTTCACAACCTCCTCAGGCAAGGAGTTCCACAGATTGACTATGCGCTGTGTGAAGAAGAACTTCCTTTTATTTCTTTTAAACCTGCTGCCCATTAGTTTCATTTGGTAGCCCCTAGTTCTTGTATTATGGGAACAAGTAAATAACTTTTCTTTATTCACTTCCTCCACACCACTCATGATTTTATATACCTCTATCATATTCCCACTCAGTCTTCTCTTTTCCAAGCTGAAAAGTTCCACTCTCTTTAATCTCTCCTCATATGGGACCCGTTCCAAACCCCTAATCATTTTAGTTGCCCTTCTCTGAACCTTTTCTAATGTCAGTATATCTTTTTTGAGATGAGGAGACCATCTGTATGCAGTATTCCAGATGTGGTTATACCATGGATTTATATAAGGGCAATAAGATATTCTCTGTCTTATTCTCTATCCCTTTTTAAATTATTCCTAACATCCTGTTTGTGTGGATGTCTTCAGAGAACTATCCACGATGATACCAAGATCTCTTTCCAGATTAGTTGTAGCTAAATTAACCCCTGTCATATTATATGGATAGTCGGGATTATTTTTTCCAATGTACATTCGTTTACATTTATCCACATTAAATTTCATTTGCCATTTTGTTGCCCAATCATTTAGTTTTGTGAGATCTTTTTCAAGTTCTTCAGAGTCTGCTTCTGTCTTGACTATCCTGAATGGTTTAGTATCATCCGCAAACTTTACTACCTCACTGCTTGCCCCTTTCTCTAGATCACTTATGATTAAGTTGAATAGAATTGGTCCTAGAGCTGACCCTTGGGGGACACCACTAGTTACCCCTCTCCATTCTGAAAATTTACCATTTATTCCTACCCTTTGTTTCCTGTTTTTTAACCAGTCCTCAGTCCAGGAAAGGATCTTCCCTCTTATCCCATGACAACTTAATTTACGTGAGAGGCTTTGATGAGGGACCTTGTCAAAGGCTTTCTGGAAATCTAAGTACACTATATCTACTGGATCCCCCTTGTCCACATGTTTGTTGATCCCTTCAAAGAACTCTAATAGATTAGTAAGACATGATTTCCCTTTACAGAAACTGTTGACTTTTGCCAAACAAATTATGTTCTATGTGTCTGACAATTTTATTCTTTATTATTGTTTCAACTAATTTGCCCGGTACTGATGTTAGACTTACTGGTCTGGGATTGCCGGGATCACCACTAGAGCCCTTTTTAAATATTGGTGTTAAATTAGCTATCTTCCATTCGTTGGGTACAGAAGCTGATTTAAAGGATAGGTTACAAACCACAGTTAATAGTTCCACAATTTCTCATTTGAGTTCTTTCAGAATTCTAGGGTGAATGCCATCTGGTCCTGGTGCCTTGTCACTGTTAAGTTTATCAATTAATTCCAAAACCTCCTCTAATGACACTTCAATCTGTAACAAGTCTTCAGATTTGTCACCTACAAAGGGTCAGGTTTGGGAATCTCCCTAACATCCTCAGCCATGAAGACTTAAGCAAAGAATTCATTTAGTTTCTCCGCAATGACTTTATCGTCTTTAAAGGTTCCTTTTGTATCTTGATCGTTCAGGGGCCCCACTGGTTGTTTAGCAGGCTTCCTGCTTCTGATGTACTTAAAAAACATTTTATTATTACCTTTGAGTATTTAGCTAACTGTTCTTCAAACTCCTTTTTGGCTTTTCTTATTACATTTTTACACTTAATTTGGCAGTGTTTACGCTCCTTTCTATTTACCTCACTAGGATTTGACTTCCACTTTTTAAAAGATGCCTTTTTATCTCTCACCGCTTCTTTTACATGGTTGTTAAGCCATTACATGGTTGTTACGAAGTGGGCTGTGCCCATGAAAGCTCATAATAGTATTTATATATTTTTGTTTGTCTCTAAAGTACTACAGGACCACTGTTGTTTTTTAAGTTTTTCAAAAATCTACATTAGTTCTTTGAGGAGTGTCCCTGTGGGTGCTCCATCTTAAGTGTCTGAGCGCCTCTGTGCTTCCAATTGGAGATTTTAGGTAGCAGAGCCCATCGTCAGTTGTACATGCGGGGCTGTCAGTGTGCAACGTTTGAAACTGCTATTCTGCATGCACAGCCAACCGTCCCTGCAGTTCCTTCTCTACAGCAACCGGCTTTGGTCACAGCTTAGCAGTTGCCCTCAACTGTTAGTTAGATAGTATTAGTATTAGATAGTAGTTAGTAGCAGTTTCTCTTTTTTTTTTCAGCTGTTAGTTACAGTTCTATTTGCAGTGTAGTTAAATTTTTTTCCTGTCATTGTTAGTATAGCTAGATTAGATTTTGTTAGCTCTATAATACCGTTTTAACAACTATTAATATTTCTCTCTATTGGGGCATTCCTGGTTGGCCTGGTTTTAAAAGGTGCATAACCTGCAGGCTATCCAGTCCTATTTCAGTGTGTCTGCTGTTCAGGTGAGGCCAATGAGAACTAGAAAGGCCAGGGAGCTGCAATTAAAAATGATGCTCCTGAAGAAAACGATGCATTGTGTTTGTATCTAGAGCACACTATGTCTCCCATCTGAGAGAGCAGTTCCAGGAAGATCAAGACCAAAAGACCCTACCAAGGCTCAAGTACCCAAGAAGAGATCTCACTCTTCCTCAGGGGCTGATTGCCCCTCAAGGATGCACTCTCTTCAGAAGAAGGCTGCCCCTGCACTGGCCTCACCGAAGGTACCGGAAAAGCAAGCAGTCAGTGGGGTCCAGTAATGACAAAGTGTGAGACTCTAAAGAGAAAGCTTGATCTTCTTCCAGTGCATGGACAGAGGCCGAGCAAAAACTGTCTTTGTTGGTGCCAACCAAAACACTGTGTGAACCGACCAGGCCACACTCAGCCTCAGCTTCAAGTACCACCACACTGCCACCCACAGTACAATCGGCATAGTCTAAACAATTGGTGGACACTAAACAGACGGTACTGACTCACTCTAAGTAACCAATACCGTTGGCAAAGATTCCTCTGGCAGCTGTGCTTCTCCCTCTTTTGGTAGTTCTGCAGCTGTTCACTACCAGTGTGTAGCTCTTCGTTTCCTTGGTGCTGGTGACGCCCAAATCAGCACAGATGGCACCCCGAATATATCGCAGTGCAGCCTGTTACCTACCCTGGTGAACTCAGCTCTGCCATTGTCTAGTGATGATGATAATCCTATCCAGGTGCATACCCCAAGGCACTCCTTGCCTAAGCCGACTAAACAACCACAGCAGTGCCAACCCACCATCCATCCCTCCCAACTGGCCTTACTGAGACCCATGAGCAACTTACAGGGCACAGCAGCCTTCTCCGGCACAGAGATCTCAGGCATCCACGGTTCAGTCACCTGCTCATTCTATCTCCAACCTGGAGGAGGAGGATATGGCTATGACAGGTGAGGACCAAATGCCTGAATCGCCCCCACCCACACACCTGTCATCCTCATCTCCGGGTGACACAATCATGCCCCCATCTCCAATAGCAGGGGATGATTTTAAAACTTTTCAAGAAAATTTTAGAAGATTGGCAGATACCCTAGAAACATCTTTATCAGCCATGCCAGAAACCCAGCATAAGTTGACAAATATACTTCATGCCTCTCCACACGCCACACTAGTTATCCCCATGAATGACGTCTTGAGGGACCTAGCAAAAACCCTCTGGTACCTGCCACGGTACCTCCCACATGCAAGAGGTCAGATAAAAAGTACTATGTTGCTTCCAAAGGAGCAGACTTTTCATTCTCCCACCCCAGCTGAAATTTCCTAATGGTGAATGCTGTTAATAAGAGAAGCAGATAGCAAACACCCCATATAGTCCCTTATGACAAGGAATGGAAGAGACCAGATCTGATAGGCGGGAAGGCATACTCGTCAGCCAGCCTGCAGCTCAGAATCTTGAATCATACAGTGCTTCTCACAAAACGTACACACAACATATTTGATCACTTAACATCCTTTTATTGACTTCCTCCTGGATATCAAGAGGAAACAATTTGTCAGACATCGGCAAGAGTGCCTTAATTTCTAGGATGGCACTACAGGCTGCGTTAGATTCCGCAGATACAGCAGCAAGATCTGTCATGTCTGCAGTAGAGTTGAGGTGAGCTTCATGGCTCCAACTCTCTGGTTTCCCCTGAGAGGTTTAGTCCACAAAGACTTACCTTTGAGGGCACCAAGCTCTTTGCCGAGTTAGCCAATGCCTCGCTCCATACATTAAAAGACTCATGAGCCATGCTCAAGACAATTGGCATACATATACCTATCACAAAAAGGAAACAGGGAAGATAGTTTATTCAACTATATAGACTAACCCACAACTCAGGCAATATAATAACAAACGTAGGCATCAGTGTTCATATCTAGCAACCTGGCACATAGCACTTTCATCAAGATAACAATGTCAGATTTCTTCATATTGCTCTGTCTCATAAAAATATTTGATCTGTTTGTTATCATTTGTTGGCCCTGAAGAACTGTGACTTTTTCATGGCTCAACAGTGAACAGTCAATATTCTTTAATTAACATGTTCCAATTTTTCAGTAGTTTCTTTTCTCAATAATAAGTATTCATATTCCTCAAGTTTATCATCCTCTCTTCCTGAATAGAAAACAGTCACACTGATGATAATTTGCCTTGTCCAGTTCATCTGATCTCACTCAGTTCAAATATAATTAGGCCAAAGATTTTTATATCTTTAACTTATGGTGTTCTGCCTGTCATCCAAAGTGATCTAACATTCGAACACCCAATTCTTGTCTTAACCATACTTGTAAAGATACCATTTCAGATGGTGCACTTCCTTGCAATTTTGATTCTCCATTGTCATAGCTTCGGCTAAATTTACTGGTTGGCCAGAACTATCTTGTCTTCTTTCCAGTGAGTTGTATTTCTCCACAGTTGGTATTGGTATTTGCAAGTCTGACACTTGCGTATGGTTTGTTTCTGTAACTGTCTTTTTTGTGTGTGGTAGCCTGATTCTCAATAACCTACATTGGTTGACTGCCTTTAATCTGGCTTCTACGCTTCAAACTTATCTGTCTTTGGTGATCCTATCAAGAGTTAGTTTTCATTCAGCATAGCTCCCAGGGTTTCAGAGATTTCAAGCCTTCCCATTGCAGATTAAGGCAAGGAAGTTAAGAGATGAAAGAATGGATGGAAAGAAAAGCAAGAGAACATGAGAAGGTGTACAAGAGTGTATTCTAAAAAGCTTTTTCTAGTATCCAGACAGCTGGCATCACAATTCGTGAACTGTTGTGACATTGTGAAGGTTTGAGCTGGTAGATTTTTAACCATAGAGCCTGTTGGATGAAATCTGTCAAGGCGCTGTGCTCAGCCACCCTGAACCATTCACACACACGTTGAGTGATGTAAAGAAATAGTGAAATGTGCTATATTCCCTGAGAAGATTTATTGAGAAAAGCTTGAAATATCTGCCAAAGATCATTTTTAAGTTAATAGATTTTTTTACGCAAGTGTTTTTTGGTGTTTACAGAGGAGAACTCTTGACCGTATGGAATTACCGCAAAGGGTGTTGATTTTTGTATGTTGTGTATGACAAGTCTGCATCAGGACTGAGAGGATACACACACAATAGTTTTTAAGATTTTTTTGGTGTAAGGCAAGGTTGCATGCTATCCTCACTTCTGTTCTGCATTATTGTAGACTTTTGGATGAGAACACTGAAGGTTGTAGAAGATTTTGTTATTTTGAGGGCAAGATATAAACTGCAGGATCAATTCTGTTTCAAGTGGAGTCCCTGTGAGTGCTCCATTTTAGGTGGTAGTATGTCCCAGTGCCATTAATCAGATATCTAAAGCAATAGTGTTGGCATGGGTCGTGCGAGCAATAGGAATCCTGCAACGTCAACGGTGTTGAGTACCATGTGTACAATCTGCACCCTCCAGTTCATTCTCAGTCATTCTTGTCTATAGGTGGAGCTCAGGGCCATACCTAAAACAGTTGGAAAAATTCTAAGATAGTTGTTATATAAGAATTGGGATATTTCCTTAGATAATAATTTAGAAAAATGTTTTGTTCACTTGTTAGTCTTTGACTAACAAGAGCCAGCAAGCTCTTAATACATTTAAAAGGCAGACTTGCAGCAGGGTTAGCTCTCGTGGCCGGGAGCTAACCCTGCTGCGGCTCCCCCACTTATCAACTAATCGACTAGTCAGTGGAAAATTCATTGACTAGTCTATTAATTAATTAACCTATATTTAACATCCCTATACCTCAGAAATGTCCCCTCTGTAGCGGCTTAAAGGCTAGAGCCTGTTGGGAAAGGAATGTCCATCTTAAAATGATTCTGTTGGCGAAGTCTCTCCAGCTGGAGACAGACAAGCAAACAAAATTTTGCCTGCTTCTCAAGTAAAAAGAGGGCATGCCCGTGTGAAACCTAAAAAGAGGGCTTGTTCTTTGCAGAGAAATCCACAAAAGCAGAGGCAGTCTCCTGCAAGGTTACTAACCTTGATGCTATTCTGCATGAGGGGGAGCTGCCATGATGATCCAGGCACCACTGAGATCTGAGGGACCATAAAAAACATGTTTTTGCCAGAATCCCGAGCTCACCAATATGGGACTTGACTGTGGCCACCCCAACAGGCACTGTGCTGCACTCCTCGGCACTGAATACTCAACCCACACTGGCAGACGAGCCTAAATCTGTACTGATTGCAGTGACCAAACAACATCACTGGTTGATGCCGACCTATGTATACCACCATGGCACCAACTTCCCATAAAGCAGTATCAGCAGAGACTGGTGAATCAGAGAGACTTAGAAGTATCATCAGCACTACAGTCACCCATTTGTGGGTCCAATCAGACTTAACAACCAATAAGACTTAGCCAGATTCTCAAGTGATGAAGAGGAAAAGATGCATCCCCACAGCTCTCTTCAGCAAAAACCCACCATCCAGTGCAGAGACACATGAGCCCAGGCGATCATATGTAGCAACCATGATACAGACTACCATGGATGTGTCTCCCATGTACTTTCCAGTACAATGGGAAATTGGGAACCCACAGCACTGAGGTGGGATCTCTTTTGTCACCTGTGTTCACCTACACAATCGTCTCCGATGCATGAAGGGAAAGAGGACACAGACCAGGACATGTTACCAGTGCACAACTCTTCTTCTTCATCCCCAGACAAGGCCATAATGCTGTCACCACTGACTTTGGTGGACAGTTTTAAACCATTCCATGAACTGTTTAAGAGAACTGCATAAAGTCAAGTTATACCTCTATAGGAGATAAATAAACCAACATAAGCTGGCACAATTATTATAACCCTCTTCTGCCTCAGAAGTTTCCTCAAAAATGTGGCCATCTTTGACCCTGCAGAAACAACATGGCAGACATTGGCTTTGATTCTGCACACTTGTAAGAAGGCAAGAAGGCACATAGTATTTTCTATGTGCTGGCTTCATTTTTGACCCCCAACTTGTAAGTTATTGAGGCTACCCACTATCACAACAAATAGTTGCAGTTCAAGACTTCGGCCTCAAGATAAGGAACAAAAATGAATTGACCCATTCAGGATGCAAAGTATACTTTCTGGGCACCCTTCAATTTTGAATGGCCAACTGTTCTTCTCTACTTGCCAAATATGACTGATAATTATGTAAAATGGACAACTTTCATGACTGACCTGCCTGAGGAAAACCATGCACACTTTCAGGCAATATTTAAAGAGGGCCAAAAATTGCACTCCAGGTATTCTTAGACCTAGCAGATTTTTCTGCCAGAACAACAGCCATAGCTGTGGTAATGTGCTGAGCATAATGACTCTAGGCATTAGGAACACCAAAGGAACTTCAAATGAAAGTGAAAGACTTGCCTTTCCATAAGGAACATTTGTTTGCAAAAAAGACAGATGAAGTCATTGATTCTATGAAAGACTCAGCATGCTGCTTTCTGCATGCTAGGAGAAGATACCAGTCATATAAGTTCCTTCCCTCACCTGCAAGAAAATACCAATCATAACAGAGAGCCAGAGGTTCCTCAAAGAATGGACAAAATATGATATGACATGACAAACAACACGGCTACGTCTAGACTGGCATGATTTTCTGCAAATGCTTTTAACGGAAAAGTTTTCCATTAAAAGCATTTGTGGAATAGAGCGTTTAGATTGGCACGGAAGCTTTTCCGCAAAAGCACTTTTTGTGAAAAAGTGTCCATGCCAATCTAGACACGCTTTTGTGCAAAAAAGCCCCGATCGCCATTTTTGGGATCGGGGCTTTTTTGCGCAAAACAAATCTGAGCCGTCTACACTGGCCCTTTGCGCAAAAGCTTTGCGCAAAAGGGACTTTCCCCGAATGGGAGCAGCATAGTATTTCCACAAGAAGCATTGGTTTCAGACAGTAGGAAGTCAGTGTTCTTACAGAAATTCAAGCGGCCAGTGTAGACAGCTGGCAAGTTTTTCCCCCAAAGCAGCTGCTTTTGTGGAAAAACTTGCCAGTCTAGACACAGCCCACCAGTTTCAACATCCCAGTGTAGATGGTGGCTTCAGTCACAAGCACTTGCATCCCATTTCAGCAACTTCAAAATTACAATTTTGAAAAGTTGCTCAATATTTCGAATGACTTCATGTACGTTGCAACAGTAACACCCAACTCATCCCCGACCTTTCAATATCAACTCAGACTTTTCTACAACATCTGAGCGTCCATAACATCAGACCAATGAGTTTTGGAAATAATCAAATTGGGATATAGCCCTGCTCTAGCCACTACATCAAGAGTTTTCTCCGAAGCATTAGTGATAGCTGCTCATTTACACAAAGAGGGAGTTGTGTTTTTTGCCTTTCAAAATGATTGCCTAATCAAAGGACCCACATTCTGAGGCATGATGGAGGCTGTTCAAACCACAATCACACTATTCCGTGAGTAAGGTCTTCAAATAAATGAATGGAAATCAACAGTTTAGTAAACAATTGGACTTCATTGGAGCACAACGCAAGGGCAAGTATCAAAGCATTGCTACCCATGTTGAAATTCAGAAGCCCCATATCAAAAACACAAATCAGTCCACAAATTCATGCTCACACAGTGCTAAAACTACTAGGGCACATGGTGATCATTTGTGGTAAATTACTCAAGATTACACATGCCATGCCTACAAAGTTGGCTTGGAATGTACATCATTCTTAGTAAACACAGATTATACAAAAGACTTAGTTCCAACAAATGTGTTGAGCTGCCTCTTACTATTACGTTTAAAAGGCAGAACCACAGTGGGGGACCCTGGTGGCTCTTACTACATTTGAAAATCAGAGGTGCAGTGGTTGAGGGCCCAGCGCAAGCCAGGACTGAAGCAGGGGCCCTCGCTGTGTCTCTGCCTTCCCCCCATGGAGATGGTGCTAGAGGGAACCAAAGCCAGCTCCCTCCAAGCACAGGCTCCTGCTCCCCCCTCTTGCTGCCTCTGATATGGAGGCAGTGGGGGGGGAGGGGAGGCGGGCAAAGCAAGTAGCTGAATAGTGACTTGACTAGCTGATAAGCCTAGGCATATTGGGTAGTCGACTACTTAACTAGTTGATTACATCCCTACTCAGAATATTACGTGCCAGACATCCAGAATGTGACAGTGGATACCATTAGCAGATAGTTTTTCCAAAAGCCATGCTTTTTATGTGAGAAATATGAAGAACTGTCTCAGATGGAGTTTTTGGAACAAATTGGTAAACAGTAATAAGTCACCAGGACCAGATGGCATTCACCTAAAAGTTCTGAAAGAACTCAATTGTGAATTTCCAGAATTGTTAACTATAGTTTTGATAATTGATAAATCATCATTTGTACCTAATGACAAATGTGGTGCCAATTTTTTGAAAGGTCTTTAGAGGTGATCCTGACAATTTCTGGTCAGTAAATCTAACTTCAGTACTGGTAAAACTGGTTGAAACTATAGAAAAGGACAGAATTGTCAGACTCATGAATGAAAATAGCTAATTTGGGAAAAATTAACATGGTAATCAACTAGAAGATAACAGAGTTATAAGGAATAACCAGCATGTTTTTATCAAGAACAAATTTTGCCTGACCAACCTAATTTTTGTCTTTGATAGGGTTAGTAACGCTACGGATGGGAAGAAGTAATATATCTTCATTTCATTAAGGCTTTTGACATAGTCCTACATGACATGCACATAATCAAACTAGGGAAATGTCATGTAGAAGAAATTACTATAAGAGGATGCGCACTGGTGGTTGACATCCTGTACCTGGAGTAGTTATCAAGAGTTTGCTGTCAATATGGTAGGATATAGCTGCGGGGGGGGGGGGTGTCATACAAGAGTCTATTCTGGGTCCACTACTACTGAGTATTCTCATTAACGACTTAGATAATGGAGTGGAAAATATGCTTATAAAATTTGCAGATGATACCAATGTGAGAGAAGTTGCAAGCTCTTTGTAGGAGTGGATTAGAATTAAAAATGACCATGACAAATTTGGAGAATTGATTGGAATTCAACAAATGAAATTGAATGAAGTGGAAAGTTATTTAGGAAGGAAAAATCAATTGCAGAAGTGCAAAATGGGGAATAACTGGCTAAATGCTGCTGCTGCTGAAAAGCTAGGAATTTTAGTGGATCGTAGTTTTGAATATGAATCAATCCTGTGATGCAGTTGCAAAAAGGCTAGCATTTTTTGAGTGTTTTTCCAGGTGTATCATGCGTTCCCTTACTTGGCACTGATGAGTTCTCCACTGGACTACTGTGTCCAATTCTGGATGTTACACTTCAGGAAAGAGGTATATAAGTTGAATAAAGTCCAGAGGAAAGTAGCAAAAGTGATAATTAGATAACCTAACCTTTGAGGAAAAGTTTAAAAAATTGGGCAAGTTTAGACTTGAGAAGACTGAGGGAAGAACCAGATGAGTCTTAAAGTATGTTCTAGGATGTTATAAAGAGGACAGTGATGGATACCAATCTAATTGCCCTGTTCAATAAAGTTAGGAGAAAAAGTAGTGGGTTGACTCTGCAGCTTGGAAGATTTAAGTTACGTATTAGGAAAAGCTTTCCAAATAAAAATTCAGAGAACCAAAATAATGCTACCTTAAACAAGAGTGATACAGGTAATTAGAGACATAAGAGATCATTTAGAAATTGGAGACGATATCCAGTAGGGAAAATAGTAAAGAGCATAAATTCTAGCAAATCAAGTGTAACCATATAAAAGGCAAAAAAAGTATTTGAAGAGCAACTGCCAAAAGAAACTAACCACACAAAGTTTTAAAAACTTCAGAAGCTGGAAATATGCCAATCAATGTGGTCATTGGATAATCAAGTTACTAAAAGAGCACTCAAGGAAGACCAGGCAAGTTCAGAGAAACGAAATAAGTTTTTTTTTTCCCCATCAATTTTCACTGCAGAGGGTGTGATTGAGATTTCCATACATGAGCTGTTCTTTGTAGGTGACAAAACCAAGGACCTGTCCCAGATTGTGGCGTCAGTAGAAGAGATAATTGAAAAAAATCAATAAATTAAACTAGTAAGTCATCAAGAGTGTATAGAGCACTCACCCAAGTGTTCTTAAGGAACAGATTAGACCTACATCTATCTCAGATGCCACCAGGATTAATGTGAAATTGCAGAATTACTGTGTGTGAAACTTACCTTGTCATGGGATAAGAGGGAAGGTCCTCTCTTGGATTGAGAACTGGTTAAAAGACAGGAAACAAAGGATAGGAATAAATGGTAAATTTTCAGAATGGAGAAGGGTAACTAGTGGTGTCCCCCAAGGGTCAGTCCTAGGACGAATCCTATTCAACTTATTCATAAATGATCTAGAGAAAGGGGCAAGCAGTGAGGTCATAAAGTTTGCGGATGATACTAAACCGTTCAAGATAATCAAGACAGAAGCAGACTGTGAAGAACTTGAAAAAGATCTCACAAAACTGAATGATTGGGGAATAAAATGGCAAATGATGTTTATTGTGGATAAGTGTAAAGTAATGCACGTTGGAAAAAATAACCCCAACTATCCATATAGTATGATGGGGGCTAATTTGGCTACAACAAATCAGGAAAGAGATGTTGGAGTTATCGTGGATAGTTCTCTGAAAACATCCACACAGTATGCTGTGGCGGTCAAAAAGGCAAATAGAATGTTAGGAATTATTAAGAAAGGGATAGAAAATAAGACCCAGAATATCTTACTGCCCCTGTATAAAACTATGGTACGCCCACATCTTGATTGCTGTGTACAGATGTGGTCTCCTCGCCTCAAAAAAGATATTTTGGCCTTGGAAAGGGTTCAGGAAAGGGCAACTAAAACGGTCAGGGGTTTGGAACGGGTCCCATATGAGGAGAGGCTAATGTTACTGGGACTTTTCAGTTTGGAAAAGAGGAGACTGAGGGGGGATATGATAGAGGTATATAAAATCATGAGTGGAGTGGAGCGAGTGAATAAAGAAAAGTTATTCATTAGTTCCCATAATATAAGGACTAGAGGACACCAAATGAAATTAATGGGTAGCAGATTTAAAACTAATAAGCGAACGTTCTTCTTCACACAGCACATAGTCAACCTGTGGAACTCCTTGCCAGAGGAGGCTGTGAAGGCTAGAACTATAACAGAGTTTAAAGAGAAGCTAGATAAATTCATGGAGGTTAGGTCCACAAAAGGCTATTAGCCAGGAGATAGGAATGGTGTCCCTGGCCTCTGTTTGTCAGAGGCTGGAGATGGATGACACAAGACAAATCACTTGATAATTGTCTTCAGTCCACTCCCTCTGGGGCACCTGGTGCTGGCCACTGTCAGCAGACAGGCTACTGGGCTAGATGGATCTTTGGTCTGACCCAGTACGGCCGCTCTTATGTACCTCTTAAATCTGTCTTTGTACCAGATGATTGGAAGATAGTTAATGTGACGTCAATTTTTTTTTTTAAAGCTCTAAATGCAATCTTGACAGTTACAGGTGAATAAATCTAACTTGGGTGCCCTGCAGATTGGTTGAAACTGTAATACAGAACAGAATGATCAGACATAGAGATGAATACTTTTGTTCAGGAAGTCAACTCTGCTCTTGTGAACGGAACTCATGCCTCATCAAACTTCTAGAATTCTTTGTGGGTGGCCAATAGATGTGGAGAAGGGAAATCCAATGGAGATAGTATGCTTGGACTTTCAGAGAGTCTTTGAGAAGGTCACTCATCAAAGACTCTTGAGTAATATAACTGTCATGGTATAAGAGGGAAGACCTTCTCATAGATCAGTAGCTATTTGAATAAAAGGCAGGTTTTCACAGTAGAAAGAGCTAAATAGTGATGTCACCTAAGGCTTTGTACTGGGACCAATCTCTGTTCAATGTATTCATAAATGGCTTGAATAAAAGAGGTAAAGAGTGGTGTGGCAAGGTCTGCAGGGGATAGAAAATTACTCAAGATGGTTAGTCCAAAGCAGACTGTGAAGAGTTACAAAGGGATCTCACAAAATTGGATGACTAGACAACAAAATGGGAGATGAAATTCAGTATTCATAAATTCCAAGTAGTGCACATGGGAAAAATTCCAACTATGCATTCAAAATAATGGGGTCTAAATTATCTTTTATCACCCAAAGTGTTCTTGGAGTTGGCACGGATAATTCTCTGGAAACGTCTGAAGACTCCTTAACAGAATGTTAAGAACCTTTGCAAAGGGTTAGAAAAATAGAAAAGATCATAATGCTACAATGTAAATTCATGGTAGTCCTCACCTGGAATACTGTGTGCAATTCTGGTCACCCCGTCTCAAACAAGATGTATTTCAATTTGAAAAAGTACAAAGAAAAAGGCAATAAAAATTATTTGGGGTATGAAACAGGTTTTGCATGAGGAGATGTTGAACAGTCCAAGTCTTTTTATCTTAGAAAAGAGAGGACCGTGTGAGGGGATTTTTTAGAGTTCTATAAAATCAAGAATGGTGTGGCAAAATTGAATAAGGAAGTATCATTTACTTCTTCACACTACTATCTCCCAATTGAAAGTAATAAGCACAAGGCTTAAGGTAAACATAAGAGAATACTTCTTCACAGAATGCAGTCAACGTGTGGCTCTCATTGCCATGAGATTTTGTACAGGCCAAAAGCGTAACTGGATTTTAAAAAGATTTATAAATTCCTGGAGTATATATCCATCGATGGCTATTAGTCAAGAAGATCAAGGATGTAACCTTGATCAACACCTTTATTAATAACCTGGATGAGGGGATTGATTGCACCCTCACCAAGTTTAAGGATGACACTAAGCTAGGGGGAGAGGTAAATACGCTGGAGGGCAGGGATAGAGTCCAGAGTGACTTAGACAAATTGGAGGATTGGGCCACAAGAAATCTGACGAGGTTCAACAAGGACAAGTGTAGAGTCCTGCACTTGGGACGGAATAATCCCAAGTATTGTTACAAGCTGGGGACCAACTAGCTAAGTAGCAGTTCTGCAGAAAAGGACCTGGGGATTACAGTGGATGAGAAGCTGGACATGAGTCAACAGTGTGCCCTTGTAGCCAAGAAGGCTAATGGCATATTAGGTTGCATTAAGAGGAGCATTGCCAGTCGATCCAGAGATGTGATTATTCCTCTTTATTAGGCTCTGGTAAGGCCACATCTGGAGTGTTGGGCCCCCAATTACCGAAAGGATGTGGACGCATTGGAGAAGGTCTAGCGGAGGGCGACCAAAATGATTAGGGGGCTGGAGCATATGACCTACGAGGAGAGGCTGAGGGAGTTGAGTCTGTTTAATCTGCAGAGGAGAAGAGTGAGGGGAGATTTGATAGCAGCTTTCAACTTCCTTAAGGGAGGTTCCAAAAAAGATGGAGAGAGACTGTTCTCAGTAGTGACGGATGGCAGTACAAGGAACAATGGTCTCAAGTTGTGGTGGGAGAGGTCTAGGTTGGATATTAGGAAAAAGTATTTTACTTGGGAGAATGGTGAAGCACTGGAATGGGTTACCTAGGGAAGTAGTGGAGTCTCCATCCCTAGAGGTGTTTAAGTCTCGGCTTGACAAAGCCCTGGCTGAGTTGATTTAATTGGGATTGGTCCTGCTTTGGGCAGGGGTTGGACTTGATGGCCTTCTGAGGTCTCTTCTAGCTCTATGGTTCTGATTCCATGATAACCCTGTGTTCTAGGTGATCCTTAGCTTCTTGACTGTCAAAGGCTGCAACTGTATGACAGGCTACATTGGTAGAGGAGATATAAATCATGTCTCTGACCACAGGTGACTCACAAGCCTTATCTGGGAAGGCTAGCCCTCAACACTGCTCCTGTGTGCCCTGGAACCCAAAACCTCCCCCACATGCAACTCCTGGTCCCTTCCCTAGGCTGATTAGTGCCTGCAACTCTCCCCCTGACCTGGAGGAAAAGTGTCAGGAGGAAAAGTGCACCATTTCACCACTGGAGACTTCACAGCTCCAGTAAAGTGTGTGATGTGGCCCCAACCCCTGGAGCCCAGTGGCCCTGCAGAGGTGGGACAATGTGGTTGAAGTGTTGGCAGGGACACACCTTGCTGTTTGGGAAGTTTCAGTCTCCCCTATAAGCTGCCAATGCTCTGTCAGTTTCAGTTCTGAAAAGAATTTTAAAACTCTTAAGATATATGTGGAGGAATGCCTACTATGTTAGCATTGGACCTGCATTTCCTAAGGTTTGGGAGGCTGCTCTGGAAGGGCACATAGGATTACGTGGGAGAAGGGGGAAGAGATCTTTTAAAAGTTTTCTAGAATTTTAGCAGTGTCTAGCTCTTAAAGTTGCAAAGAAAACCTCAAAACCATGAAAAGACTGTAACGGATGCATAGATGTCTGATTGAGTTTGCAGAGAGACTGAAATAATAGCTCTCAGGTGTGAACTGCATCATTCGTTTTGGTGTGTGCTAACTCAGATGCCAGTGATGATACTTTAAACATCAACTTTGTTAACTGTTACTCTGTTCATCAAAGGATGTAAGATGTGAGGAAGTATCATATCATACATGAAGATATACGCCAACGCTTTCCGAAGTATGAGGCAGGTTGCAGGCATGTTAATTAAATAAATAAAAAAGGGGATAGCCCTTAAACTAGCCATGGTGAGGTTGAAGGGGGTATGATTGATTTCATTTTTCTGAATTGGGGACTCAGTTTGAGAAACACAGATATGGGAAAATCATAAGCTGGTAGTTCATAGAACATGTTTTTTAATCAAATCGGAAGTCACACAGAAAAAAGAACTGCAAAAAATGTAATGATGCAGTACGAAACTGGTATTGTAGTTTGAGGCCACACTTTTGTACCTTAATTTATTTTGGTTTTATATATTGCAAGTAGACGATCCAGTAATATATGTAAGACTTGTTTTCAGTGTGTGTGCGTGTGTGTGCGAGAGACAGACAGAGACCAAATGGCTGATAAACCCATCAAAGCCAAGGTTTCTTATTATGAAAAGTGCCAAAGCAAGATGCCAGGGAGAAAGAAACTCTGACTGCCAAGCATCGCACAAATGGTCAGTTTTGTCTTCATGCTCTCCAGGATTAATTGGAGCAGAGGGCATTTGTGAACAAGTCTACTGGTTTATGCTCATCAGTGAATTGGCTCATCCCATACTAAGTCTAAGGCTTTGGTATGCAGTTACCCTCCTTGATGCTCTTCCTTTACCAGCTAACTAGATTCCTGGTAACCATGCCCACCTGGCGAAGTCAGCATTTGTTTCTGATTTAGAAATCCCGAAAGTGGCATCTGAATTTCTACTTTTATAGCAATTTGAGAAGTGGCAGAATCCCTTTACCAAAACATTTGGAGACTACAACTTGTTTTTCTTCCCCTTATTTTCCAACAGTGTTAGAATACAGAAACTAGTTGCAAGTAAAGCTGAAATTGTTACTAATTGTAAAGAAATTCCTGGTAAAGTTTAATCTCTCCAAAATAGTGACTTCGACCAGATGAAACCTTGTGTAAGTCATTGCCCCAGAATAGTCAACTAGCTTTTGTGTAAAGTAATATGTGTTTTTTTAAAAAGTGGTTTCCTTTCCATTATATAAAATAAACAAACATAGAAACATTTGACTCAGTTAAAAATGTGTGTAATTGTTTTAGTAATGTTGCTCCCTAGAGTAGTGTTTCCTGAAGAGGGCTGTGGGCCTGCCCACATAAGCTGCTGGCAGGCCTGCTCAGCTTTATCTAAAGTGTCAGTAGTCACAGAGTCTTTCAGCTCTCATTGGCTGCTGTTTGCCGTTTCCAGCCAAGGGAAGCTGTGGAAAGTGGCGTGGCCCGGGCTGCCACTTCCCATAGCGCTGAGGCTCTATGGCTAGATGCTTTTAGGTACACAAAGCAGTGCAGGCCTGTCAGTGGCTTACCCAGGCAGGCCCGCAGCCCACTTTGAGAAACACTGCTCTAGATTAAGGGGACGATGGTGTTGAGATGTGGGAAGAATCCCACCTATTTTGTTTCCCTCATAAGATAGTGATTTCATGTTGGTGGGGTCTAGAAGAAACTCAGACCACCTTCTTGCTCCTGCAGAGAGGTTGGTGCTTTTTTCTAGTTTTTTCCATTGCCTCAGTCTCTACAAATTTCTTTGCCCACACCAGTTGCTGTAATACCTTGTGACACCTCTCCTCCCACTCCACCAATTTTAGAGTACCAGCATTAACGATTTTTAGGATGAAGTTATTGCATGACAAATAGCTGAAGATATCTCTTGTGTCTGTCTGTCTGTCTACGTACATTTTCCAGCTGGTCTTGTGTCTGTGCCATACTGTCTTCTACTCCTTGGTTGCTCTCTTCCATTGACAGGCAGTGTTCATTCAGTACCTTAATTTATCATGCAGCTTAGGGATGTAAGTGACTACTCGACTACTCGCTCTCTTCCTTACCTCCACGCAAGGGGGGCAGAGCATGAGCCAGTGCTGGGGGGAGCTGGTTTAAAAGCTGGTTTCCCCCGAGCACCCTTTCTACAATGTAAGAGGCTGGGGGCAGGGGAGGCAGAGGAACAGCAGTCCCGGAGCCAGATTGAGCCGAGACTGCTTAGTCCCAGCTCGTGGCAGCCCTGAGAGCTACTTCCACTGTAGCGCTGCATTTTAAATGTAGTAAGAGCCTAGGCGCTCTTACTACATTTACAATGTAGATCTGCAGTGGTGCTGGAGCCAGTGCAAGCTGGGACAGAGGGTGGTGCTGGAGCCAGTACAAGCTGGTACAAATTGTATCATGGACATGATTTGCCAGTTACCTGCTTTTTAACATCCTTAATGCAGCTGAGCCGGCTCTTCATCCACAGTGACCTAGCATATGAAACGGCTCTTGGCCCCTGTCTGCTTGTCTGTTCACCTCTGTGCTATTATAACAGTTGATGGTGGCTGTTGTAAATTTGATTGAATACTGTAAAAGTGTTACCCCAGTATCCCTTCTCAAGTTGTCAGACCATAGCTCAGCTTTTTGTTGGAATGGCATGGGTGGCTTTTTAGTCGCAATCAACGTAAGGATGTCTCACCTTTTTTCATTTTTCTTTTGTTTAGAATATGTTTTCCATCACCAACTGTTTAACCAAAGCATATACGCTATTTTAAAACTGACTCATGGTTCATTGACCAATATCACCATTAGAAGACTCCAGTCTTGCAAAATAAATGAGATGCTGATCCCCAGAGAGGGTTACTCTGCTGAATATTTTTTTTCTTGGTGGAGTTCTGAAATAAGACGGGATGTATGTTGAGAACAAAAACTAGTTAGATTGAATAAATACCTCAGGCACACAGTTTTGTTTTCTTAATTTGCCTTTGAACAGCTAACTATCATAATATAATGCTAGAAAAGAATGTATGCAGACCTAGGCTCTATCAGTATTTGTTCTGTCTCCACCAGCTAAGGGAAGGCAAGTTGATTTCTGAATTTGTACTCACACAGTTGTGGGAAGTACAGTCTCAGTTATAAAATAAATTTCTGAAAAGTTTACTCTGAAAAGTCATTTATATTTATAAAGCCTTTTAAGAATATCTGATAAGTTTTCTTTTTTTCTTGACAGTCCGTGGTGGACGACTGGATTGAATCATATAAACAAGACAGGGATATAGCACTTCTGGATTTAATCAACTTCTTTATCCAGTGTTCAGGATGTCGAGGTACCTTGGAAACACTTAATGTAGATTTATTTTAAATCACTTAACAGTCATACAATGTATATTTTAATGCAAGTGCTGTTAACCTTGCAGGAGACCTCATGCTTGGTTTAGTTAGGCAGTTGTAGTATTTTGTGTATTTCATGGAGAGCCTACTCTCTCTTTCCCCATCCCCATTCTAAAGAGTACAAAAACTCAAAAAGAGATTGGTAAGACTCCATCAATGATCAAAAAAGGAGACAGGAGTTAAGGTAGGTATATATTTATGTATCCCTGACTCCCCATTTCAATTACCTCCCAAGTGTTTTTTTTTAATCAGAAGCCATGAATGTAGCTGTGCCTTAACTTTTTCCTTTTTTCCTTCACTAGGAATAAAGTTTTGAAAATTAAAGAGAATGGAATCTTGCTTAGGCTTCAATTGCCTTGACATTATAGCAAAAAGGACTCTTTTGGGGTCAGGACACCAGTCCTGCCTCTCTCAAATTCCTGTTCAGGCTTTGGTGGAATTACCCCTGTTGCACCCTCAGACATGCTCCATTGGTCTGGGAACAGCAACCCTTATAGGATCTCACCTGCCACCCCTTCTTTGTGAGCATATGCTGTGTTGGTGGTTCTCAACCAGGGGTCTGGAGTCCCCTAGGGAACTGGGAGCAGGTTTCAGTGAAGCTACCAAGCATGGCTGTTGTAAGAGTCGCTAGGGCCCAGGGCAGAAAACCTAAGCCTCACCACATGGTACTGTACCTTGGGGCCCCCAGCTCTAACATCAAGGGCTGAGGCAGCTTATCTTTGCAATGCCCCCTGTTGCATTTTATCCCAGGCAGTTTCCCTGCTTGCTATTTGCTAGCACTGGCCTTGGCTTTTATATGCAGAAAAACAATAGTTGCCAAGGAGTTTTTATTAGCCTGTTCTGTTCCTCAGAACGAAAAAGGGTGAGAACCCCTATGCTAGGTATTTTTGTTCTTTCACTTATCTCTTCCCACCCAAAAAGTCCATTTCTGTAAGTCTCTATTAGTACATTGCAACAGAAGAAAGTGGGTTATCCTTCATAGCCTCTGGAAGATTCAAAGGACTCAGAATCTCACTTTCTGCTTGTTTTGGCTGGAATGGAATAGTTAAGCCAGCAATAATTAGACTGAAGCTTGAGAGCTGCAAATGCCTATTTAATGTGCAGCTCTTTGCAGTATGTGATACAGGGCATCCCTGCTATACGTCCTCCTGGTACACGTTGGTTCCACACTAATATTCTTGATGCTTATCAGAACTGTTGTGTTATAAGTCCTCCCATTCCCCACTTTCATGTCACACAGGAAAAAAAAGACCAATTGGAAGTTGTCTATGGGGGGGAAAAATCCTACTTGATGTCATTTTGGTATATGTCCACTTTTTTTTTAAACTTATCTTGGACATATAGCAGGGACACCCTGTACTAAAACACATTGTGTGTGATTTAATTATTAACTGACCTAAGGTATTAACTAATTGTCATTGATAAAATAATACTTGGTTAGTCATTTTCCTGTGAAAATAATATATATTAAAATATTAAATGGAAAAATAAATTCACACTGCTGTGGCTCTTTTGGGTAATACTGATTGCTAATTTGGTTCCTGAACCACTGAGGTCTCCGTATCAGAGCTTAAGCATACTATGAGGCTGTGGAACATACGGGGAATCTCCCCTGTACTTGAATGTAATGGTATTTTTTTCAAGCAGTTTTCGATGCAGTCCCCATGTTCTCTCAGTAATCAGAGACACAGACCCAAGAGCATTCCCTTTCTGCTCCTCAATAGCTTGCCTTAGCAGACCTTTTGGCATTGTGGGACTGGGAACTTTTTAGGTTTTCGGGCTCTCTTTTCTGTGTTCAGATCACTGCTTTCTGGCTAAGGAGATTCCCCGAAGTATTTTAAAAATGTGTTGGGTAGCTAGCTGCAAAGTGGTTATATTCTGTGCATTTGATCTCTGTCCCCTCCCTCCCAATTCCCATTTGCTGATTTTGGGCTGGCATATTAAACTTTAGAACCTTAATATATGTATATTCATTACTGAAGTTGTAAATTGGGGGATGGGCACTCCTTCACTGTTGCCCTCTTCTAATCTTCTGTTTGACTTTCCATCACCCTGTCATTCTCCAGGACACTATTTTGTTCACTGTCAGAGAGTGATTCAGGCTGAATTGCATCAATAACTACAAGCTGCTGGAAGAGGAAAGCTTTGGAAAGGCTTCCTATTATCATTAACTCATAAGAAATTAAAGTACAATTTCTTTTTTTACCCTTTTTACAAGGATAAATTCAGTCCTTTCCCAGCCTTTTTGCATGGGCAGGTTTGGTCTCTCTCCACTAAGGTGACTAAATCTACTCTGTTAGACATTAAACTAACACAAAGTCCAGTTATCTCAACCTCCAAATTTAATCAGTTAAAAACCCAGCTATCTTGGCTCACTGTTCCAGGACAGTTTTCGTAAGTCTTACTAGGCCCCTGCCTTTGTCCAGCAGGAATCCATACAATTTCCCTAAGCCCTCTCTCCAGGATTTCTCCACAGGAACTAATCTCTTACATGTTGGGTTTTTGTTGAGCCTGCAGTGGCCCGTAGACTTGTGTGCCTCAGGGTTCTTCTCTTACTGAGTTTCTGACTTTGTTCCTTTCTTTTGTTCCTCCCACACTTGGTATTAATTGCTTCAATTAAGCTCCTGGATGCTTTTGCTCTAGGGTGTAATTAATCAATTTACGGGGTTGTGATAAATCAGGGTTAGATTAGCAGGTGAGTGGTAGAGGTAAAGTATCAGCTTTAGGATTATTAAGGTTTTATATCCTGGGTATTGAGGATAGGTTATTATAGGATAATTGGTTTGCATTGTTTCAGCCAGTTAGGACCCTGCCTAAGACCTAACAGAACTTTCCCACTTGAGTCAGGTGGGAAGGAGAAAGTTGATTGGATTTAGAAGTAGTGTTGCTGCTAGTCAGAGAACCAGAATACCAGGGGAAAGGCGGCCCTGCCTAAGCCAAGCAGAGGGACTTCCATGGCATGAAAGGACTGAGTACTACCCTACGTAAGGAGGAAGAGGGTACGCAGCCCACAAACCTGAATGAGCTGGGACCAAGAGAATGAGAGTGGATCCCTTTGACATTCCCATCTCTCTCTCACTGGAATTGAGCAGAGTCCACAATGCCCAAGAATAGGGACAAGGGATAGAAATGTAGCCGTGTTAGTCTGGTGTAGCTGAAACAAAATACAGGACTGTGTAGCACTTTAAAGACTAACAAGATGGTTTATTAGCTGATGAGCTTTCGTGGGCCAGACCCACTTCCTCAGATCAAATAGTGGAAGAAAATTGTCACAACCATGCCAAAGGATACAATTAAAAAAAATGAACACATTTCAGAACAGAAGGGAGCTGGGGAGAGAAGATAAATGTCTGTGAGCTAATGATATTAGAGGTAATAACTGGGGAAGCTATCTTTGTAATGGGTAAGATAATTAGATTCTTTATTCAGACCCAGGTGTAAAGTGTTGAATTTAAGCATGAATAACAGTTCAGAGGATTCTCTTTCAAGTGCAGTCTTAAAAGGCAGGATGCTGGTAATTAAGCAGGATGCTGGTAATTAAGTCTCCGACACTTCGCCAAAGGATCAATGTCCACAAAACAGATATTAGGCAGGATCACAAAGAAAAAACAGTTTCTTGCCATTTCAACCAGAAAGGACATTGTCTCAATGACTTAATTATCTGCATCCTGCTTCAAAAGCCTTTTAAGACTGCACTTGAAAGAGAATCCTCTGAACTGTTATTCATGCTTAAATTCTACACTTGACACCTGGGTCTGAATAAAGAATCTAATTATCTTACCCATTACAAAGATAGCTTCCCCAATTATCACCTCTATCATTAGCTCACAGACATTTACCTTCTCCCCCCCCCCCTTCTGTTCTGAAATTTGATTTGTCCTTTTCATATGTGTTCATTTTTTAAAATTGTATCCTTTGGTATATATGGTTGTGACAATTTTCTTCCACTATTTGGTCTGAGGAAGTGGGTCTGGCCCACGAAAGCTCATCACCTGATAAACCATCTTGTTAGTCTTTAAAGTGCTACATAGTCCTGTATTTTGTTTCAGGGACAAGGGAGGCACCCTAACACACCTCACAAAGAGGAAATGCAGGATTTGCCATAGCAATCTCAGCCATTTGGTACAGGGTATGTTGATTAGGAACATGTGTGCTGGCTCTATATTAATCTCAAGAGTCAGTCACCATGTGACAGCATTTTGGCCAGCGATTATGGTTGAACTGCAATATGAACTCCTCAAGAAAATGAACTAAGTTTAATATCCCTGTGGATTTCTAATGTGTTACTAAATACTCGCACCAATACTGGTTTCAAACAGTGCAAAGTTTTGGCTTCTTCATCTTTTGAATAGCATTGTTAGACAACTTTTTAAGTAAGTGTGTGAATTCAGAATTGAGAACCCCAGACATTGAAAAACATATTAGGGACTTAAAAAAATATAAAATTTAAAAGTAATACGTTTTGGATTATTTCATTCTCGCTTTTGAGTCTTTTGGGTCTGAGTGTTCAAGCTTGTTTTCAGAGTTGAGTAACCATATGATTTTAGGAATGGGGATTTTAAGAAAAACACGCAAGTATCACAAGGTGTGATGAAATCATGAATTGAATTGGCAGCACTGTTTTAAGCTGTGCCAAGGGCCTTCTAATCATAGACAAACTAAACAGCTATATAATGTGGCAGATTTCTGGAAGAAGGATTTGTTTTTATATGTTCACGGTTGCTGCTGGTATTATCCCTGTCACAGGCACATGTGCTGCCTTAAGCCACCATACTCTCAACCCCTTCCGCAGAACTCTGCACACTATACTATACAGCCCCCACCCACTCTGCATAGATGTCCACTCATTGGACCTTATATCTCTGTCCAGTGGACCATATAGCCATGCATTGGACCACAGAAGTCTGATCACTGTACTACATAGCCAAGCCCACTGCATAGAGTCCTCCTGATTGTACTGTATATCGCTTGACAATAGGAGCAGCACACTGAAGTTTTACCAAGGGCTAGAGATTGTTTTGAGGAGAACATAAGATAAGAATGGCCATGCTGGGTCAGAACAAAGGTTCATCTAGCCCAGGGTTCTGTTTTCTGATAGTGGCCAATGCCAGGTGCCTCAGAGGGAATGAACAGAACAGGTAATCAAGTGATCCATCCCCTGTTGCCCATTCCCAGCTTCTGACAAACAGAGGCTAGCGACACTCAGAGCTCTGCCCACTCACGATCCTTAACTGGAATTTCATTAAGAGAAAGTCGTGATTGAGCATGCTCCCTAGTTGATTTCCCTTTTCATTTGACTCAGGAAGCCTCTCTCCAGTCTGTTTTGTCCATTTATTCTTAAATGAAAGGAGCTTCCATTAACTTTTCTTATGAGATGTCCCAAAAAAGTCCAAATGATTCCAAGGTTTCTATGACTTGTTGGATGGGCATTACATGAAATTGTTGTATATTGCCTGAGACATGGAAAATTGACCATCATGCTGTTTGTTGAATGCTAAAGATTGAATCAAATTTGTGGGTTGAGAAAAGGAGATGCAACCCTTTGGAACGGAGTGATAGCGTCTGTCTTAGTGTTTTAAATGTCTTTTCATATCAGACTTCACAAGTTGACTCTGGAGGACATTGTTAGTGGTTTGGTTTAAATTACTGATTCATTGGACACCAGATAACTTGGCTTAATCAGTTCATTAAATCAGCATCATCAGAGAGATTTATATATTACTAGTCTTGAGAACAGTTTTGCTGTAGTTCAGTTTTTAATGTCACAAAATACGAGCTTAATTACTTGTTTGTTACAAATAAGAAAATTCCATTGTATTATTTCAGACCTTACTCTTTTTAAAATCTTGTTTCATATATCTGTTGTAGCACACAAAGATGTCTGTACCAACCATCCTTAGGATACTGTACCTGCCATACATAGAACACTTGATTTTTGGCCAGCCTCAATTAAGCATGTATATTTGTGATACATTATGTACATATGAAGAAGCGGGGTTATGAATGTACAGTTTAAATACTAGTATATTTCTAGAATAATGTGTAGCAAGAATACAAGGCATACTGGTAATTTTTGATATTGGTTAACTTTGCTGTCTTTGGGAAATGGATCTAGCATCATGAATCCATTTGCCTTTCAAATTCTGTTTGTGGCTCATTTGACCTAGGTTACAAATGTTTGTTCTACATCAAAGGTTGGTACCTATGCTAGCTTTTACAAATATCCTCAGTGCCTGAAGATAATTGGCAGTCACCAAATTCATGGAAAATGTCTAGTGTAGACAAATGACTCTGGAGGGCATTCTGCACCAAAAAATTAAAAGATCGATGCACAACATTTTAAAATTCTGCCAATTTTATTGGTCAAATAAATGTAGAGGCTCCACCTTGGCATTGAGGACCACAGGCCATTGGCTGCACAGAGATCACTGAGCAGCGCTCCAATCACCTTTTTGGGACATGGACTCAGCAGCGAAGATGCATCCAATCCTGATACAGTGCAAGAATCGTACCTGCCTCAGAAATACCCCAGGGGCCTACATAGGTTGGCAGGCTCAGAAAGACAGGATCCAAATGTGGAGCGGCTTATTATCTGGATTTGGGTTCTGTATGGAGCAATCTGAGTGTGGGTGGCTTAGTGGGGGATCTGGAAGCAATGGTAATAGGAATCTTCAGGAGGATACAGGTGAAGGTGTTTGGGGATTAACAGGGTGGGTCTGGGGCTATGTTGGGGGTATAGAACTCAGCGGGAGGTTTTCTGGGTATGAGGAACTCTGGGTTGGATATCCAAGTGCAGATGTTTGGGGCTTGGTGGGGGTGGGGATCCTGGTGTAGGTGACTCATTGGGATGGTCCAGGTGTAGGAGAATGAGGCTCCTGGAGAGGGGGTTCTGAGTGTGTGCAGTTGGGTGAGGCTCAGCAAGAGCTTCCTCAACAGGTGTCCCTCCCCCTGCAGCTGAGGACCAGTGGGTGTAGGAAGCAGGTGGGAGGGGAGGCTTCAGAGCTTCCTAGAGCCAGAGGACAAATCTGGGTGTGGGTCTGACCTGGTCCCTAGTGTAGTAAAAGAGGGAAATTCTATCATCCCTAGCCCAGATTTGACTAGCAGGTAAGCCTGGCACAGGGTAGGAGCCACCACCAGCCAGATCTTTCCCCGTTCTGCTTCTGCCCCACAGTAATTAGCCTTCTGCCAGATGCCCTGGGCATCCAGAAGATGCCACTGGGGAGAGTTGCACGATAGCTCTTATGGCTTCCTTTTAATTTTCTGTCCCTTTTCTGCAGGGAAAAAAAATATCTGCAGGGGACATAAATTCTGTGCATGCATTGTGGAATAGAATTCCCCCATGAATACTAAATGGGTAGTAGAAGGAAGATTTTTTGAAAGATTCTTCTCGTACAGTCGAGTCTTTACCTTGTGAGACTGATGTGGTTTTGAATATTCTTGTTTTTCTTGGACATATTTTCTGGTTCATATAATCTAGCAGTTACTAGCTGATGAGATTAACACTTTAGTTCTTTGATTCTGAGCATTTTTGCTAGGAAGCACCAGAAAGATTATTAAAGGATCATTTGGAAGCAGTTCACTAACAGTTTGTACTACGGAGGTATAAATAACATCCCAATAATAATTGGACACATTTAGTGTATATGCGTAAAATCATCTCTCAGACAAGTATCCCCATTCAATCTATATATCTTTTTTAATTTTTGTAATGGAAGGTACCAAAACCATGAGTAGTATCTTGAAGATTTTCATCATACTGTAAATTCAATTTGTTGGTCTTGTATCAGAAATTAGAGCCCATTGCCTAGGTGTAATTTGTTTGTTCTAATATTTTTCACATCATTTTGGAAATTTGTTTTTTTTAAGAAAGTGCTTAACGAAGACTCATATAAAGTACAATAATGCTGATATACTCGGGCTGAGGCTGCGTGTCTAGAAATAGCAGTGTAGACATTGCTTCACAGCCTAGACCCTGAGCTCTGCAGCCCAGAAAGGGAAGAGTGGGGGTCTCAGAGCTTGAGCTGCAATCCAAATGGTAATGTATACACTGCTACATTTAGATATGCAGCCCTAGTCATTTGACCCAAGCTCTGAGACTTAGTTCTCTGGGTTTTGCTTTGCAGAACAGACATACCTATGTTGACCCAAAATACTGACTGCCTATAAAACCCTAGATATACAGGCTTTTAGTTTGCTCTTTCTAAAAAACTGAAAAACACAGAGCTGGATGTATAAATAGAATAGACAGTTGCCAAAAATGGCATGATTCTCAAAAGAGTTGTCTTGTGACAGACTCTCAAATGCCCACTTTCCTATCCAGAGGTTCTTTTGTTGTTAAAACTCCATAAGAATTTTTGTCTTGTAGGAGCAAAACATAATAATGAAATCTACTATAGGGAATGAAAACCATGAGCACTTGGTTCTGATTTTCAGTGTGAAGTGGCCTATAAAAGTCCTTGGGAATTTGCTTGAAGACTTCTGCCATTAGGGTTCACCACAATCTGTGATAATAAATAGGGCCAATATTTGCTAAAATCAGGGCCAAACAGTCATGGTTTTTGCAGGAGGTATCCAGCAGTGTTGGCTAGATCATATTTTATTGTCAGTTTAAGTCTCTGACTTATATATTTCTTCCTCTTTTATTCACATCCTAAAGAAAACTGCTTGTCATGTGACTTTTGTAGTCATCATTGCCTTGGACTGTACAAGATGGGATTTTTACCCTGATCTGCTGATGCTCTCCCAAGGCATAAGAGAGTCGTGTCTAGGCCAAGTCATTCTTCAGCAGTGCTCAATTGCCTTCAAACTCCCAAAGTCTCATAGCTTGGTTTGAGAGAGAACTACTGAAGTGTGTCATAAAAAAATGAGGAAAGCCAAGGCGAAGAATGTTATAGCTGACAAGGAATAATAGCGATAACAAGAAGGGGTTCATTAAATGTCAGACAGAAATGAAAAATCCAGGAGGGCGTGGCTCTGCTGCTCACTGGAGTAGATAAGGGGCTTTGGGAAGATGTTAGGAAGGCAGAGCTGCTCAGTCCCTACTTCACTTGAGTCGTCTCTCAAAAAATGTGACCAGATGATTAGCAAAGTTACTACAGAGAATAAAAGGGAAGGGGTACAGATCGCGATAAGTGAAGAACCCATAGGAATAGGTGTGTCAATCTGACCAATTTGAATAAATTTAAATCTGTGGAGCCTGATGCTATTCATCCAAGGGTAATGAAGGAACTAGATGATGAAATCTCAGACCTGCTGGCAATAATATTTGCAAATTTATGGATGGCAGGAAGGTCTTGGAAGAATGAAGACGGTTATTGCATTAATCTGTCTTTAAAAAAAGGGGGGGGGAGGAGAGGAGGAGCTGGTGTTTTGATACCTGACACCATATTAGAGCAATATATAAAACATTCAATTTGGGAATATCTGGAGGATGAAAGGCTAATCATTAGAAGTCAGCAAGGATTTACTAAGAATAAATAATGTCAGTCCAACCTGATTCCCTTCTTTGACAAGATAACTGGTTTTGTGGATGCGGGGAATTTGGTGGACATAATATATTGGACTTGAGCAATGCTTTTGATGCAGTTCCAGCTGGCATTTTGACAAATAAACCATAGAAATGTTGGCTCAGAATCACTGCCAGTAAGTGGATATATAATTAAACAGCGGCAGACAAACAGTAACTATTAATGGAATTATGTCAGATTGGATGGTGGTCTCATGGGGTTCTACAGGGACCTGTTCTGGGTCTAGTGATAGTTAACATCTGTCTTTATGATGTTACTGATTAAACTTGCAAATGACACAAAGGAAGCTGGTGTTGCCAATACTTTGGTGGATAAAGCTAAAATTCAGAGGGATGTTGATAAACTGAAGAACTAGTGATAGAAATGTAGCTGTGTTAGTCTGGCGTAGCTGAAACAAAATACAGGACTGTGTAGCACTTTAAAGACTAACAAGATGGTTTATTAGATGATGAGCTTTCGTGGGCCAGACCCACTTCCTCAGATCAAATAGTGGAAGAAAATAGTCACAACCATATATACCAAAGGATACAATTAAAAAAAATGAAGAACTAGGTTATTGACCAAATGAAATTTAACGAAAATAAATATCAGGTAGGAAAACACCACAGCAACCCAACACTCTGGCATTTCATTTCAGAAAGGGGAACTACACAAAAATGGAGAGATTGGTTAGAAATTAAAAGGTACAGTGAAAGAAGGGAAAACCCTGAAAGCTGCATGGAAAGGTTTCAAAGACACTATAATAGAGATTCAACTTAAATGTATACCCCACTTAAAAAACATAGTAAGAGAGCAAAAATAGTGCCACCATAGCTTAACAACCAAGTAAAAGAAGCAGTGAGAGATTAAAAAGGCATCATTTGGAAAGTGGAAGTTTAAATCCTAGCGAGGAAAATAAAAAGGAGCATCAACCCTGTCAAATGAAGTGTAAAAATATAATTAAGAAGGCCAACAGAAAATATGAATAACAGCTAGCCAACAAGTAAAAAAGTAATAGCAAAATATTTTAAGTACATCAGAAGCAGGAAGCCGCCTGCTAAACAACCAGAGTGGCCACTAGATGACTGAGATGCTAAAGGAACACTCAGGGACAAATAAGGTCATTGTGGAGAAACTAAATGAATTCTTTACATCTGCCTTCAAGGCTGAGGATGTGAGAGAGATTCCCAAACCTGAGCCATTTTTATAAGTGACGGATATGAAGAACTGTCCCAGACTGAGATGTCATTAGAAGAGGTTTTGGATCAGATTGCTAAATTAAACAGTAATAAGTCACCAGGACCAGATGGCAATCATTTAAGAGTTCCGAAGGAACTGAAATGTGAAATTGCATAACTATTAACTGTCGTTTGTTACCAGTCCATGGTATACAACCAGTTCTGAAGCGAATTAGCCACACTGAACCGGCCAAATAGACATGTGCCTAGCATTTTGGACACCACGGCTTTAAATAAGACTAAGGAGGATATGATAGATGTCTATAAAATCATGACTGGTGTGGAGATTGTAAATAAGGAAAAGTTACTTGCTTTTCCTACAGCACAAGAACTAGGGGTCACCAAATGAAATTAATAGGTAGCAGGTTTAAAACAAACAGAAGGAAGTTTTTCTTCACACAACACCTAGTCAACCTTTAGAACACCTTGTCAGAGGGTGTTATGAAGACTAGGAGTTTAACAGGGTTCAGATAAGAGCTAGATAAATTCATGTTCCATCAATGGCTATTAGCCAAGATGGGCAGGAATGATGTCCCTACCCTGTTTGTCAGAAGCTGGGAATGATCGACAGCGGGGAGTGGATCACTTGATGATTCCCTGTTCTGTTCATTCCCTCTAGGGTACCTGTCATTGATCAATGTTGGAAGAGAGGATACTGGGCTAGATGGACCTTTGGTGTGACCCAGTACAGCTGTTCTTAATGAATTTGAGAGTTTACCAGTAAATTCACTAGTTCGGGTTTACTTTTAAGAAATCTAGTACATGGTCTTGGTCATTTTTGTAATCTCCACTAATTTTAATAATGGAGTAAGAGAGACACTATCATGTTAAAACTCATTGATACTTTGTGCATATACATTTGAAGGTTTTTTTCATTTGGCTTAATATTTATATTTTCCAATTAGCCTTTAAAGTTTCTCCATCAGCAGAAGTTGAATATTCTTTTGCATATTTCTATGAAGAATTGACCTCAAAATGCTGCCGTTTCCTGCTCTCAGAGGATACGTCTACACAGCAGCATTGTTTTGTAATAACATAGTGCACGTCTACACAGCAAGCCATTATTTCAAAATAATTTTGAGATGGAGGACTTCTTACTCTGACTTCTGTAGACCTCATTTCACGAGGAATAAGGGAAGTTAAAGGAAGAGTGTTCTTCCTTTGACTTTCTGCTGTGTACACAGCGCCAAATGCTGAATAAAGGTATTTCAACTTCAGCAACACAATTGACATAGGTCAAGTTATGTATCTTAATTCAGCTTTTGCCCTGCAGTGTAGACGTACCCAAAGGTACTTAGGCCACATATTGCTCTTAGCAAAGATAAATGTTGTCTCCATTCACCTTCGCCTCATGATATTCTTTTTGGTCACAATAAGTGAACACAATCTTCCCGGTGGGCAGCTGAGCTTCACAATTACTGGGAGCAAAAAGAGGTGAAAGAGGGTGTCTTAATTGAGGACAACTGGAGGCCTCAGTCCCATTGAGAACATTTGGCGATAGTGCTCATTTTGGAAGAACAGTTTTCCATGTTTGTGTGAAGATTTCATGGACCGTTCTCTATTGACGGATAAGGTTTGTTATCCAACATTCAGCAAAAAAAGGCTGCCAATCCCAAATGTGTGTTTTCTTTAAACTACTTACAACAGATGTATTTAACAGGGAGATCAGGAGGGACAAGGAAACTACATATGTCTGTGACACAGGAATGTGAGAGAGGAAAAACTGATGAGTGTGTGCAGGGGAATATGAGGAATACTGTGTTGTGTGTATGGAGGGAAAAATAGTGTATGTAACAGTATGAAGAATGTCTGGGTTGTGTACACATGATGGAATGAAGAAAAACAGGAAGAAGGGGAAAACTGAGTTGTATGTGTGAAATATATATCAGGCTGGTCTGGGCACTACGGAGTGTCAAATCAGAGTGAATTGCTCAAAGCCAAGGCTACTAAAGCCCAAGATTGGAGAAAGAAAGAAAAGGTTGAGATTGTTACATCTCTGCTAAGAATCTGCATGAAGAACTTGGTGATTGGTGTATGTGATGTATTCTCTTTAACAAACCGCCAGCTTGAAAGTCTTTGGTGTACATCTTATGTCAGGATGGGTCCACAGATCCTTCTGGGCCCTCTGTCCTAAGCAGCTATGCTTCTGGAGCAGAGGGCAGGATTGAAGACCAGTATCTCATGGTACTTTTGTGTTTTTGTTATTTTCCAAACTGGAGCTGATAACATGACCAAGTGACCTGTGTATATCTTTCATTCAAGTAGCCATGATGTACTTGATGGCCTGCAGATTCCCAGATGCATTCCTCAGGTGTTTATTGGCAGTCTTTGTCTTTGAGAGTCTTTGTCTATGCAGCACTGCTAATTAGCATAGCCATTCATTGGATAACCATTTCTCACAATAGTGGTCAAGGCCTATTCCTCTCTCCCAGACAGCGACCATTTAAAATACAAGTACAGAGCTCATATCCATAATTTTACGTATAAAAATCATACAAGTATATGAGTAGTATACGTAGCATCAGCATAGCATAAGCTTTCATTTGACACCACACATGGCCCACTTTGCATAGAGTTTGGGGCAAACACATAATGGTGCTGCAGTGACCTGTTTGCTCACGTTAAAATCCAATAATGTGACAGCATGCCAGCTATTTGACAAAGCAGCACAAATGTTAAGTAGCTATAATCACAATTTTAATGGGTCAGTATGCTGTGGCTACTGTGTGCTGCTGTAGAATGATGTAAAGCAATCAGATCATACTGGTAAACCTGACCATAAACTTTTTTTGTTACTACTATCATCTCCAAATCATTATGAATCACTGCTACACAGTGTTTATGACATTTTAATTCAAAAAAAGAAATTCCAAAATAAAACTGTTACATAGAATTACAGTTGACTGTGTTTTTTTTAATCTAGAGTAAAATATATTACAGAGATGTTATAATTTTGCCAAAACTAATTTATATCCTTAACCTTGCATATCAGGGAATAAAAGACCTAAAAAAAGCTAAACACATTAATGTATTGAATAAATTCACAATTAAGGCACCCAAAGAACTTTAACTATGCCTTAGAGTGGCACTATTAGGGAAAAAAAAATTAATGTGCAATTACTTTGAATTTATCTGGTACTAAAAACCCTAAATACTTTAATCATAATCACATGGTTTTTGCATGATATTGCTACAGAAATGAAATATTTACAAAATAAAAATTTTGTATGATTTTCCTAGAAGATATTCTTTTCTTGAATCCCAGCATTATTTGCACCTCCTGACTTTAAAGATGCCTATATTTACTTTTCCAAAAGTAAGTCACTCATTAAATGATATTGCTACCTCTCTTCTCTGGCCATGAAAACTTGTTACACTAATATTTAGAACTAGTCCAGAGTCTGTATCAATCTAGTGGCCAGCTAGATTGAACACAGAGCGGAACAGGGCCTTTGTCGGTCGATCGATCCGATGAGTCTCTGGATTTGTTGGCAAGATGAACCCAAAGTTCCATAGCAAAGCATCCTGCTTTTATAATCCTTTTCTCTGTTGAAATCAATGTATTCTGCTGTGTTATTCTGTGACGGGAATGTTACCTTGTTAATGTCAGTCGTTCCCAAACATCTCTTGAAGGCTCATCCTGTAATCAGTTGTCTTTTTGGGGATGCCTGCTTGCTTCAAGGTTCGTCAGTCTGCCATTTTGCCAGTAGTTCAGTCACTCCTTATTATGAGTATGCACTGATGGTTTCTCTTCACAGTTTGTCCTTTACAGTTTGTCTTCATCCCGCATTCTCCTTTTTGGCCATCTGGTTCTGAGCAATAACTTTTTGCAAAGTTATCTCGACACATTCATACCCTCCTTTTCACACACATAAGCAACGTTACAAGGGCTCTCAAGGTATGGCAGCACAACATCAACATCTGCATTGGCACAGCAAAGAGAGGAGTTGTAAATCAAGCAATTAAGGCCTCAGTCTTTAACATTCTTAGCCTTTAACATTCTTATAGTCTTCATTAACACAGACACAATATGAGATCCTGTCTCTTCACTTACTAAAACTTTAGAACAAGGAAATATAGGAGATACATACTTTATTAAAGGATTTGACTTACTACAATCTTAAATATGATTATATATTACCTTACATTACTACATTACTAAACCTAAGATAAAAAATATAAAAAGAATAAAACTTTCAGTTCCAACAGGTTCACCTTCTAGCGCACCCTGCAGATCAGTTAATTTGGGCTATTTCAATCTGGGTTTAGGATGCTGTTTCAGAACAGAGGTCTCCTCACAAGGAACATTAATGCTAGCTTCCTCTGTTTGAAATCAAGGGGAATTAATTCAGTTTAACTATTCCTGCAGATTGCAGCTGTGCTAGGATGACCCAGAGAGTAGAGGTCTCAAGTATGAAGGTCCCAAAGACTTTTATGGTTGTAATAATACCAACACGGTACATTTTCAGAAACTGATAGAGGCAGCACATGATGCTAGTGCTGACAAGCTCTGCTAAACTGGTAGGCTTCTGCATTCTGTGGCAGCTTAATTAATTATTCGAGGTGTAGCCCCTCCCCCATAGAATACATTGCAGTAATCTGATATATAAAGGAGAATGTTTGTATGTTTGTGCTCTAATAACTTGGACACTATAAGAGCTACCGCAACCAAACTTTGCATGGGATAACCTTTCCTCCAGGAGAAGGTTTTAAGATACTTTTGGACCTGATCGGGCCTGAGCTCAAGCTGTAAAAATAAAAAAGTAACCCGTCGCGCTGTGCTGCAGGGGCCACCAAGCCCACCCTAGGTGCCATGCCCGCTGCTGCGGCCCCCAGCGCTTCCCAGGACTTGCCCCCTCCCGCCCGCGAGGTTACATAAGTGACCCTCTTCCCCCTGCCCCCAGCCGGCACGCAGTGCCCCGACCCCCATGTGCACAATGGCTCGGGCACCCGCTCTGCCCCCCACAGCACCTGCAGCCCCGGGCGCAAGCTGGGGCACCCTCCTGTATGTAACCATCGGGGACACGCACACGCACACACACAGAGATGATGCGGACCTATATTTTAATCCCTACAGAAATCAGTGCAATTTTTCTACCATTCAAAAAAAATATGGACTACTGTTTTTCTACATTTTGTTCCTCCGGTTTCCCGAGCAACACCGGTTAACTCCAGCTAGACTATTATGAAGGTGGCAAAGGCATGGATCATAATAGCAATGTCCACCTGCAGAAGAAACGTTTTCAGTTTCCTGGCCACAAGTAGAAGCATGAGAGTCTGGAAAAAATCCCAGAGACTTTCAGGAACCCCCTGCCCCCTATTTTTTCTCAAAGATTGCAATGGAAAAATTAGTATTTTAGTTAAAAAAAAAAAAAAAAAAAAAAAAAAAAAAACTTAAACTCATGGGAAACATTTTCTTTGAGAGTGAACAATGAAATAATTTTTAGATTAATGTTTAAAATGGCATAATTATGGCTGCTCTTTAGTCCTTCAAAAATCTTAATAATAGCTAATTATTTCAAAATAAGTTAAATTTTAAAAGTTTATAATATTAGGCCATTATAATTCCTGTACATTGTAGTCTTATATACCTTATATAGCTAGGTAATCCCCCGAGGCATATTATTTACTTCCCTCTTTCATTAGAGGATTCTGTCATGTTTACTAGAGGATAAGAATGAGTACAGAGCCTTTTGTGGATTGCAACCTGCCGGCTTCCGATGACTTATGTCCTGGAACTGGATTTTGACGTAGAGACAATATGAGCAGATAGGGAGAAGCAGCTTGTACTCTGAAGCTGCTGGTCTCTTGACTAGCCCTGGTGAGAAGCCCACTCATCCCAGGGGCATTGTGTCCTCTCAGCAGGAGTGTGAAACATTCTGTCTTGCTGGGAAACAAATGTTCTGCTGCCTGCTTGTTCGTGTAGAGTCACTGGGCCAGATAGCAAGAGGCCTGTGCTTGCAGGGACTTGAAGGGAAATCCTGATGGGCTGGAATGGATCTTCCCTGAGAGTCTTGATCCTGCGATCTATAGGAGGAACCAACCACAACCAGCACAGAGGAGATCTTAATTTATTTTTTTCTTCTCCCTCAGCAGAGGTGCATCCATCTTTTAACATATGGAAGCATTCCCACACTGAAAAGGCAGTCTGATAAAAAAGGACCTGTATTGTTCAAAGACTGCCAGATGTTACCAGCTGTACCAGACACATCCTTACATGTATGAAATATCCAGCAGTTATTAAAATATTCCATGAGTGAAAATATAAAGGTCAAGAAGTAAGGTGGAAAACACTGAAAGTGGTTGCAGTTCTAGCACATGTCCTCATGCAGAGTACTTCTGTTTCTGTGATATCACTAGCTGGAAGTGATGGTACACTAAATTTCAGCTCTTCAAGAATCAGAAAAATAACAGACATCTCAAACAACTTTATTCAAAAGACTTAACAGTGACTTCCTTTGTAGACAAGGTGATACCTGAATATCAACAAACATTTACTAAACCCTCTCCAGCAATAATTACTTCCAGTAGTCCATTATCAGTCTTTGAAAACAGTTAGTGGCAGGTAGCATTTAAACTATTAAGACCATCATATCATTTTACCCAGCAGACAGTCTTTGACTACATCTCTTCTGAAGCTGGAATAGGAATATGTGATGCCAACTGTGCAAGAAAAAAAACTAACTGAAGCACCTTGTCAGAGATGGGTGGGCAAATGTACAGGGAAAAGGAACCATAAGATTTGTGATAACTATACCTCAACCAGTGTTTTTCAAGAGCATTGGAACAGGAGAGAACAGATATTCTTCAACATTTATTAGTAGCAATGTATATGAAATAAGAGAGAAGATTGCTAGTGGGAAAGAATTGGCTTTGCTGATTGACAATGCCAGTAAGAGTGGAACATCATAATGAACTATCTAGATATTGCAATAGGATGTGCATCCCTTGCCTAAAACTGCTGCTTAATGATTTCATGAAGTTGTGCACACAGGAAAAAAATCTGTAACAGAGCAGATTGTTATAAAATATGTAAGAACTACTCATATTGTAGTTGCATCTTTAAGAAGCAGAAAAGTAAGCATATTACAAATAAAATGGTAACTCTAAAACTTTCTAGCAAAACAAAATGGGAAAGTCAGGTGGTGATTAAAAATTTATTAAAAAAAAAAAAAAGACGCTCTTCAAAAACCACTGGTAATCTTGCATAGCTACCTCACTGTAAAACTTAGTTCTCTTGTCTTCATTATTGTGTATTACTTAGCTCATTGTAAACTCCTTCCCCTTTTTGGCAGTGTTGATGTAGCCTCAGAGAGGAAAGTTGGATGACTGATAGAGGGTGAGCGTTAAGGATGAAGTAGAAATGGTTACAATTACTAATGCTGCTACAGACCAGACATAATTCTTGTCAGACAATTTCTTTCCCTTTCCAAAGGCTATATTAACAGGCCAGTTTCATTTTAATTTGGATAATACACTACAAAATGGGGAACTATGGTAAGAAGCAGGCATTAGAACAGAGAAACCATTATTAAAAAAAAAAAGACTTTGACGATTAAAAAAAATCAGTGCAGTCTCTATTTATTTCCTGTCCATGCCCCTAGGCAGTATGCCATGAATAGCAACCTAAATGGAATACACAGTGAAAGTTAGAGAGCAAAGGGCATTCATTTCTGAAAGGCATGTGAAAAACACACACAAAAATACAGGGAGAGGAATAAAAATGGGTTAATTTTTGGAGTAAGAACATAAGAATGTCTATACTGGGTCAGACCAATGGTCTAGCCTGTTATCCAGTCTTCCTGCAGTAGCTGCTGCCATATGCTTCAGGGGGAATGATCAAAACAGAACAATTAATGAGTAATCCATTCCCTGTCATCTGGTCCCAGTTTCTGGCAGTAAGAGGTTTGGGGGAACACAGAGTATGGGGTTGCATCACTGACCATCTTGGCTGATAGTCATTTATGAATCTAACCTTCAGGCACCTAACTGATTTTGTGTGCGTGCGTGCATTTGTTTGTTCGTTCGTTCTCACATCTCCTGGCACTGAATTCCACAGGTTGAATGCATGCGTGGAGTACATTCTTATGTTTATTTTAAATTTGCTATGTCTGTCTTAGCACGTCTTTATTCACCTTTCTCACACCATTCATGACTTTATGGACCCCTATATATTCTTCCTTAATCCTATTTTTTCTAAGATGAGCTGTTTCATTCTTTTTAATCAGTTTTTATATGAAGGCCATTCTATACTCCATATCATTTGTCTTGCTCTTCTCTCTTGTCTTTTCAATTTCTTTATTGAGATGGGGGCAAGGAAAAATCCATGCAGTCTTCCAGATGTGGGTGAATTGTTGTTTATATAGTTGCATTATGATCATTCTGTCCCTTTCTCAATGATTCCTAGCATTCTGTTGGCATTTGGACTGCCAATGCACATTGAGCAGATGGTTTTGGAGAGCTAGCCACAGTAATTACAAGATTTTTTTTCTGGAGTGGTGACAGCTAATTTAGTCATAATGTATGTATCGTTAGGATTATGTTTTTCAATGTGCATTGCTGTGTATTTATCAATATTGAATTTCATCTGCCATTTTGTAGCCTAGTAACCCAGTTTTTAATATCTTTTTGTAAGTCTTCAGTCAGCCTTTCACTTAACTGTGTTGAGTGATTTTTTTTGTGTTGTCTGCAAACTTTGACACATCACTCTTTTTTTACCCTTTTTTCCAGATCTTTTATGACTATGTTGGATAGCACTGGTCTCAGTACAGAACCCTACTGTTTACTACTCTGTGCTGTGAATACCAACCATTTATTCCTATTCCTTGTTTCCTATTTTTTATTCAGTTATTGATACACGAGAGAATCTTCCCTCTTATTCAATAACTACTTATTTTGCTTACCAGCCTTTGGTGAGTGACCTCGTCAAAGGTTTTCTGAAAGTCCAAGTACAGTATATCCACTGGATCACCCTTAACCATGTGTTTGTTGGCATCCTCAGAAAAAATTTCCATGTACCAAAAGCCATGTTGACTCTTCCCCCAACATTTTGGGATTAATCTGTGTGTCTGTTGAATCTCTTCTTTATTATTGTTTCAACCAGTTTGCCTGGTAAAGAAGTAGAGGACTATCTTCCTGACTCTGAACTAATAAGAAAAAAATTGCTTTAAGATTCTGTAATAATGGCATCTCTCTCAAATAAATCTTACATTAATTTATGATACTGGCAACACTGTGTCTTGGGAGTGAATATAGTGAGCCAAGACATTTTTTTTCTTTACATGATTGATTTGCACAAGTATTGCACACTAATAATCTACGATAGAGAAACAAATAGTGTTGGTAACAAGTAAATATTCAGTCTTTTAATCCATTGTTTGTACCTCTGTTATCTCAAAAGGTGATGCAGAAGTTTTGGATGAATTACGTTAACTAGTGGTTTACTGCAAGGATTTTTTTTTTAATTAAAATGTTTTTGAATATAAGTAAAGAAGGCTGGACATGAAACAAGAAAATGGGCATTACTGAAGTCTCCAGCAATATGAGAAACAAATTTGTGCTAATTAAGAGAGAAAAGTGTATTTGTATAAATAGTGCAAAGCAAGTTTTTGCTAGCTATGGAGAAATTCTGAAAGCAGCACATATCAGACAGAATTATATAATGATTGGTTCTACGTAGGTACTTCATGAACTATTGTTTTTGTAAAAACTTATAAAACAACGAATAATCTAGTAGCACTTCAAAGACTAACAAAACATGTAGATGGTGAGTAGATAGTTCAAGTAGTTACAGTAGTTTAAGAACCATTAGTACCTCCGTTTGTTGTTTGGTTAAGTTATTAAAAGGTAGAAGATAGTATGTAAGTCATCCAGTATCCCTGTTTAGACCATTAGCATAAGAATTAAACTTGTGAATAAATTAAGTTCTAATCCCTCTCTGTGTATTTGGCTTGTGGAATTGGTCTGAAACAAAAGGGCAACTTCAAGATCCATTAATGAGTGTCCAGGAAGATTAAAGTGTTCTCCAACAGGTTTTTGTGTGTTGCCTTTTCGGATATCTGATTTGTGTCCATTAATTCTTTCCCATAGAGATTGTCCAGTTTGGCCAGTATACATTGCAGTGGGGAATTGCTGGCATTTGATGGCATAGATCACAGTGGATGTGCAGTTAAATGAGCCTTTGATTTGGTGGCTGATGTCATTGGGTCCAGTGATGAAATCTTTAGTATAGATGTGTGTGCAGAGTTGGCAGCAGGGGTGGGTTCCAGGATGATTATGGTGTAGCTGTGTTGCATCGTTATCAGAAATAATTTGTTTGAGGTTAGGGGGTTGTCTGTAAGCGAGAATAGGCCTTTCCCACAAGGCCTCTGAGAGTGAATAGATTGTTCATAATGCGTTCGAGGGGTTTAAGTTGTGGACTGTAGGTGATAAGTGGAATTCTGTTGTTTTCTCTTCTGGGCCTGTCTTGAAGTAGTTCATGTCTGGGTACTTTTTTGGCTCTGTTGATCTGTTTTTTCACTTCTCCGGGTAGGTATTTCATTTTTAAGAATGCTCTATGTAGATCCTGTAGGTGTTTGTCTCTGTCTGTGGGATTGGAGCAAATATGGTTATATTTCCATTTGTGAAAATGAATATAAAGTTTTTTTAAAAAGATATCTTGTGAGTGGATTAAAGTATCTCAAAGTAATGGCTCACAGTGAATCCCCATCAAGTGAGTATTTTTCTAGTGAGGTCTGTGGGGATCTGTACTTGATCCAATGCTATTCAATATTTTTATTAATTATTTAGAATTACATATAAAACCATTACTGGTAAATGTTGCGGATGGCAGAAATATAGATGGGGTGGTAAATGACATAGCCAGGTCACTGATATGTTGCTTTGTGGTGACTGACTTAAAGCAAACAATATGTATTTAGATGCTGCCAAAGCCAATAATTCATAAATCTGTTTATATATTTTAGAGCGTTTGTGCATCTCTCTGTCTGTCCATGAGCCTGTCCAAGAACTCCTCCTAAACTGTAAGAGCTAGGACCATAAAATTTGGTGTGCAGCTTCCTTGTGGGCTGTCCCATTGAGCCCCCCACACCTTCCAGCCCCCTGTCCTGAGCTCACCACCTCCTGCCCCAAATCCTGTACCCTTCTGCCCTGAGATCCCTCGCACTTATCAGCCTCCATCCCTGAGCCCCTCCTACCTCCTTGCCCTGACTCGGGAACCTCTCCCTGCTGCCCTGAGCCTCCCCACACCTAACCGCTGCTCTGACTCCTGCACCCCCCACACTGCCATCCCCATACCCTGAAGGTCCTGAGCAACACCGAGAGAGTCTTCTAGAATAGGTATAAAGAGAGCAGGTCACATTCTCAGAATAAGGCACTGTATTCTGGAAAATAGTGATTGAATAGTTAGAAGTCATGAGATATAGGTCATGGTTACATGGTTCCCATTGAGGACTGGACTAAAAAGGTGGTATTACCTCCGCATATATCATTACTGGAATACTGTGTTCAGTTCTGGTGTTCACATCTGAAAAATGATGTTGAAATGTTGATAAGGATTCAGAAGACAGCTACATTAACGATTTGAGGTTTGGAAAACTTGCTTTCCAGTGAGAGACTGAAAACTCCATCTGTTTAATTTATAAAGTGGCTGGTTATCAGTCGTTTTCCGTGTCCACTGAAGTTAGGACAAGAAGTAATGGGCTTAATCTACACCGAAGGAGATTTAGGTAAAATGTAGGGAAAAACTTCCTAAGTGTAAGGGTAGTTAAACTGTGGAATATGCTTTCTAATCTGTTCTTAACCTCCATTGACATATACCTGTCAGGGATGATCTAAGATTACTTCTTCCTGCCTCAGTGGAGGGGGCTGGACTTGATGACTTCTCAAAGTCCTTTGCAGCCTTCCATCTCTGTAATTCTATCATAAATGCTTATTGTTTGCTTGCACCCAGTTTACAGATGATCCAGATTGCTCTGTCAGTGGCCTGTCCTCTTCAGTATTTATTATTTCCCCAGTTTTTGTGTCATCTGCATATTTTATCAGTGATGGTCTTATATTTTTCCAGGTTTATTAATAATTGTGTTCACTAGAGTGGAAACATTAACTGATCCCTGTGAGACCCTACTAGAAACACACTTATGTGAGGCTCATTGCTAATTTACATTACAACTAATCAGTATAGTCCGTTTAATGTGTGCTTCGTTAATTTTATATCATTTTAGTTTTTTAATCAAAATGTTATGTAATTACTAAATCAAGTAGTCAGTTGCTCTTGGCTTCATTGATTGTGCCATTGACTGGCTACTTGAAGCATAACTGTTGAGACACTTTTCTGATCTCTTGTTGTTCTGATGCCTCCAAGTGAGGTTACAATCATGCACATATCTTTTGTCAGGCATAGGTGCAGAGTTTCACATTGAACTAGACCACTGAAGCTAATGTTAAAAAACAGCAGTTCCCAACCACCGGTCCCTGGACCGCTGGCTGTTGGGGCGTGGTGGCTGCCGCAGCTGAAGTCAGTTGTTCTCATGGCTCTGGGGGCGAGCTGGGGAGAAGCATGTGGCTGAGCTGGAAGGTGGGTCTGCTTGTAGCTTCTCCCCCTCCCTCCCTTCCTCCAGTGCACCTGCAAGGGAGCCTGAGCACTGGGAAGCTTCCATCTCCCTTGTGCATGGCCCAAACAAACAAGCAGTGCGCGACGCTGTTAAAGTGGGGCCCCCGCCTACCTGCCACATATGTGCTTTCTTGACACATGCTGCATAGTCTCTGCCTTGTACCCTCCAGGCTTCCTTGCTCGGCGATTGTGCGGTGGCGTCACTCCTGTGAGGGAGGAGAGCGACAATTGCTGTTGTGACTTCCCCACAAGTTTGCTGCGGTCAGGTCTTGGAGCAGCTGCAGCTTCCTCCGTGACAGGGCGAGAGAGGAGGCAGCGCTGCCCAATGTGTTTGTAAATGCAGCACAGAGAGGCGTCACAGAATGAGGAAAGTAAGCTGGTCTGTTGGCTCAGTGCCCAAAGTGCCTGGAATAAATAAAACTCAAACAATTGGAAAAATCAGTCCAGAAAACGGCTTCTCAATGTCTGTAGTAACAAAACTTTCAAACACTGGGACATCAACATCCCTGCTGAAGACAAAAAGTAACCATCGCCTTTTAGCAGAGATGGGTGGTGGTGGGGTGACTATGGTGTCAAGGCAAAGAAGAGCACTTGAACATCCACAGCATCTTCAGCTTCAGGAGGACAAAACTTAAAAAAAGTAATGGTGGGGCCCTGAAAGAGGTGGGGGTGATTGCTCTAGGCAAGAGCCTCATAGACCCAGGGGGCCCAGTGGTCCAGCAGCCTCCAGGCTGAGCTCCGGAGGCCAAGGCGGAAACGGGAAGGGGACAAAGAGAAAGCGGCCCAGAGGAGGTTGAGTCTAGGGTCCATGCAGCGCGGTGGAATGTGGCTGCAGCCCTGCGGTCAGCATGGGGGTACGGTGTGTGTGAAAAACTGTAAGAGTTGGACCGATAACGTTTTCTTTGTATATTCATTATTTGCATAATGAATATGTAAATAAAACGCTGCAGGTCCACCAAAAGTTTGTGAATGGGTTTGCCAGTCTTCAACATAAGAAAGTTTGGGAACCACTGTGCAAAAGAAATAGCAGCGTGGACATTGTGTCCTAGGAAACAGCTTAGGCAGCTAGCCCAAGCTATTGCCTATACCAAACATCCACGGAGTTATTTTTTAGTGCCCAAGGTGAGCTAATGTTTATGTTCCAACTGTAATCTGATCTCACTCTGAAGAAGTATCAGCTTCCTCTGTCTCAAGTCTCATCTAAGGGAGTGTGCTCTTGCAAGCCTTCTTGATGCCTTCACATCATGAGACTGCATTTTGCAATGAGAAAATCAAGGGAGTCCATTCTAATATGGGATTGCACCACAGTGTCCCCATATGCAATCTCTACAAACAGTTCATTTTGTTTCTGCTCATTCATTTCAGCAACTCTGGCTCGGGTTGGACTCAGAAAGCCATTAGCTGCTTGCTCTAATTTCATCATAAAGAACTGAAGGTTAATTCAGAGGACAATGTACGTGCTTTGAAGATTTCCAAGCACTGATATCTCTGATTCATTATGTGAAGTTGCGCCAAGACTATATAGGAATAAGAAATTGCCTCATTAACTGACTAAGTAGCAAGGTTCAAGAGGTTATTTCAACAGTCCAGTGTTTCTTCAAACTTTGGAAAACCAACCCTAGTGAATCCAGGAATTACAGTAGGAGAAAATTGAGGAGGGTTAAAATGGTATAAAAACAAAGCACAAGAAATTATTTGTGTACCATAAGAAAGTTACAATAAAAGAATTAAAGTATAAAAAATGATGTAATGTTTATATTATTTTTTCAAATCACTAGGAGTATCTCAAGGTGGCATTTGTTTTGGGATTCTTTAGTCTTCATACATGACAGTTTTAATAGTTTTTTAAAAGAAAGGAAATTACTGGACTAAAAAACTGTATTAAGATTGAGAGTACATATCGGTAATCTCAGGATATAAAATATTATAGGGTTGTGATTATTTCAGAATCAAGTTAGTACAAATCTAGGAAAGCTAGAGATAATGAGAGAGACAAAATACATCTAAGCATAAGAAAATATAGAAATGCGTCCTGGAGACTCAATAGTGGTTCCATATTTTGGATTTCTGGTGTTGATAATTCTTGTCACGTGAATAATTTTAATATATCTATAATTCTTTATATTCTTAAATTACTGGTACATGCTTTCTATCTGAACTCTAAACAGATTTTTTTGGGGGAGTATAGTAGCATTTTTCCCAGAAGCCTGGCTTCTGTCTTTGTAGATATACAGCTGAGGTCCTTGTAGATCTGGTAGAACTTTTTGCAAAATTTAAGGGTGCTGTTCCTAATGTAATTTACTAAGTTGGAATTTAGATACAACATTTATAGAATGTGAGCAGGATATATGGCTCCATAAATATTCCTGTATTGTTTGTTTACATTTTTCTTCATTTAGTCTGTTAAAATACAGAGTTGTATTCCACTTTAGTTGTGGGCATTCAATCAACTGCACTAAATTGATGCAAAATTCAGTCACTTACCTTGGTTTTTTCTTAGACAAGTTTAATATGTGTTACATCATGGTGGTTTTAGTCCTAATTTTGTTTAGTTCTGACAAGTAGTCTTGATGATTAATTCGATAATGGACACTGAATTAGCAAGATAATATTAATTTGCCTTTGCAAAGTGGTATACTCTGAAAACTAGTTGAAAAAAGCATGCAGAGTTCTGTATTCATTTATGTTTAGTTGTAGAAGTAAAAAGATGGGGGAAATTCTAACTACCAGTCCTGTATTGTTTCACAGAATAACTGGGCTATGTCTACACTACACAAAAACAGCTGGTTTTGCACAAAAACCTGTGGAGCGTCCACACCTCAAGCACATTTTTGCAAAAAAAAAAAAAAAAAAAAAAAAAAAAAGAGTAAATTGACAGGACAGAGGGCTTTTGCCGGTAGAGTTATTCCTCTTCCCACGAGGAATAACTCCTTTGTATGCAAGAGTTCTTGAGCAAAAAGGTGTGTGTGGACACTCAACAAGGGTTTCTTGTGCAAAAAGAGCCTATAAGAAAAAGCACAGATGCTCTGATGGCCATTCTGTGAATGGCAATTAGATCTTTCTTATTCAAGAGTGTCCATGCAGTGTGGACGCTCTCTTGCGCAAAAGTACATCGCTTTTGCAATGTGCTTTTCAGCAAGAAGTTTTTGCGGAAGATGTCTTCTGCAAAAAGCTTCTTGCGCAGAAACTCTGACGTGTAGACAAAGCCATAGTGGATAAGCAATTCTTCATGAAAAATACTTTTGAATTGATAACCTGCATAAAAAACCACAAGTGCGCACATTATGGAATTTTAGTTAACTTTCCACTGAAAGAATGACAGTCCTATCTTGATAAAATACCACCAGGAATGGCTCAGGGGAGGGCATTTTGGAACCCTATAACAACCTGGGATTCTCCCCCTGTTGGCATCAGGTTCTGACACGTCTTGTTAAGCATATTCTGTTAACACTACTGCTAGATAAGCTTTCAAACCAATTTCAAATTGCACAGCAATGGAAAAATTCTAAATGGATTGATGAGTGTTGTTTAGAAATAAAGTGGACTAATTATACTTGTTCATTGATTACATCACAGGTACTGTAAGAATTGAAATGTTCAGGAACATGCAAAATGCAGAAATCATCAGGAAAATGACTGAGGAGTTTGATGAGGTATAGTATATAAATATTTACACTGAAGAGTTTTTTAAAACTGGAAATGCAATATATTTTCCTTCAAAACTGTGTAATTTTGTTTAATGGGCACTGGGGCTTTTCAGATACCACTGGAGTTTATTTTAATGGATAAGCAGTATCTAAGTACAAGAAACTATACTGCTTGAGAGAAGACATACAGATGAAATGACAAATTAAATAAGTAGAGAAAAAGTTGGCATTAGCACGAGAAAAAGTATATAAAGAGACTAGCAGAGGAATAGAAAGAAAATCATCAAAATGTGTAATTGGTAGTTTCTAGAAACATTAATCAGACACAAAAGGACACTTTCAAAAAATCATCCCTATCATCCCCTGAAGTCAATGATACTTCTGAAATAGGGGTAGGATCAGCCACTGGTGGCTCAAGGATAGTTATAGTAAGGGGTCACAAAAGGAAGGAATCTTGCCCCAAGAAATGTGAAGTTATTTTTGCATCATGGAGCTGTATATGGAGTTTGGTGTTCTTATATGTAACCCCTTCAGCCTTGATTAGTTTAGATGCTCAGAGTGTGAGGGTGGGAAATCAAATGGCTATTGACAGCAGAGAGATATCCAGACAGAATTCTTGAAACTCAAAAGGAAGAGAATCAGTGTTGGAGACGGGAAGTTGAAGAGCGGAGGAAAAGAAATGATAGGGCTTTTCAAGTGCTTTTCTATAAATAGTGAGGACACTTAAGATAGGTGTGATTGTTTATATGGGCCAGATAGTAGCAGGCTTTGATCTTTGCCTCAGGAAGTATACAGTAACTCAGTTATGTCAAAATCAGTCTTTTCTTTGTCCATCTTCCTTTCCCTTTGTCTTTCAAACATGAAGTGATACGAAAATGGTTTCTCATAAGCAGGAGACAAGGTGAGTGAGATGATACCTTTTACTGGACCAATTTATACAGAGTTCTTTTTCATAAACATAGCATTCTGAGGATATTTACATGTATCAAACTCCCACAAAATACACAAGGTAATACACACCACAAATGAAATAACACAGATCCAAAATGCATGTGATTAAGTGGAATTTCAGAAGGTAGGAATGTAAAAGCCCTATCAGATAACCAAAAGTTGCAAGCAGTAGAGTTTTTACCACTCTCTACTCAGAGGAGGCATTTCACACCCCGTCTTCTGTTCTGGTTATGCCTGCCACAAAATCGGCAGGATGGAATAGATTCTAGAGAAGGAATAGAAATGGCCGCGGGCGACAGCCTCAGCAACAGAGCCAAGGTTCTGATTAATCCAAGCTTGCCTGTGGTCATAAATAGCTATTTTGAGGGTACAGTAGAGAGCATTGTACCAGTCATTACCATGGATCCTTCCTGTTTTGTTCTGTCTTTCCCTTTATCCCATTTTTACCATGCATAAACCAGCATTTCCACAGACTGCTGGATACAGTGCATGATACGGATGGGATATCATGTTCAATTTCCCTCCCCCACTGTCCCTCTTCAGGAACCCTTCTCACAAGAAGCTTCTGCTTCAGGAGGTGCACATACTCTTATATCTAGGAGCAGTGGAGGAGGTTCCTCTGGAATTTTGGGGTGAGGGGTTCTACTCCTGCTATTTCATAATTTTGAAAGCCAAAGACAGATTCTGGCCCATTCTGCATCTGTGCAGTCTCAACGAGTTCATAAAGAACCACAAGTTCTGCATGGTCTCTCTGGCATCTATTATCCCCTCAGTGGATCTGAACGATTGGTATACTGCCCTCAATTAGAGGGATGTGTATTTCCACATTGCAATTTATCGCCCTCACAGGAAGTAGCTAAGATTTCTGATAGGCAATCGGCATTATCAGTTCACAGTTCTCCCCTTTGGCCTTTCCTTGGCACCCGGAGAGGCATAAGGATCTTGCACAAAAAGGGGTTTTTGCATAAAAAGGAAATGTCCACACTGCTTGTTTCTGCGCAAAAACATCTTGTGCAGAAATGGTCCAGAAGAGATTATGCAAATGAAGCATGAGAAAATGCTAATCATTTGTATTGCTGCTTCTGGCGAAGCTCATAGTACAGACATAGCTAAAGTGCATGGCAGTGGCGGTAGCCTTCCTACACAGCCATCACATGTGGATGTTTCTATACCAGAATGATTAGCTCAAGGGCTGCTCCAGGGGCTGGATAGAGGCTCAGGTGACACTGATTAATCACATTCAACAAGCTAGCCTACTGCTCTCTCCCCAATTGAGAGTATAACGATTATGGTGGCAGTCCTAGACTCCACACAAGAAAGAGTGTATCTTCCACTAGAACACTTTGAGAGCATATCCACCATCATTCACAGTTCCACCTGTGAGGCCACTATGTCCTAGTTTTAACAGACAATACAACAACAGTCTATTATATAAGCAAACCGGGGTGGCATGCTCTTCTCCCCTATGCCTGGAAGCCCTTAGGTTATGGAACCTCTTTGTAGAGCAGTCGATACACATGTAAGTAGAGTAACTCCCAGGGACGCAGAACGACTTGGAGGATACACTCAGCCGCTTCTTTGTCTCATGAGTGATCCCTCCCTCCACTGGTTGCTCAGTCAATCTTTTGGAGGTGGGGCTCTCCCCACATAAACTTTTTTGCAACTCAGCACAATCAGAACTTTTCTGTTCATTCCAGAGCTTCATCCCAGGCTCCTGTGAGGGTTGCATTTCTCATTTTTTGGGGGAAGCAGCTATTGTGTGGTTTTCCTCCCATTCCTCTGATTCACAGGGTACTAAAAGTCAGACAGGACCAAGCCCAAGTCATCCTCATAGCTCTGGCCTGGGCACATAAACATGGGTCAAGAGCCTGCTAAACATGTCAGTGGAGCCCTCATTTATGCTGCCCCTAACTCCAGACCTTCTGTCACAAGATCAGGACGGTCTCCTACATCCCAATCTTGAGTCTCTCCACCTCAGTGTACAAGTTGAGTGGCTAAACCCCATGAAACTCTCTTGCTCAGAGCAAGTAATACAGGTCCTTCTGGGTGGTAGAAAACCCTCTACGAGAACTACATATGCTTCAGCCTTGGGCTGAGGAGCACACTTGGGTAATCTGCAGACATAGGGTCTGTGGTCACAGGATGAGATTCTTCTCTACATCAATGTCTAGTTGCTCAAGGCAGTTCATTTGGTCTTCCAGACCTTTCATACGATTATGTAATGTCACAGTTCTGAAAGACTGTACCACCACAATGTTCTGTGTCAACAAGCAAGGTGGAGCTCATTCATTGCCCCTCTGCCGACAGGCTCTCCTACTATGAGATTTCCGTGTAGCTCCATCCAGCTGGAAGTGTCCTGTTTCCTGGGAGTGTGGAACATGATAGCAGATCATTCCAGCAGGTCATTTTGCAATCACAGATGGTTCGTAAACCAGGATGTCCTGCATTCCATCTTCCACAGATGGAGGTTTCCCCAGCTCAACCTGTTTGCCACCAAAGACAACAGGAAGTGCCCTATGTTCTGCTCATTTGAGAACCACAGCCCAGGCTTCATGTGGGACACGTTCATACTTCTGTGTGGATTGTCTAATGTATGTGTTTACCCTGATCCAAATCATCTAGGGCCATTCTCAAAATCCACGGGGATAGGGCATGGGTGATCTTACAAGCTCTGGCATGGCTTCATCAGCATTGGTACACCTCACTCCTGGAGTTGCCAGTGGACACCTCAATAGAACTCCCTCTCTACCAAGAAAAAATCACTTAGGTTCATGGTTGTCTCTTTGATCTGGCCCTCCATTTCATGGCTTCCAAACTTCATGGCTAAATCCCTTGGTGCTCCAGTGCCTCACAGCTGGTGAATCAGGTGCTTCTAGACATGAGAAAACCATCCAACAGTGCCACTTACCTTGCTCAGTGAAAGAAGTTATTGTCCTGGTGCACCCAGCATCGATTAGAGCCATTCCAGGCACCTATTGAGGCTGTCCCAGACTACTTGTTCCATCTGAAGGAGCAGTGACTAACAATGTCATCCATTAGGGTTCACCTGGGTTATTTCAGTTGACAAATATTCACTGGCCTCATGGTAGCACACTTTCTCTCAAGGACTTAAAAAGGCTCTGCCCCCACTCATGACCACCCCTACCAACATGGAATTTTAGCTTTTTTTTCCTCAAGACTTCAAACCCATGACTCCCTCCTCTATCTCTCATGGAAGGTGGCATGTCTAGTGGCCATTACATCATCTAGGAGGGTGACAGAGTTGAAAGCCCTAATGTCTGAACCCCCTTACACTGTCTTCCGCAAATATAAGGTACAGCTCAGGCTGCACCTAGCCTTCCTGCCCAAAAGTAGTGTCCCAGTTCCACATGGACCAGGGCATGTTTCTCATGATCATCTTCCTGAAACTGTACAACAGTGCACATCAAGTATACTCCCTGGACATCTTCAGGATGGTGGCATTCTATGTTGACCGCACAGGATCTTTCAGAAAATTGACCTAACTTTTTTTGTTGCTCTCACTGAAAGGTCTCCCAGTCTCATCTCGGTGTATCTCGTCTTATACCACAGACTGTATCTGTACTTGTTATAAGCTAGCCAAATTTCCCCTCTCGGCAGTCATAGTTAACAAGAGGGCAAGCCTCTTCGGTTACTTTCCTTGCCTGAGTACCAGTCCATGAGATCTGAAGAACAGCAATGTGGACGTTGGTGCACGCAACTATCATCTATTATGCCATTGATCTTCAGTCTGGAAGTGACACAGCTGTTGGCAGAGTCATTCTCCAATCACTGATTCCTTAACTCCAACCTTGTCGTCTTGGGGAAGATCTTGGAAGTTACCTGATTGAAATTGACAGAAACAAGCATTTGAAGAAGAAAAAATGGTTAATCACTTTTTTGCAGCAGTTGTTCTTCAAGATGTGGTGTTTACATCTGTTTCAATACCCACCCTCCTTCCCTTCTGTTAGTGTAGATGGGAAGAAGGAACGAAAGGTGGGAGGGCGGGGAGTTGGGTGGGCAGGATCATATATTGAGCACCATGAAGGCACCACTATATGGGACTACACCAATGACCCAATGAGGGCTGTTGGGGGGAAAGTTTCTGATGTCCATGCATAAGGCATGTACACACCTAATTGGCATAGGTGTGAAAGAACACATCTCAAAGAACAATGAGAGGTAGTGTTACCATTTTTTCACTTCATAAGGGTTGTGTGATACTAAATTTGTGTTTGTGAAGCATTCAGATATTCCAGTGATGATCAGCATAGAAAAGCCCATGAGGAAATTAGTAATTCTGTCTTTAGAGCAGGGTTTGAACAGTATGTATGAAACAACATCAAGGAGCCTTAACGAGAAAACAAAATATTGAATAGTTGCTCATTTAAATGGTCAACATCCATCTTGTGCTCTGAATAGGATTTTTCTTATGGGGGAAAAAAAAAATCACGTGTTCATGTAATCAAAGACTATATCTGAATGCATATTCACAGCGTGAGGTAAGGTTGCACACGCAGCCAGAATTCTGGCATTTTACAGTTTTTGTCTCCTTGATTTTGCAACCGTAATAATGTTCTTATAGGTTTTTATGTGCAGGTTTCATTTGTATAGGAAAAAATACATTTTTGTTTTGGCAGCCAGGTAATAATTGTAGTGTGCAGCTTTCTTCTCAATACTAACAACTTGCATAAAAATAAGAGTTTTACATCTGCTTGTTTACTTTGCTTGTTTCAGTCTGGTATGAGAGAAGAGTCCTAAGCAGTATTCTCCTTAAAAAATTTATTCTGCACACAGATGAAAAGATTATGTACACTGAAGCATGTGTGAATATGCACCACTACTGGAAACAAAACCTAGCTGCGGGCACTTTGCTAATCTCCTGGGCGACCACATAAGTGCACAGCTTACAGGGAATATTGATCCTAAGGAAATACTAACATTTGATCACTCAATTAAAAGCTGTATGAAAATTCATACATTCAAGGAAGGAGAAATAAAACTCCACTGAAAAATTTTAACTTCGATATTGCCTGACTTGTGGGCATTTAACTCTGAAAACTTCAAGTTTCATAGTGTTGTTTTGATGGACTACATAATCACTATGATGTTATGGAGAGAGAGCAGTCGCTCTGTAGTTAAAGCTGTTACTGAGTTTATATTTTACATGTAGTCCTTTCACTCTGGAGGATAAGAAAGCACTTACAAACTTTGTATGTGCATTGCTGTTGAAATGCAGCTATATCTGAGATGATCAGGTTGGGAGGATAGTAAGGGAGAGGTGACTGGCTGCACTGACCTAAAGATTTCACGCTGTCGCTCCCACAATGGAATGGTGGCTGAAAAGTGGGACTAGGAACCTGGTTGTGTGTCTTATGCAGTCCCATACTTCAATGATATAGAATCCAGCTGTAAGAGAAAGGCAAATACATATACAAGGAGTCCTCAGACTTTCAAGTATCAGAGAGGTAGCCTCAGACTTTCAAGGCTCACTTACATTGGACCCCACTTACGACACTTTTCAGTTGACTACCTACTTGCTCCTACGATGCTTGCTTTGCCCTTACAATGAAAGCCAGCAGGGAGAATAGCACGTATCACATGCCATCACAGCCAATCACTTATTTTACTGTTCAAGCTTACTGATTGGCTGATCCTGGGGCCTGGAGCCCATCAAAAACAAGCAACAAGGCTATCTGGTTACAAGCTACCCTGGCCGTGGAAGCCAATCAGAAAAGCAACTACAAGGGACTCCTTTCCAACTCCATTCTGAAAAGTCAATGCATATATGATTTTATATGTTTGTTTGAGTGCTGTTTATCAAATAAATACATTGATGCTGCTATATTAGTTATCAGTAATTCATTTAGTACAAAAAGCTGAGTTATTCTAGTGAAAACATATCAAGCCTTGATTCAGGAACCAGTCCCTCGCTTTATACCATTGATTCCTGTGGGGGGGAAAAAAGTTTGAACTTACAACATTTTGATTTACAACTCAGTTCTGAGGAACAAAATGCGTTGTATATAATAGAAAGTTATATATTTTTGTAGAATACTGATTCGGTGTATTACGTAGGATTAAACGAGAAACATTTGTAGTCTAGAATACTAGCAGGTGAGGCCTGTCGTTGACCAGGGAAAGTCATTTTGCATAGATTACACTTATAGGAAACTTCAGGGGGTAGCCGAGTTAGGCTGTACAGGATAAACTTAAAAAACAACAAATGGTTTGCATTATTTTGTGATTTGTAACAGTAAACATTTTCTTTGCACTAAAATGATGGTAGAATAGGTGACTCAATTTTAATTTTGTTAGCAAATATTTTTATGAACTCTGATCATAATAGTCATGACTTTTTTCCAATGAAGAACAAAAATAATTATTTAAACCTTTCACCTAGCATATTCCAGTGTAAAAAGTAGTGCTTTCTTGCTAATTTAAGTGGTAGGATTATTTATGCAAGATTTGGTATCTGTGGGCAATCACGAAGTATGACTTTATTTTTCACAAACAAATCCACAAACAAATAAACTCTTCAAAGTATATAGTAGATGAATGTTTTCTCTCTTTTCAGGACAGTGGAGATTACCCGCTTACCATGCCTGGGCCACAATGGAAAAAATTTCGATCAAATTTTTGTGAGTTCATTGGTGTACTGATTCGACAATGTCAGTATAGCATCATTTATGACGAATATATGATGGATACAGTGATCTCTCTTCTGACTGGTTTGTCGGATTCCCAGGTCCGAGCTTTCAGGCATACCAGTACACTTGCTGGTAAGTAAGCACAAAAGGTGGAATTTTCAATATACTTGTTCGTTTAAGACTTTCCTCATTGAATTAAAAGCAAGTTTACCATTGACTTCCTTGGGAGTAGAATAAGACATATACTGAGTGCTTTTGAAAATTACACTCAAATGCCAAATATCAAACACATTTAAATTGTACTAAAGTTCAGTTTTCCTAAGTAAATGTACTAATTTAATTTTGTGACCCATAGTTCTTCTATTATGAAAAGGAGTACATAACACTTGCATATCTACTTTCTCTATACTATTCATGATTTTATAGATCTGGTATATTCTCTCCTTAGCTGTTTCTTTTCCAAGCTGAAAAGTCCCGGTTTTTATTAATGTTTCCTCAAATGAAAGCTAATAATTTTTGTTTCGCTTTACTGTAACTTTTCTAATTCTAGTATCTTTTTTTGAGTTGGGGCGACAACATCTGCATGTAGTATACAAGATGTGAGCATACCATGAATTTATATAGAAGCGGCATATTTTCTATCTCATCTGCCCTTTTCCAACATTCTGTTAGCTTTTTTGCCTGTCAGTGTACATTGAGTGGATGTTTTCAGAGAACTATCCCCAATGACTCTATGATCTCTTTCTTGAGTGGTAAAAGCTAAGTTAGACCCTATCATTTTATAAGTTTTGATCGTGATTTCCAATGTGCATCAGTTTGCATTTATCAACATTGAATTTCTTCTTTCATTTTGTTGCTCAGTCTCCCAGTTTTGTGAAAACTTTTGAACTCCTCTTTGCAGTCTGCTTTAGATTTAATTACCTTGAAGAGTTTTATATTATCTGCAGATTTTTCTACCTAATTTTTTAACCCTTTTTTCCAGATCATTTAGGAATAAATTGAACTGTACTGGTCTTAGTGCAAGCCGCTGTTTAGCTCTCTGCACTGTGAAAACTGATAATTATTCCTAGCCTTTTTCACCAATTACTGATCCATGAGAATACCTACTCTCATCCCAGGATTGCTTGTTTTATTTGAGCTTTTGGTCAAAGACCTGGGACTTTTTGATAATCTAGATATACTATTTCCACTGGATCCCCTTTGTCCACAATTTTTGACCCCCTTAAAAGAATTGTAGTAGATTGATGAGGCATGATTTCCCTTTATAGAAACCATGTTGACTTTCCCCCAACAAATTATGTTAATCTGTGTGTTTGACAGCTCTGTTCTTTGCTATAGTTTTAACCAGTTTTCCTGGTAATTAAGTTAGACTTTACCAGCCTGGAACTGGCAGGATCACCTGTAGAGTTCTTTTTAAAAATTAGTGTTACATGAGCAATCTTCCAGTCATTTGGTACAAAAGGTGATTTAAATGATAGGTTATATACTACGGTTACTAGTTCTGCAATTTCACATTTGAGTTTCAGAATCCTTGGATAAATGCCATCTGGTCCTGGTGATTGATTGCTGTTTAGCTTATCAATTTGTTCAAAACCACCTCAGTCTGGGAAAGTTGCTCAGATTTGTGACCTACTAAGAATGGCTCAGGGTTGGGAATCTCCCTTGCATCCTCTGTAGGGAAGACTGATGCAAAGAATGTATTTAGCTTCTCTCCAATGAGTTTGTTGTCCTTGAGTGCTCATTTAGAATCTCAATTGTCAAGAGGCCCCACTGGCTGTTTTTTCCTGTGACTTTCTGCTTTTGATGTAATCAATTTGTTTTCCTATTGTTGAGTCCACTGAGGGTTATATGCATGCGCCATGCATCCAGAGCCAAAGATTTTCAAAGTTGTTGATCTTAACAGGTGCTTTTGCTCTGCCTCATGGTTTCATCTGATGGTGGACTGGCCATGCCTTCAGTACCTTCTCTGCACTCCCACCCCTTTTCTTCCACTACTATGGCCTGGATTCCAGCTTCAAAAACTGTATTGCTTGCCCACACTGCTTCTCTTTTTGAATTGAGTGCCAGCAGTCTACTGCCTGGACAAGTCACACAGAGCAGCATGCCATCTATAAGTCCATCTGTAAGTCCTTCCTGCCCAGGATCAGGGAAGCCTATGAGAGAGCCTGGAGGCCCTGGGTATCCTAGGATCCAGGCCCAGGAGACCTCCTGTACAGCAGTCACCACTGGTATGAACACCTTTGTAATGCCATGCATGCCTTGGAACCAGCAGTACTGAAGGTTAAGGAGAAGTCCCAATATGAGCATAGAAGATACTCACATGGGAGTAAGACCAGGTCCCCACAGTGGACTGTTCCCACGCACAGTTTCCTCCCCAAGCTGATCCAGATTGGGTGAGATGTTGCTCACAGAATTTGCTGGACTGGATTCCCCAGATGTAAGGTAACATTAGGCACGAATGGGACCTGGTGGTGATCTCACCACCCAAACAACCAGAGCGCTCACTGGTACATGAATTTCCTGCTCTGCTCATTCCCACGTGCCTGCCAGACAGGTTGGCCCCAAAGACACTGCCAGGCCTTTCCCACATCTCCATTGGTGCACCTCTGGCTTCTCCTCCCACCCCTGCAGTCTCTCCTCCTTTGCAGCCCTTTGCTCATCTACAGCATCCCTACTCCTAGGGATGTTCCCCTTCTGATGCTCATGGAGAAGCCCATCTCTCTGACTCTCTGCAGCACCCTGGTACCAACAGGCCTCCTTTGCCAAAACAGTCTTCTTAATCTGAGGAGTTGTTATTGGACCCAGAACATTTTTTTCCCCTGAGGTTGTTGTAGAGTCTGGATATATGACCCAGACTGCCTTCCTCTCTGGCATATAACTCTACAAAAGGTGCCTAGTAGTTTTTCTTGTGGACCCCTCTTTTCAGCTGTACTGGGGATCTTAGGATCCCTACCACTGATGCTACTCAATAGCTCTATTGGTGTATGGTTCTGATTGCTGTAACCTTGTCACCAGGTGAAGCAAACATTCCTCTTCCTACTCTGCTGCATGTTTGCTGACAATACCAGCACTTGTTTCAGGGTATGTCTACACTAGCCCCCTAGTTCGAACTAGGGAGGCTAATGTAGGCATTCGAAGTTGCAACGGAATGGGGTGTACCGGTAGTTCGAATTAGAGATCCTAATTCGAACTACCTACTCCGTGCCGCATGTAGCCGCAGGCACGGAGTTTGGACTAAGTGACTTTTAAAAATGGCGGCGCCCAGGAAGATGCAAATGAAGCCCGAGATAGTTAAATCCCGGGCTTCATTTGCAAATTCGAATGCCTACATTAGCCTCCCTAGTTCGAACTAGGGGGCTAGTGTAGACATACCCTCAGAGGGTTGCAGCAGACCTGGGAATCCAGTGAAGGATGTTCAGGACTCACAATATTAACTGCTGCACATCCTCCAACCCAAGGGTCACCAGTGGCGGCATCTTGGAACTGGTGAGGGCAGTGTGACTTTAAGAACTACAGTAGGTTAGCAGAGTTCAAGGACAAGTTCCCTCCAGAGCACCAGTAGCAATTCCAAACACTGATAGATATTAGCAGAGGTGGATCTCCAGGCAGCAGTACTTTGATGCATGTGGGATTGGGTGGGCAAAAACCCAAACTCTGATCATTTGTGGGAAAACATTAAATCTTTTGTCCGTTTGTCAGAAATAGAATTTCAGCAAAGTGAAGTTAATTTCTTTTTTCAAATAAAGGTTTTAATACTTAAATTTAAGTGCGGAGTAGAGAGAGATTGGATGTCTAACAGGAGCTAAGGTATTTTTGACATGGTTTAAGGAAGATTTGTTTTATTCTTTTAATGGTTTAAATACTAGTTGAATTTCATTTATAAATACTTGTATTGGTTTTTATTTAGTAGCATGGGGGAATCTCTCTTCCGGGATTTGCAAGAGCTAAAGTTTTTGTGGGTAGGAGGAAGATAAAAATACAAGGAACAATGCAGGCGTGGGTGGGAACGGATATTGTGGGGTGGGATGAGAGCAGGATTAAAAAATAGTCACATGCAGGGCTCTACTTCAGCTTGGTTGAACAGAGTTGTTAATCATGTTCATTCTCTGTAGTGTGTCAGGATCTACAGAGACAATTTTCAATGGAGAAAGGAAAGTTATTTCCGGTAACTGGACTTCTTAGAGTATATTGACTCTGGAGATCCACACTCACTTGCTGACCTTCCCCAAACAGGAATTTTAATGTGATTCTAAGAACTTTGGAAGGACTGTGAGGGTGGTTGGGGCCAGTTTCTTTTATACTCTCAGTTCTAATGTTTGGATCAGTGAGGGGGTTGGGTGTGACCTTGATGGGAACTGTTTTCCAGATGGTTCTGTATCCATGTGTCAAGGGTTGCTCACATCCAATGAGTGTGGATCTGCAGAAGCAATATGTTTGATCTTCAGTTACAGGTGAGTAACCTTCCTTTATCTTCCACTTTTTACAGCTATGAAGCTTATGACTGCTCTTGTGAATGTTGCCTTAAACCTGAGTATTCACCAGGATAATACACAGAGGCAGTATGAAGCTGAGAGAAACAAAATGATTGGTAAAAGAGCTAATGAAAGATTGGAGCTCCTGCTTCAAAAAAGGAAAGAGGTAAGTCAAAGAACCAAAGTTATTTTCCTAGTTATATCATTTTCTCTCCTGATAACATGTAAAAGAATATCTAACTACACCAGTTATTTCCTGCAAAAAGTGTAACCTTTCAAAGTTTTTATAATTTTGAAAATGATGGCATGAGGTAATTATTTTGAAATAAGTAAAATTGACGACATAACTCCTGATATAATAAAATCGAAATAGCATGTCCCCACTACGGGGAAGCATCAAAATTAGTAAGAATTATTCCAAAATAGCGTGTCCACTGATTGGAGCGTGCCTCAGACTTAAAACCCCTGGAAGTACTCCGGGGAGGGCACCAGAAGTGCAGATGCTTCATGCGGCTGCTTGGTCTGGCAGGCTGAGATGTATGCTTTCAGGAGCTCCTCTCTATGGCCATGTCTCACAAGCCACTCCTCTACTGCCTCCCCCCTTGCGAGACACAATAGGGATGTAGTGTGCTCTGGTTGCCCTTGCAGATGCCATAGCAGTGACATTATGGAGCCAGAGCTGCTGCAAAGCAATGCCAGGCTCACAGGCCTCGTGCTGTGCCTCATGGTGCAGTACTTCCAGACTGCCCACGTATTACTCCAGCAAGAAGAGGACCAGAACCTGCAGAACAAACCCCAGCATGGCCTGCAGGCCCTGCTCCCCCAGGTCCAGGTGCTCCTACTGCTGTGCATGCCCCTCAATCCCCTGGACATCACAGAACACTGCTTCTGGTAGCAGGAGATAAGCTTGGACTGGTGGGACCACATCATCATGCAGGGATGGGATGACCAGCAGTGGCTGCAGAATTTCCACATGCGAAAGGCAACCTTCCTGGAGCTCTGTGACTTGCCCCACCCTCAGGTGACAGGATACCCGCATGCGACCTGCCATCCCCATGCAGAAGTGCATGGCCATCACCCTCTGGAAGCTTGTGACACTGGACAGTTACTGCTCTTTCAGGAACTAGTTTGGTGGGGGGAAATACACAGTTGTGGCCATGCTCCTGCAGGTAGCCAAGGCCATCAACCAGGTGCTGCTATGGAGGGGTCACAACTCTGGGGAATGTGGACAGCATTGTTGATGGCTTTGCTGCCATGGGCCTTCCCCAACCGTGGTGGGTTTGTAGAAAGCACGCACATCCCTATTCTGGCCACTGTGCCTTGGCCTACATCAACAGGAAGGTGTACTTCTCCATGTTGCTGCAGGCCCTTGTGGATTCCATGGAATGCTTCACCGATATCAACATTAGATGGTCAGGAAAGGTGCATCACTCCCACATCTTCCGGAATGCCTGTCTGTTCTGAAAGATGCATGCTGGCACTTTTTCCACTGACCGCACTATCAGAGTCGGGGAGGTGGACATGCCCATCATGATTGTGGGTGATTCAGCCTACCCCTTGCTCCCCTGGCTCATGAAGCCCTATGTGAGCAGCCTGGACCCTTCCAAGGAGAACTTCAACACCAGACTTAGCAAGTGCCACATGATTGTTGAATGTGCATTCGGCTGTTTAAAGGGGAGGTTCAGGAGTCTCCTCACCTGTTTGGATCTCAGTGAGCGCAATATCCCTTTCATGGTGGCAGACTGCTGTGTGCTCCACAACCTATCTGAGAGCAAGGGGAAGATTTTTCTGTCGGGGTGGGGGGCTGAGGCTGAATGACTGGCCAGGGAATTTGAGGAGCTGGCACTAGTGTCATCAGGAGAGCACATCAAAGCACTGTGCTTATCAGGGAGGCCTTGAGGGAGTTTTGTGCAAGGCAATTGTGAGACTCCCCCCATGCCTCTCCACAAGGGGCCCCTGCATTCCCTCTGTGTACCTTTCCTCCCTTGCCCTTCCCTTCCCCTATCCTTCCTTCCCATCTTCCCCCTTCCCCTGCAGAGGAAATAATAAAGACATATTTTTTGAAAAAAACAAAAAAAACAAAAAACAAAAAACAGGACTGTTTATTGGGGGGGGGGGCCATAGAACAGGGTAGGGATGTTAAATTTAGATTCATTAACTAATCGAATAGTTGATGGAATTTCTATTAACTATTTGGTTAGTTGATAAGTGTGTCTCTGCCTCTTGCGGGGCTCTTGCTACAGTTCAAAAGTGGAATCCCCGTAGGGAGCATGGGGCCAGTGGTGAACTAGCCCCGTGTTCCATGTGGCGCCTGAGCCTTTGAAATGTACAAGAGCCCCAATGGGACTCTTACACATTTCAAAAGCAGAATTGCAGCAGAACCAGCACGAGTGGAGAATACTTCCATCCCCCCTCGCGCGGTTTCCTGATGTACCTCTATCTCCTCTGCCACCCACAGAGACAGTGCTGGTGGGAACTGGCTTTTAAGCCGTCTCACCCAAGCACTGGTTCTTGCTCCGCCTCCTAGCTTCCTCTCTCTGATAGAGGCAGCAAACGGAAGGGAAGCGACTAGTTGCCTGTCTGATAAGCTGAAGAACCAGAAAGGGGGCTCAGGGATGGGGCTAGGACTGGCGCCTGCCTCTGGTTGGTCAGGAGGTTTCAGCTGCCTGAGAACTCCTACTTCCCTGTGTTCTGCAGCCCCTGGGGGGGCTAGAAGGGGAAGTCATGGGGAGGTGGCTGAAGGCCAACTCAATGCACAACAACATGCGCTCCTTCATCCAGGTGAGAGAGGAGTACGTGTTATTGTGTTCCTCGCCAGCTCATCCCAGGCGGCCTTCCTCCAGTCCCAGTTTGCCCAGCGCTCCTCCAGGTAGGTGGCCCACTCCTGGTGCTCTTCCTCGAGCCCCCAGTTAAGGGACTGCAGGCAGGCCATCTGTTCCCTCAGGAGAGGGTACATTTCCTCTTATGGATCCCACAGAGCAGGGTAGATGGAGTGGGAGGTGGAGGATGCGCCACACTCGCAGCTAACCCAGCTGTGAAGAAAAGTTACAAGGGCAATCATCCCAGGAGACACTGAGTACGAAGCCTAGCCCTAATCTCTGAGCCAACACCAAAGGTCTCAGTTCAGACAATAGTGATGTGCTTTGAGCAAGGCCATATGTTGACAGCAGGTACTGTCCTGCAGGAGCACTGATGTCCCAGGAGAGCGTTGTTGCACCCATAACATGGGGACAAGCAGACATGGGAAGGTGCTGGGCAGGCCAGGAGCCTGCGAGTGGGAGGGGAGGACAAGGCATCTCAGCTTCCTATTGTGTCCTGTACACGTTGGTCCGGAACTGGCAGCGTCCCTCAAAGAGAGAATTTCTATCCCTGCCCACTGGAAGGGTGTGTGTGTTGGGGGAGGTGTGTGTGTGTGTTGGGGAAGATGCGTGTGTGAACCGCAAAGGCTGCTTGCCTAAGAGAGCGTTACTTTAGGCGCTCTGCATTGCCACACTTGACGGGGGCGAATGCTGCCTGAATGCAGGCGTAACACTGTGCCGTATGCAGCACTGATGTGTGTGGTTCCATGACCCCAGACTCCTTAGTGGTGGCTTGGTGTGGAAAGGTGTCCCATTGCAGAGGCCAGAATAAGGCACTGGTCTCCAGGAACCTTGCGGGAAGGTCTGAGGGGTTCCTGTGTGAGAGCATCATGGGGCTGAGTGCTTCAGCCTAGTGGCGCTCTATGTGCATCCATGTGCACATGCAGTTGTGTCCCCCAGTCGGAGTAGGCAGAGAGAAGAGGATGTAGCCCATCACCTACTCCCATGTGTATGTAAGGAACGTGATAGAACTCACCTGAAGTGGCTTCCCTGGGTTCATCTGAAGCCTGGGAGACATCCTGGGGGTGGGGGAGTGGCTCCAGCGTGAGGAGCTGGTCCTGGCTAGCAGGCAGGCATGATTGCCTGACTGGCCACGGCCACCTCTTCTATGCGGGTGTCATCCACCACTACATCCTTCTGGAGGCTGATGCCAGGAATGCCCTCACCAGACTCGACGATGACAACAGGGGAGGTGACTGGCCCCCTTCCCGGAATGGCACCCAAATGTCATAGCAGCAGCAGCTGTGTGGTGCCTCCTTGGAGTGTCCGTTCTTCTCCCTGGACTCTTGATAGGCCTGCTGGAGCTCTTTGATTTTCATTTGGCACTGGTCCAGTGTCTGTGTGGGGCTTTTTTCGGTCAGGCTGGTAGCGATCCAGTCATAGAACTCTGCTTTTCTCATTCTGGTAAGGAGATCTTGGCGGTTGGTTCCCCCTCCAGACCTTGATAAGATCCAGGATCTCTGCACCAGGCCAGGCTAGAGCTGTTTTGCATTCCTAGCCAGTGGCAGCTGAGGGAGCAGAAGAGTGCTGGCGGTTGTGGAAGATCTGCTGGAGCATTGGGATCACTTATGGCTACCTTGCTGGCTGTTGTCTCGCACGGGGCCTCCAAAGCTGGCCATGTGCAAGAAGCTCTTCTCCTGCTGCCAGGACTTTTAAGCTTTGTGGGAGGAGAGGAGCAGTGGAGAATCCAGGTTTTGGCCAGAGCAGTGAGAGCTGCAGCTGCAAGTGGCCTTCGGAGGCCAATTATTTCGAGATTACAGCACAGGAGAGTCCACACTAATTCTGTTTCAAAATAACTATTTTGAAATTAGCATTATTTCTTGAGGAAAGCAGGAGTACAGATTTTGAAATAACCAATCCGTTACTTCAAAATAACGGGCATGGGAAAGCGTGGACACTCTGCTTACAAATTCGACCTAAGTGGAGTTATTTTGAAATAACTCCCTAGTGTAGACCTGAGCGGTGGGGGTTTTTTTTTGCTCATAGTACACATTTTCAAATTAGTCTATATTCAACCTCTTGTCCAAAAGGAGAGCAAATTAATCACAAGTACACCAAAAAGATTTTGAAATTTAAATTATTCATCCTTTCTTTTGCTGTACTTGGAGAGAGAGTTTGCTTTTCTTGTTCAAGCACAGTATTGGGAAGCAAGAGATTAGTTCTGTCTAAGAAGTTCTCTGCAGTCTCAAACATATTACTTAGGGATATGTTGTCAGATTTTGGGTTCATACACGCAGCAAAGATTGTGAGCATTGTAGAGTTCTGCAAATCCACTGGTATCATTTTTTTGTATCTACAGACTTTTTTTGCGGATAGCACGGATTGAGATACAAATTTTTTATCCATGCAAGTCTCTTATGGTAAGAGGAGATGAGCTGCTGTCAGGACTTGCACTTAGATCCTCCACTGCTCTGAGCAGGGAGTTTGCAGAGCTGGGAACAGGGGCTGGGAGTTACCCAGGCCCCATGCCCAGGGCAGGTAGAGGGTCTCCATGGCTCCACACAGCTGACTGCTCAGCTTTTATCATGGTGGGGCTACAGTTTTGAACTGTCACTCTTCTTGGGCAGCTATGGGGAACCTGGGTCCCTCCACCTGCCCTAGGTGGTGGACTCGGGCACTGGGTGGGAGGCTGCTTGGGCCTTTAGCTCAGTGCAGGTAGAAGGTTCACTGTGGCTCCCCCTGACTGGGCTCTGGAGGGAGGTAGTGCCTTAGTTCCATCCCTTCCTCTGGCAGTTTCCCTATTTATCATCCTTTCTCACTTCCAGCCCCTTCTTTCTTTGTGAACTGCAGTCTCCTCCTCTAGACTTGGCCCTCCATCCAGGCGACTAGGTAGTTCCTTTTTCTGGGCCCCACTCGGTCTTTCTGAAACAAATGGTTCTTTTTGGAGTGATTGCTCATGACCATTCCCAAGCAGGTGTGTGCATGCCACAGGTCCAGTTGTTGGAAGGGTTTTCCCATAGCAGTACCCATTGGTCAGCTGTGGAGACCCATGGAATGGCACTGTTTAGTTGCCGTATATAGTCCACTGCCACCCTCTCTTAGCTCAGTTCCTTCTTACTGCCAGTGACGTCATGGGAGCTTTCAACTCTCTTGTCTCTGGCAAGCATTTCCCTTAGCTTTGTAGTGTAAATAGTTGTACATAGAGTTCTGTTGTTTGTGTTTAATTAGTGTTATCGTTAAGTAGTTGGAGTAATCCCGCCCATGCCTTGGTCCCAAGTCCTCTAGCCACGTGCTTCTTGTCAAAAGCCTATGCCCAGGGGACATCTACACCCCCAACTCTGGATGAAGAGCTCCAAACAGATAAGTGCCAGATTTAAAGGGGCTTTCATCCCAGAACTGAAAAAGAAAGGGACTTTAGGTTAGAACTTCTCCTGATGAAGTCAGCCCTGAACTTGCTGTCTGTGCAACTGGGGCTGGCCCCAAAACCACCTTCTTTGGTGCACAATGTGCCTTCTTTGTTGCAGGGCATCACGGCACCAAAAGAAGCCTCCTTTAAGACTCTTCTGCACTGACGTTCTCCTCGGACAAAGGCTGCAGGGACATCTTTGTGGCATCGGTCACACTCACAGGTACCACATAAGAAGAAGTGGCCCAAGCAAAGAAGATCACTCATCAAGGCTGATAAGGCATAGGAGTGTGTCCTGTTCTGGAATATTGTACTGGGCCTAGGGACAAGCCCGCATCTCCTCCTCCAGCATCGTCGAGTCTGGCACTTCCAGAGGATCTATGGAATGCAGTGCTCCTGGATTCCCCAGCAAAGGATAGCCAAATTAGGGATCTGAACATGCCATCCACCCCAGAGATCTTTGAAGTAGCAAGGGGCTTATAGAGGTGTTGGCCCGACACACTCTGTCTCCAAGGGTGACCACTAGATTAGTTATGACTAGAACTATGGTGCCATCATGGGATAAGTTTACCATGGTTAGGCAGCAATCTACATGACCCTGGCACTGTTCTCCTTGGGACTGCTACTCCTCCTAGGACTGTTGCCTGAGCACCACTCTTCTGAGCCATCCAGGACATCAAGGTCAGGCTCAACCTTGGTCTCAGACCAGGACTGGAGTGATTCCAGGAGGAGCCATTGCCATTCCATGCACTCTCAATGAGATTGATTTCACAGCCATCAGCAATGTGTTGGCCACAAAGCCAGGCACTGCTCTGGTGGTCTTTTTGGACTCCATGGTTGTACCGTCAAGCCCAAGTTTCTGGTCCATGTCAGTAGTGTCAGACAGGAGAAGTCCACCGTCGTCCTCCTTGGTCAGGGTGCATCATTCTTATCATGATATCAGGTCCATAAGACATCTTGCCACTGAGACTGATGTGCAGCCTAGCACCCAGTCTGGTGGTCAAGCTAGCACAGAGTTGGGGGTGCAACAAGGCACCGTAGCTGCACCACAACTCAGCACCAAGAGTGGCATGCTCCCTGGTGCCACATTTGCACAACTGGGCACAGCTTCAGGAACACCACAACCCACACTGTGTAGCGCACAGTCCAGCGCTGGTATTGGGGCACACGTGTTTCCATTATAGGGATACAACCAGGCACTATGAGTGATGTGTGTCTGGACACTGCTCCTGGTGGTCAACCTGGCACCATAACAAGTGCATACCCAGGCGACACAGAATTCTCCTGGGAGGTTTGAGGTCAGGAGGACCCAGGACTGCTGGGTGTATTATAGTTCTCTTTGCCTGTTGAGGCAGTGGTGAGGTCATCTACCCCGTTGCTCCCTGTGGATAATTGTGCCCACCTAGATCTGCTCAGAAGTGTGGCTAATAATTTAGGCCTCCAAGAGGGAGAAGTTATGAAGAACTTGAGCCCATGGTGGATATCCTGGCTCCTGACCACCTCTCAAAATGTAGCTTGTTCATTAAGACAGTTTTGGCTATGACAAAGTCTTTGTGGCAGACCCCTACTTTGATTTCTCTTACTGCAAAGGGTATGAGGAGAAAATATTTTGTCCTCTCAAAAGGGTATGAACCCTTTTATACATACCTGCAGCCGGATACCCTAGTGGCTGAAGCCGTGAATGCCAAAGAAAGGCAGGGACAGCAGGGACCTACACCTAAGTAAAAAGAGGGAGGGGAGAGGGGCCGCCCATACGCCACGCGCTAGGGGCTGCACCAGCCCATGTCCCATGCGCCCGGAGGCGAGGCCGCCACCAGTCATGCGCTGCATGCCTGGAGTCAGCGCTTGTGCCACACGCCCAGGAGCTGGCAGCGCCCATGCGCCGTGCACCCGGGGCCAGTGCCGCCCCTATGCTGCGTGCCCGGGGCCGGCACAGCCCTTGCGTCACTCACCCGGGGGCAGGGTGCTGCACGCCTGGGGCCGGGGCTGGCACAGACCTTGCGCTGCGCATCCGGGGGTGGAGCCGCCTAACTGCCGCGCGCCTGGGGCCGGCACTGACCATGTGCTGTGCGCCCAGGGCTGGCGCTGCCAATGTGCCCAGGGGCTGGCTCCGCCCATGCACTGCGCGCCTGGGGGCGGGGCCAGCCCCAATCACTTGGCAGGTGCACAGATCACTTGGCGGGTGCACTGATCTGTTCTTTTTGTGTAGTTTGGGTCATAGTTGCTTCATTTAGTGACAAAAAGATTTTATTGGGTTTTTTTCCTGTTAGACTATGTCTGTGTACAGTTTTTGTAACTGAAGGTCTACAGAGCCGTGGTACTCACCACCCTCCTGTATGTCTGTGAAACGTGGACTGTGTATCGGAGGCACGCAAGACAGCTTAATCACTTCCACATGACTTGTCTTCGCAGAATATTACGCATCAGATGGCAAGACAAAATACCAGACACTGAGGTTCTCTCTAGAGCAAGTTTACCGTCAGTCCACACTCTGCTGATGAGTGCACAGACTAGATGGGCAGGTCATGTCATTCGTATGCCGGACGAACATATACCTAAGCAGCTCCTTTTGGGGGAACTCTCTACTGGTAAACGCTTGCGTGGTGGACAGAGGAAACGTTACAAAGACACACTTAAGGCCTCCATGAAGTCGTTCGGAATTGATACAACCACCTGGGAATCGCTGGCACACAACTGCCCTGCCTGGTGCAGTCTCATCCACAAGGGGGATGCCAAGCTCTCGAAACAAGGCGCATCTCTGAAGCACAACACAAGCGCGTGCTGCGCAAGTCCAAAGCTACCAGCGCAACGATTGCAATGCCTACGCATGTCTGCCCAACATGTTCCAGGACATTTGGTGCCCGAATTGGCCTGATAAGTCATCTTCGGACACACTGTATCCAGTCTCAGAGCACTTAGTGGTGTTGAGGTCTTCATCGACCATGATGGACGAACAACAACAACAGTTTTTGAACTGGTGTAATTATATCTATTGGCGGATTTTTTTTAGTTATGGTCAGGGCTCGCCGGACCATGGCGCAGATCGCCTGAACCCGTCTCTTCCGGATTGCAATCTACTCGCCATGGGCGAGTAGATTGTATTATTTGTCGAGCCCTGGTTATGGTGATACATGAACAATCCAGAGAGTGGATGCAGTAATACTAGACGTGTTTATACTAGTGTAGCTTATTTCCCTTTCCATATGGGAATAAGATGTATTGACATAAACGTATTTATACAGTTATATCTGTGTTTGCATCTGGGAAGGAGAAAGGTATGCCACTTTATCTATAGTTCTGTGTGTAGACAAGTCCTAAGTCATGCAAAGCCAACACATCTAAAACTGAGTGAGTTGGATTCTGTTCACTTTTGCACATGGTCAGTAGACCTGCTTACAAATTTTAGTCATACCTTTAAATCCCAATTAGAAACACCAGAATTACACAGATTACAAATCACCGTCTTTGATAGCAGAATCAGAGAGGAAGAATAAGCGAGAATCCCCATTATTTCATGTTTTTAGAGAGTGTTTTTACTGTACATCTTCACTTCAAGCACAAGACTAGGTGTTACGGAATTAGCCCTAATATTAAGCACATAGGCTACAATTCTAGAAAGTTTCCGTATTCAGTAAAGCTGCTAAGCATATATTTAACCAGGGTCGCTGACAGTGCAGGAAAACAGGGAAGTTGGCAATTTAAAAGTACTGGAGCAACAGTGCCCTAAGCCCTTGAAATTGGTGCTGGAATCCCTGGTGGTGTTGAGGGCTCAGTGGCGGAGGCTAGCCTCCAGCCATGCCCTTTTTGCCTGAGACTCCATGCCTTCCAGGGGGGCCGCAGGGCCCAGTGAAGTCTGTCACTTGTATACTTAAAGCGAAGCACATGCTTTACTGCTTTCCTGAACTGGGGCCACACATTTGAAAAATTTACTCTTCTAAATCCATAATTAGGGTTGGTAAGTGGTCTGATTTCCAGAGATGTAGAGCACCTGCAGATCCACTTACTTAAATGAAGACTGAAGGTAGTGAGCAGATTTGGGCACTTACTATGGCCTTGCCTCAACTTCCTTTTTAAAAAAGGGAGATCATACTTAGCCGAAGGGCAGCTTTGTAGAATGTGCTAGCTTCCTTCCATAAAGTTACTATAAATGTATGAAATGTTTTTGTTTATGCATATTGACAAAGCGGGAAATACCTTTGAATGAAGCATACTTTGTAAGTATAAGATAATGTTTTGGGATGATAGAAATATAAATTATCAGGATACCAGTTTGAAATATTAGTAATCTTTTATTTTTTTTTTTGCAGCTACAAGAAAATCAAGATGAAATTGAAAATATGATGAACTCTATTTTTAAGGGTATATTTGTTCATAGATACCGGTAAGAGAATTAGCACTATAAAAGGCCTTTTTTGGTAAATTTCATTACAAATTATGTTGATTTTCTTTTGGTGCAACAGTCTGGTTCTCTCTGAAAGAAAACTAAAATCATTATAATCTTCGAGGTTAAGCAAGAGAATTGAAGTGTCTCCCTTTTTACTCAAATAAATACGGTACCCAGACAGACTTGATTTGGTCCTAAGTAATACCTTAGAAGAGGAAAAAAAAAAGTGAATCCATTGTTAAAAAGCAGCTTCCTACAAGGTGGGGCCATAAAGACTAAAATACAATAATGATAATGATATGATTATTATTTCATGTTGTATATAGCAAAAAATGAATTGGTTGACTTCACTGTACATTTACATGTGTTAGCATTTTGGATGTCTTTTAAGTTTAACCTTAACTCTGACTTTTCTAGATTTGTAGTTCTTGTTTTAACTACAATTAAAACCATTATTGTAGTGATTTTTATCCTTAAATTACAGTATGTGTTCTCTTCAGCTGAATTCCAATTTTTTTAACTTGGGAATTTTTTAAGCCTTTAAATTATTTTTAAAGCCAGGTAAACTAGCAGGTTCCGGCAGTTTTGTGCTACTTCATAGCAGTGCAAATCACTCAGCTTGCAATAGCTAGTTAAAATGGGTTTATGGTTAATTCATAGCACAGTGCAAAGGTGCTAGAGCATATGGTGAATTTGTTCCTATTTTACAACTGATTGAGTGATTTATGTAAGACAAGATAATATTTTAACATTGTAATGAATTGTTAAAAACATGTACGTTTGCCAAGTAAGCTGCTGGGATATGAAACTGTTTCACTGTTTTAACCATAAAGAAATGTATGTTCCACTTCCAAATTTTGATTGTCCATGAAAGCCTTGAGTTAGACAGAATAGTGGCCCAAGAAAGCTTATCACCTACTAAACCATCTTGTTAGTCTTTAAAGTGCTACATAGTCCTGTTTTTTGAGTTAGACAGTACAGAAAGGGAGTGTAGGCTGGGTGAGACGGGGGCTCTCTGAGGGTCTGTGGAGATGAGAGGTAGCGGGATGAAGATGACATGGGAAAGGGAACCTCAAGGTTGTTTTTTCAGGGTACTTGCTCATGTCTATTCCAGTTTAGTGCATGTGGAAGGATTTTCCCTTAGTAGCACCTGTTGGGCCAGCAGTGTGCCCCCGGAGAGTGGTGCTTTTGTGGTGACTATAGGTCCCTCCTGACCCACCACCTCTTCAGTTCCTTTCTATCACAGAGACAGTCGTTGGAACTGCTGTCTCTTTTCTTCAAGTGCTTCCCCTAGTCTTTGTAGTTCAATTTTCTGTAAATAGTTTCTACTTAAAACTAGCTTCTTAGGAGTTTTTTTCCTCCATCCCAATTTGACTGCCCTTTGGGATTTGGGGCGTGTCTCACTCCCAAAGTTTTAAATCTTGTGGAATCTGCCACAAGCCCATGCCAATAGGCGACTCCCCAACGACTGTTGTTTCAAGTGTCATGGGGAGGTACCCCACACAGAGCAGTGCAAGATTTGTAAAGAGTTCCACCCAACAACAAAAAAGGAATGTAACTTCAGGCTGAAGGACATCCTGATGGAAGCAGCCAGAGCTGGGCCATCAGGATCTGGCACTAAGCACTTCTGTATGGTGCGCTCTGACCTCTGTGCATGAAACAGTACCAAAGAAAGACTCTGGCCATAGAGACCCTCAGAACTGTAACTCCCTGGCAGCAAAGCCCATGGAAGCATCGTGGCACCTCTCACACTCTCAGGTATCTTGTAAGCAGCACGAGAGCTTGGAGAGTGGCCTGATCGAACAGGTGCATCATGTGCTGGAACATGCAGCTTGAATAGAACAGGAGCTGGCACTGTCAACTTGGGACCTCCAGTGTGGGCTGTCAATTCCGGTGTTGTTGGACTTCGGATCATGAGTGACAGATGAAGGAACTGGAGCTTGCTTCCGTGCTGGATACTTGTGAAGCTGAAAGGGGCTTGATTGCCATGACGGCTCCACAGTCTCTCATCAGCCAAGATAGGCCTCTGGCATGGTTCAGAGCCGAACCTGCCATGCTGACATGCTGATCATCTCCATGACATCACTCCCCACAGCGCCCGTCCCTGAGGCACCACTCTCCAGTACCTGTTTCCTACGGCACCACTCTCCAGAACCATCCCACCCCGGGCCTCATAGCCTTCATGCTCAAGATTTGTATAATCAGATTCAGAGGTGGAATCCTATTATTTAAGGTGCAGCCAGCACAGATCAGACTGCCACAGACATAGCTAAGACATGAGAGTAGTGCCATAGGAAGCGCAGTGGCACACATGCTGCGGGTTCCCACTCTGAGGTGTTGGAAGCACAAGTACCCCTGCTAGCCATGAGCCATCTCATTTCTAAGGGCTCCAAAACAGCATCAGTGGATGACATGGAGCCATGTCCATATCTCAAGCTTACCACTAGCTCTGAGCTTGTGGTCAGTGTAGAGGAGAATGGTGCCAAGCAGGATGAGTCCAGAGGAAAAGGAGGTTCCGGTGTCGCCTGTGGGTGCTTTCTCCCCCTCCCTAGATGAAGAGATGTCATGGTTTTCCTTCTGGGTCAGGCCCTATTGACAGTTGAGTGCACCAGGACCTGCTACGTAGGATGGCTCGCAATATGGAGCTTCAGGCCAAGGAGGTAGTCAGATTGCAGGACCCAGTTGTTAACATTGTGACCCTGGAAGGGCTATCTAGAGTGGCTTTGCCTCTTGTGACAACTATTCTGGCCACTTCTAAAACTGTGTCAAACCTGTGCCTGCATTCCCCCTACAGCAACATGGGAAGATAGTATTCATATCCCTTCAAGGGGACAAAATATTTCCTTTCTCACTCACATGCAGTCCTGTTCATTTGTAGTGGCCAGAGTGAATGAGAGAGAAGCAGGGGCCAACTCTGAAGTCTAAAGACTCCACAAAGTGGGATCTCTTCAGCTGGAAGGTTCCATCAACTGAAGGGCTCCAGTTCAGGATTGCCAACCCACAGCCAGTACTGATTAGATACAATTCTGTACTGAAATTCAAGGAGTTGGTCCCTGCTGAGTCCAGGACAGAGTTTGGGAGGGATGACAGCAAGGTAGTGACACAAACCTCTTCATAGGTCTCATTGGATGCTGCCGATTCAACTGCACAAACATTGTCCTTGGGCATAGCCAGGAGGAATTGTTCATGGCTTTAGGCATCTAGCCTTATGCCTGAAGTACAACAAATACCTCAGGACCTGCCTTTTGATGGCATGGTCCTTTTTGCGGAGCAAACAGACTCTAGCGTGCACAGCCTAAAGGGTTCGCAAGGTGCATTAAAATCTCTGGCCTATGTACCCTGGCTACCCAGCAAAAACATTTGAAACTTTAGCCCCTGGAATGCTTCTACCCTTCCCTGCACAGGCAGGACTTCCCAAAGAAGGGGAGCAGGAATGGTAGGTGTAAGCATCCCCATTCTACATCCAGCCTCAGCCAGGGCTCAGTGAGGCAGTTGTCAGGCTCTAAGTAGGCCTTTAGAAGGTGCGTCTGTGGGCAACTCATCAGTCTACACCCTGGATTCTTTTCTCTGATTTCTGAATTGTCTGTTGTACTTTTACCATGCTTGGTCTCAGATAACCTCAGACTGATGGGTCTTTTGCATGGGATATTTTCTCCAGTTCTGCTCTTCTCCTTTCTCCCTCCCTCCCTCTTCCCCATTCTTCTTCGGGAATCCTTGTCAAGAGCATTTCCTCATGCAGGAGTTCCACTCGCTCCTTGCTGCAGTGACAGTAGAAGAGGTTCCTTGGGAGCTATGGGGCAGGGGATTGCATTCCCATTATTTCATAATACAAAGTGGGTCTCAGACCCATCCTAAATCTGCAAGGCCTTAACACATTGATAAAAAGATTGAGGGTCTTCTGCGTAGCCCACTCTGATCACATGATAGTGTCCTACCTCCCAGTGAAAACAGAAACAAATAAGTCAGTAAGCATCTCTGCCATTTTGACATTTTCTGTTATTGTTTTTCAATTTTCATGCCTTGTCCTTGGTCTTCCTCTTAATTCTAATATATTTGTAGAATGTTTTCTTGTTACTTTTTATGTCTCTATGTAGATTGAGCTCATTTTATGCCTTTGCCTTTCTAATTTTGGCCCTATGTTCTTACGTTATTTGTTTATATTCATCCTTTTTACTTTGACCTAGTTTCTACTTTTTATAGGACTCCTTTTTAATTTTTAGATCATTCAAGATTTCCTGGTTAAGCTAGGTAGTCAATGCCATACCTCCTAGCTTTTCTGTGCAATGGAATTGTGTGCTTTTGTGCCTTTAGTAATGTCACTTTGAAAAACTTCCAACTATCCTCAAACAGCAGCTATAATGGAGAACTGGGAAAGTTCCAGTGAGCCCTCTTGCCCAGCTGTGAAGAATGCTTCTTGCATATTCTTAATTTCAGTTAAGACTTTTCATTGTTTTATAATGAGTACATACACCCTGAAGCCTAACATCTGTGATAACCCTATTCAGAATGGCCATTCCAATATGTACTGTGACAGGGTCAGAGCAGAAGGCTATAATAAAGCAGTGTGGGGGAGACGTAGAAGCCTCAGACTGAGGAGATCTGTGTTCCCAGAGTAGCAGGGAGGGGCTGGTTTAGAACTAGCAGAGGCAGTGGAACACCTAGGGCTAATTTTCCAGGCCTGCAGAGTAAGACCAGCCTAGGCCCATTAGGACACCTGGGTGTAATTAAGAAAACCAGTTGAAGCTGGCTATAAAAGAAGCTTGCCTGCAGTTGTAGGGTGCATGCAGCTGCGAGGAAAGTGCTGCTGGTCGTAGAAGGAAAGGAGACCACAACTAGGAGGACCAACTGGAGAGAAGGAAGATGCTGGGGAAGGTGTGGGAAGTAGCCCGGGGTCTTGGATCTGTATTCTAGCAGATGTCAGGGATTCACATAAGCAGCTACTGTCACTGGGCCCTGGGCTGGAATCTGAAATAGAAGATGGGTCTGGGTTCCCCCCAACACCCACCTCCCATTTCCTCTTGGGGAAAAAGACTGTGGAGCATATTTTCCGTTTTACCATGCACTGGACATTGATGAAAAGAGCTCACCAAACAGCAAACTAAAGCCCTGGGCATGGTGCCTAAAAGAGTGGGCTGCTGTGAGCCTCTAAGTCAAGCAAACCTGCCAGAAAGTGCAGGACCTACCAAGTTTTTGTAGGAGCTTTGTTCCAGTACTGTATGATTAAATTGGATCAGTGTTCTCAAATTTCATTGCACCTTGATCCTTGTCTGTCAACAAAAATTAGTACCCCAGCTGGGGGACAGAAGCCTGAGCCGGCCTCAGCTCTTGCACCCTAAGTGAGTGTTCCAAAATCTGAGCCCCACTGCTCTGTATGTGGGAGGGTCAGAACTGAAGCACAAGAGCTTCAGCCCCAGGCACAGCCCCAGGCAGGGGGCCTTTAACCTAACTTTGACACTCAGCCCCATCAATTCTAAGCCAATCCTGGCAGGTCTATTACAATGGGGGCATGACCGACTTTGGAGTTCCGACTTAGATTGAGAATCACTGGATTAGATTATATTTATCAACTATTGAATTTTGTCAGCCTCTTTGGTTCTTTCTCACTGATGAGACTGGTATACTATGCTGTAAGCAAAAGCAGAATCAGTCTCAACAATATGCTTTGATTGCCAAAAACTTGATTCTGGTCTATAAATCCTTCTAGTGCTGCAGACATCACTGTTTCCTACTTTGTTTTCAGTTATACTGAACTTCCTGGCTAGGTCAGAAATACACTCTTTTAGCCCCAGCAAAGTGGACTAAATATCAGTTTTAAGTCCCCTGAGTTTTGTGAGAAACTCTGACATACCAACTTGCATGGCAAGAAGGATCTCTCTGTTTAGAAGTTGTTTCCTTCAAGAAGCCGAGAGAAATCCCCGAGTAAGAATAGCTTTGTAGAATAGTTGTATGACTAGATTTCTTTTAGGGTAAACATGGAGTCATTAAATCCTTCTCAAATCATTTTTTGATTTAGCACTTGGCCCATCAGGGCTCTGAGTCTGAGAATTTGTTTTAAACTGTTGCTAATGTTCAGGGTTGCCAGATTCTGCTGGTTTCCATCCATGCAGATTTTTTTCTTCTGATAGTATTAAGGGATTGTGCCCCCGTTCACTATGCTTGCCAATCCCTCCTTCTCTTGGGGTAGGCAACCCCAGCTCACCCCCCGGCCACCAGAGCGGGCTGGGCCGAGGCCACGCTATTCCTGCCCCAGGCTGTGCCAGCCCTGACTCTTTGCCCACCCTCCCAGCCAAAGCTTTGCCAGTTCCTCCTCCTCCTCCACCCCCCGCCGTTCCCCCTGATTCTGGGCCAGTCTTGGCTCCTGCCCTCCCCAATCTAATCCAAACACCCTGTCTCCGGCTGCTTGGGAGGGCCAAGACCATGGCATGCCAGCCCTGGCTCTGCCCCCTATGGCTGAAAGGGCCAAACCCCGTGCCTGCTTTGCTGGCCCATGGACAGCCACTGGTCTGCTGCTGGGGAGGGGAGCCCGGCCATGGCTAATGCTGCTGCCCCCATAGGTCTGGCAGGGCCTCAAGCGTCTGAGTCCCAGGACGCTGCCAGTGCCTGGTCCTGTGCTCAGGCTGCAGGGGGCAAGGAGACTGGCAGGGGGGGCAGCAGTGACGGCCTGGAGGGGCAGCCGGGACAACCCCGAGCCTGCTGTTGGGCAGAGGAGCCCAGCCATGGCTAAGGCTGCTGCCTGCACTTGACTGGCAGGGCCCAAAGCATCTGAGCCCCAGTGTGTGTGGGGGTGAGGGGGTGGAGATTATGGCCCGGAGCTGGGCAAGGGGAGATGTGAGAGACATGCTGACATCACTCTGTAATCCCGCAGGAAAATTTGTTTAATACATATATAGAAATTAAAGTAACGAGGAGTCCTGTGGCACCTTATAGACTAACTGAAGTGTAGGAGCATAAGCTTTCGTGGGCAAAGACCCACTTCGTCAGATGCAGATTCAGACTAACACGGCTACCCCTCTGATACATAGAAATTAAAGTGAAATGCACACAGAGCAAGGGAAAGTCAAATGTGGTGTGTGCTGATTGTACACAATACTGACTGTAAGAGCTGTATGCACCCTCTACGTCCGGTTGAGTTACATTGGTTACTTGGTTATAAACAATTGTGCAGCTCACTGAGATAGAGGAGGTGCACTTACGCAGCCCACTCTCTAGCCTAGGTTGCCCTTTGCTAGTATGCAGAGATCTTTGCCTGCTTAGTGCCATGGAAACACACGGATAAAAATTCGTAAAGCTTTTTATTGAAGATACAGAAAAGAAGGGAGAAAACAGTTAAAGCATTTGAAATATGAAGTATAGTTTAAGCTTTCATTTAACATCCCTTGTTCCCTTTTCCATTAGCTGCAGAATTTTTACAATAAAACCCCCCTATGTTTGATAGTCTGTTAGCTGGTATTAAAGATGACTGTCCTGTAGGCAGAAAATACAAGAATTTTGTTGAGAGGGTCTGGTGTTGTCATTTTTAAAGTCCAGTCCCATTTCCAAAGACAACAAGAAAAGCACATGCAAAAAGGGAGAGAAAACAATAGCAAAAATAGAAATGCAGCTGTGGTGTCTCATATGTTGATTTTCAGTGGCAGCCTTCCTGCTGAAAAAAAGCATGTAGTAAATAGTGCGATCAACTATCTTGAGACCTGGCAAACCTTGCCAGCATTGAAGGGTTTAGGATAATGCTTTTAATTACCTTTTTGGCCATGTGTCATAGCAGTGTTACAGAATATGCTGTCTTGGATAGTTGAGCCAGTAAATAAGTGTGGAACGAAAAAAACATCCTAAGATTTTTGAAACACACAGATACACAGAGTTTAAGCAGGTAAATGGGGCTATGTTATCTGGCTCCAGCTCTCTGGCCTCTCACTGGTTAGGGCATCATTTGAGATCATAGGCTCACACTGTTCTTGTTTACCAGGTATAATCTTTACACAGTCCTTGAACTCTGTTTGTAGGCTTTTTTTATACTAATAGTTTTTCGCTCTCTTTTTTTCTGAAGCTTTCCCCATTGTTATTTATTATTATATGCCAATGTGATACTTTATGAACACTCATACACTTTGTATAGTTCATAATTAGGGTAAATTTGTAGACCCAAATGTCACAGAACACAGGATGCACAGAACCATCTAAGACAGGGATGGGTAAGAGAGCCTCTGTGGGTCTGATGTGGCCTTCCAAGCTGATGGATCTGGCCCGTGGCGTCCCTGCCTCTCTCCCTCCCCCAGGCCAATCAAGACCTGGGGATGGGGGAGCACACAAAGTCTCCTCCCCTGCCAGTGGTGCGCAGCACCAGAGGGAACCGCCAGCCAGCAGTTCTCTCTAGCCACCATGTGCTGCTGGCAGAGTGCAGGAAGGGGGCAAGAGACTTCATGTACTCTCCCCATTCCAGGCCCTGATTGGCCGGGGGAGTGTGGGAAGTCGCCTCCCCCATCAGCGGTGCACAGCACCAGAGGGAACCGCCAGCTGTTTTAAAACAACTGGCAGTTCTCTAGTTGCTGCATGCCCTGGCAGGCTGGGGGCAGGGGTTGAGGGGCTTTGTATGCTCCCCCCATCCCCAGGTTCTGATTGGCCTGGGGGGGGTAGAAGGAGTGTATGAAGCCTCCTGCTGCAGTGCCTAGAGCAGTGTTTCTTAAACTTTTTAAGATGGAGGAACACCAAACAATTTTTTTTTATGAGGAATACCAAGGACTTTTTTTGAGAGGAAAAAAAAAGGGGGCTGGGGAAAAGTTATTGAGCAAAAATTGGGTCCGGAGGAGAACTTATTGAGCAAAAATGGGGGAGGTAGGGATACACAATTAAGAAACACTGGCCTAGAGAGAACTGTCAGCTGTTTTAAAACAGTTGGCAATTCTCTCTAGGTGCCAGGGGTGGGGGAGCAAGACTTCACATGCTCCTCCATCTCCAGGCCAATCAGGGTCTGTGGGTGGGGGAGCATGAGAAGTCGTCTGCTCCTGCCCCTTCTGGGGCAGCCCAGGGCCACATCAGAAATGAATGAAGTGGCCCCCTTTTAAAAATTATTGCCCATGCCCGATCTACTATCAGTAGGTGGCACTACAACATGGATGCTCACAACCACAACTTTTACTCTGAGGATGAAGGGGAAATTGTGTTTGACTTGGATTTGTGAAAGAATTGTATTCTTTTTTTCTTTTTCTCTAGTGATGCTATTGCTGAGATTAGAGCTGTTTGTATTGAGGAAATTGGAGTGTGGATGAAAATGTACAGTGATGCCTTCCTAAACGATAGTTATTTAAAATATGTCGGTTGGACACTACATGACAGGGTAAGTAGTATATTCCTGATCATGGCACCAGGAAAATGCTTTGCCTGTTCAATATGTCACCTTTTGATTGTTTTTCTTCCTTTCATTTATTTCTTGAGTAGTGTATTTCAGTAGTCATCCTTTTCTTTTGTGTGGCTTACAACAGCAACATTAGAAGTCCAAGACTAGGTGGTGATCAGTTGATTGCTTAAGGTGACATGGTGTGGATGACAGAGAAATCACTAAAACATAGAATCATAGGACTGGAATGGACCTATGTCAGGAGTAGCTATGATATAGACCACCCCTGACAGATGTTGTCTAACCTGTTCTTAAAAATCTCCAATGATAGAGATTTAGTCACTTCCATAGGCAATTTATTTCAATGGTTAACTACCATGACAGTTAGGAAATTTTTCTTAATGTCCAACCTAAACCTACTTTGCTGTAATTTAAGCCCATTGCTTCTTGTCCTAACCTCAGAGGGTAAGAACAATTTTTCTCCTTCCTCCTTGTAACACCCTTTTAGGTACTTGAAAGTTGTTGTTATATTCGTCAGACTTTTTTTCTTACGTTCTAAACAAACCCAGTTTTTTTCAATCTTCCCTTAGGTCATGTTTTCTAGACCTTTAATGATTTTTGTTGCTCTTCTCTGGAGTTTATCCCATTTGTCCATGTCCTTCCTGAAATGTGTTGCCCACAACTGGACACAGTGTTCCAGTCAGTTGAGATATCACAGAAGAATTACCACTTGTTTCTTTCTTACAACGCTCCTGTGAATACATTTCTCTTTTTTGCAACAGTGTGACATTGTTGACTTATATATAACTTGTGTTCTGCTATGACCCCAGATTCCTTTTTCAGTACTCCTTCCAAGGCAGATATTTCCTGTTTTTTTGTATGTGGAACTGATCATTCCTTCCTAAGTGCAGCAGTAGGCATTTTTCCTTATTGAATTTCATTCTGTTTACTTCAGATCATATCTCCAATTAGTTGAGCTCATGTTGAATTTTAATCCTATCCTCTAAAGATTTTGGAACTCCTCTCAGCTAGGTATTGTCCTCAAACTTTGTAAGTGGACTCTTTATGCCGTTATCGGAATCGTTGATGAAGATATTGAATAGAACCAAACCCAGAACTGTTCCCTGTGAAACCCCACTTTTTATGCCCTTCCAACATGACTGTCAGCCATTGGTAACTTCTTTTAGGAATGGTTTTCCAACCACATATGCACCCACTTTATAGTAGCTCTGTAGGTTTTGTTTCCCTACTTGATGAGAAATTCATGTGAAACACTATCAAAAAGCTTACTAAAGTTAAGATGTGCTCCATCTATGCTTCTCTGATCCACAAGTCTTGTTACCTGTCAAAGAAAGCTATCGGGTTGGTTTAACATGATTTGTTCTTGACAAATGCATGCTGGATGTTACTTATCATTTTATTATTTTCTAAATGTTTGCAAATTGGTTGCTTAATTATTTGCTCCTTTATCTTTCCGGGTACAGAAGTTAATCTAGCTGGTCTTCAATTCCTCGGATTGTTTGGAACATTTGTTGACAGGGTGTTGCATAGTTTGAAGTCCATTTCCACACCCACAAATAGGCTTGAATCAATTTCAAATTATGGAAGAGGTTAGATGCCTTTGCCACGTGGTTTATGGGTTCACAGCAGACCTTATTTTCCATGAAAGTGAAAAGCTACTTGGTTCTTCATGTGTATTCTTGATGAGGTGTTTGTTGGGATATTGCTGTCTTCTTCCCTGCTTGCTACTGTTTTTGTGCGGGGGGATGGGAAGGGAGAACCCATGAGTCTTTGAGCTCCTACACTGCAAGCCAAAAAGGTTTTCTCAGTATATGTCAGGGGTTTCACTTATTCTCTAGGTCTTCCTGTATTGGGATATCCTTGTTCCTTCAAATATCATGGGACTCCTAAAAGATTCCTAAATTTCAACAAATTTGGGGTCAATGGATGCACACCATTATAGGAAGTTATATTTTTGGCTTTACTTTTTACTGTGCCTGTACTAGTATGCATGATTGTGTTAAGTTGAGAGTTCACAAGCAATGTGAGGGAACAATGTGTCGAGATGGGTGAGCAGTATTCTGCAGAAGCCTGTAGAGTTTTTTGCATCAGCTGCACACGTGGTCCCCCTTTCTGTTTTTGGATGAGATTTATGTGCATCTGTATTTGAAGAAGTGGGTTGTGCCCGTGAAAGTACGTGATACTATTTATATGTTTTTATTAGTCTCTAAGGTGCTACAGGACTGTTGTTGTTTCTAAGTTCTTTCAGTTAGACTAACACATCTATTCCCTCTGAGACTTTTAAGCATTTTTGTCATGGATATTTTTCAGGTACTAGTGATTTGTGAGGTTTTAGTCTACAGTTAAACCAAAATAGTTTGGGATGGAATTGTATCCTTATCTGCTGGCCACAGAAATCCAAGTACAATTCTACTCTGTTTAGATTAAATGCTGACACAATTATCTTAGTGGTGTTTGGTTTTAGTTAAAGTAATGTCATCAGCACAGACAAATTTCTGTGCTGATGTTTGAGGAAGATTGGTGGTGTAGATATTAAACAGAGTTGATGACTGATCCCTGTGGTAGACACCATTGAGAATTCATTGCCTGCTGACTTGTCACCAAAGAAAACATGAAATCTGTGATTGATTAGAACTTCTCAGCATCACACTGAATCCCCAGGGCAAACTGAGGAATGGATATTGGAGATTCTTGCTAGCCATTTTTGTTCCTTTGCCAGAATTTGTTAAAAACTTCAGAGCTAAACATCATCAGCTCCTGCAGCTCTCATGAGTTGCAGTCACATTGGCCGAGACTTGACGGTTTTGAACTTTTGCTGGCTTTGCAGGCCCAAGCTGGTGCAATAATAGTCAAATATAGCAACTGGAGTAAGTACAGAGCTTCAGCCATCTCAGTCCATCTTTGACAGTGCACTAACTTCAGTGATTCTAGTAAGTAATTTGAGTGTTTTTCATGAGGTACTTGGTATATTACGCTTTTTGTTTCTGTGTTTCCACAATAGTGAGTATCCTTTTCGATGGCCATACAGGATTTTTTCCTTGCAGCTATTTGGATTGTCTGAGTGAAACCATCACCATTTTCAGGTGCTGTTGATATCATATGGATGGTAGCTTCAGTTGTCATTGTATCCTGGCCAGTTTGCCTTTTGAAAGTCCCATTGTAATTTAGACAATTACTGGGAGTCCAATCCCAATATGGATTATCACCAGTTGATGCTGACTGCATGAAATGTTGCCAGCAATAGTTTTGGAGGGATTCTGATAGATTGTGAACTAGATTTTGGTGAGGAAACAGATCTAGGTTGTAGTGGATCCAACTGGAAGAAAAAAAGTGTCTTTTTCACTTTTAAAAGTAGCTAGATGTGATGACTGTTTCCTGCAGTATTATTACTAACATAGATCCACATTGCATGGGAGCGATTGAAAACATCAACATAGATAGCCAGGTTATAGACTGTGTATAATGGGGGAGAAGCTACTCCGTTTTATGTTTTATACATCTTACCTATTGATATAGTGAAAAAACTTTAACAACAATGAACTTGTAGCAGCTTAGAGACTAACCAAAAATATATATAAATAGTATCATGAGCTTTAGTGGGCACAACCCGTTTCTTCAGATTACAAATATGGAGCAAGAGGCACAGAGGTTGAATTGTAAAGCAGAAAAAGAGGAACGAGGGGGAGGAGAAAAAAACCCTGTCAGTTAAAGTGTCCATGCTAAATGAGGCTAATAGAGTAGGCTTTAAGTGCCCGTACTGTTATATTGCTGTTTCTTACTGAGATGGTAAAGATTCCAGAGTTGTTTCTGGCATCTATCTTTTCATAATACCTAATGTCCTGCTTATCTATGCAACAAGACCATATTTTGGATAATGTAGAGAGGTGACGAGATTGTAGCTATCACAATATGACAGTGTGAGTCTTAGATGTCATCTTTGTATCAGTTTCTTGCAGAATAATGTCTTTGGCCATGTCTACCTACATACCTCATAGTAGCATCACTGTACCTCTGCAGGTGTGCTGCTGTAAGTCTCCTATGTAGCTGCTCTAGGTTGGTGGGAGAGAGCTCTTCTGGCAGAATAATTAAATAACCCCCAGTGAATGGCGATAGGCATGTTGGCGGAAGATGCTCTCCTGCCAGCATATCACTGTCCACCCATGCTAGCACTTTGGTCAGTGAAACTTTGGTCAGTCAGCATGTGGTTTTTTTCCCCATGCTTCTGACCAACAAAAAGTTCGAGAGATGTTCCGGTGGGTGCGCCACATTAGATCGGTGTACCGCTTCAGAGCCGAGATTTCATAGCAGTGTCCCTGGGGCTGCGCAGGTACACACCAGCAGTCGCACACTGTTAGGCTACAGGCATCGCGCATGTGAGAGTCCCACTCCTCAGTTCCTTCTCTACCGCCTCCGGCTACAGATGGACTCAGCAGTGCTCCCTAGCTTCTTCAGGTCTACATGGTTATACCTTTTAAAACCAGTTCAATTCATTATAATAGTTTAATTAGTGAATTTTTGAATAGTTAATTAGTTTGTTTAAAAAAAAAAGAGAAGAAAACAAAAGGAAGAAATCTTAATTGGTATAAGGGGCTTTCTTCTTTTTTCTCCTAGTTAATCCCTCCCTACAGTCTCCGACTGCTTACACAGGCATGCCTGGATTGCCCGGCTTTAAACGCTGCACCTCATGTAAAGAGCATATTCTGCTTTCGGATGGTCACTCACAATGCGTCCGCTACCTTGGAGAGCAGCATATCTCGCAGAAATGCTCTCATTGCGCAAAGCTAAAATCGCGGGCTCTGAAAGACAGAGTCCTCCGACTCAAATTATTTTTATTGGAAAACTTGCTTAGACCAGCCTCGGATCCGGGCCAACAGCCTGAGGAACAAAAGCAGCTGGGATCCAAAAAGCCTGCCAAAAAGCGAGCCTCCTCAGCATCTGAAGGGGCTACAGCACCGAAACTGCCATCCCCCTCATGGCTGGTGCCAAAAGCAGCGGAGGCACCGCTCCTCAGCATGTATTATGGTGTCTCTGGAGCCCCCAGTGGACACAAACAGCGTGCATGCACTAAATCACGCTCTGAGGCAACAGGCTTCAAGTTGCCTGCTTCACTGGCTGCAGCACCACCCGGCAATGATACACTCTTGCCAACGCATCATGAGAGCATGGTGCGGACTATGTTCACAGGCACCTAAACTTCCACCACAGAGGCGCCTAATGCACCACAAGTGCCCTCAGCACCGAGGCATGATTCAGCGCCTCAGCCTCCATGGCCCCCGCTACGGCACTGGCAACTCCTGTTGGGCATTATACTCAACACAGACTTGTTAGTCTCATCCACTTTTAACTCACCATTTTTACAACCTGAATGCTCTCCCCTATGTTAACATCACAGAGATCACTCTGTCAGGAAAGATTTTCATCTGAATCTGACGATGACTTCTGCAGGGGTTTTTCACCAGAGAATTCCCTTTACACAGCTCAGAGTATTTACTCTCCCAGATCTGGGAATATGCCTCCGTATTATGGCAGTCCCTGGGTATCTCCACCTGAGCCTTACCCCTACTGGCAGTACTGAGACAAATGGCAATCTTATCAGAAACACCAGCAGGGCTGGAAGCGGCCCAGAGTGCAGTACTCCCCCTTCGAACAAATACAGGAAAGGGACCCACTCTCACAGGAGGCTGTGACTCCTCCTGACCCAAAGGACCCCTCTCCAGTGGAGAGAGGATCTCTGGCCCCGGTGTCAACAACTTCGGATGAAGGTACATATTTCCAAGACCTTTTTAAATGTGTAGCTGCTGAATTAAACATTCCTCTCTAGGAGGTTGTGGACAATCAACACGACCTAACAGACATACTGCCATCAAAGTTAGCATTGCCAATTCATCCAGCAATAACGGAAACCAGCAAGGAAACTCTGGTGTCAATCTCTTCTACGGCTAAGAGAACTGATAAGAAACATTATGTCCCACCCAAGGGTTCATAATTCCTTTTTTCTCACCCAGCATCTACTTCTCTCGTGGTGGGGGCTGCACAACAAAAATCCAAGCAGCAGCAATACCGGTCTACTCCATCAGACCACGGTAGCAAAAGACTCAAGGCATTCAGGTGCAAAATATATGTCTTCTACTTTACAGTTTCACATTTCGAATTACACAGCTTTGAGTGAATACGATTACAGAAATTACACCAAACTGAATGACTTTGTTGCAGACATTCCTGAGGCTAAGAGGCAATAATACAGAGCATTTATATCCGAAGGTCAGACGATTGCAAGAACAGCATTACAGGCTGTCTTAGACGCTGCTAACATCATATCTCCCCTCAGTCTCCTCTTTTCTAAACTGAAAAGTCCCAGTCGCTTTAGCCTCTCTTCATATGGGACCCGTTCCAAACCCCTAATCATTTTAGTTGCCCTTTTCTGAACCCTTTCCAAGGCCAAAATATCTTTTTTGAGGTGAGGAGACCACATCTGTACACAGTATTCAAGGTGTGGGCGTACCATAGTTTTATACAGGGGCAGTAAGATATTCTGGGTCTTATTTTCTATCCCTTTCTTAATAATTTCTAACATCCTATTTGCCTTTTTGACCGCCGCTGAACACTGTATGGAAGTTTTCAGAGAATATCCACGATAACTCCAAGATCTCTTTCCTGATTTATCGTAGCCAAATTAGCCCCCCATCATACTGTACGTATAGTTGGGGTTATTTTTCCCCGATGTGCATTACTTTACACTTATCCACATTAAATTTCATTTGCCATTTTATTGCCCAATCACTCAATTTGCTGAGATCTTTTTGGAATCCCTCACAGTCTGCTTCTGTCTTGACTATCCTAAACAGTTTGGTGGTATCCGCAAACTTTTATCACCTCGCTGCTTACCCCTTTCTCCAGATCATTTATGAATAAGTTGAAAAGGATTGGTCCCAGGACCTACCTTTGGGGGACACTACTAGTTACCCTTCTCCATTCTGAAAATTTACCATTTATTCCTGCCCTTTGTTTCCTGTCTTTTAACCAGTTCTCAATCCAAGAGAGGACCTTCCCTCTTATCCCATGAGAATGTAATTTACACAAGAGCCTTTGGTGAGGGACCTTGTCAAAGGCTTTCTGAAAATCTAAGTATACTATATCTACTGGATCCCCCTTGTCCGCATGTTTGTTAACCCCCTTCAAAAAACTCTGATAGATTAGTAAGACATGATTTCCCTTTTCAGAAATCATGTTGACTTTTGTCCAACAAATTATGTTCTTCTACACGCCTCACAATTGTAATCTTTACTATTGTTTCAACTAATTTTCCCGGTACTGAAGTTAGACTTACCGGTCTGTAATTGCCAGGATCGCCTCAGATCTTACGCTTCTAGCATTACATTTAGGAGATATTTCTGGCTGTGCTTGTTTGGATATCTGTGGATGTCCGGATAAGAACTGAAGACCTTTTCTCAGAAAGCAAGCAAGAGAGAAGGTGTGTTCACTAACAAAGTGGATGAAACCTTTCAACAGTTTAAATGTGTTTCTCATTGACTTTAAGCCCAGAAGGAACAATTGTGATAACCTAGTCCAAACTTCTGTACATTGCAGACCACATAATCTCACCCACCCACGCCAGTGATAATTCTGTAACTTCTGATTGAGTCCCTGAAGTCCTCAAATCATGATTTAAAGATTACAAATAATCCAGTATTTACTCTAGTTGAAACCTGCAAATGCCCCATGCTCCATGTTGCAGAGGAAGGTGAAAAACCTCAGTGTCTCTGCCTATCTGATTTACGGGGAAAATTCCTTACCAACCCCAAATTAGGTGGTTAGTTGGATCTGAAGCATGTCAGCAAGACCCACCAGCCAAATACCTGGGAAAGAATTCTCTGTAATAACTCAAAGGCCTCCCCATCTTGTGTCCCATCACTGTTGATTTGATATAACAATTGCCAGTTGGCTACATGCCTTTGTAGACAGTTTCATCATACCATCACCCCTTTCATAAACTTATCATGCTCCGTCTTGACACGGGTTGTGTGTGCATGTTGGGGTTTTGCCCCCCACTGCTTCTCTTGGAAAGCTGTTCCAGAACTTCACTCCTCTGATGGTTAGAAACCTTTGTCTGAATTGAAGCCTGAGCTTATTGATGGTGAGTTATTTCTGTTTGTTCCTCTTCAACATTAGCTCTTGAGTTAAATAACTCCTCTCCTTTCCTGATATTTATCTATGTGGTATATTTGTGGAGAACAGTCGTATCTTCCCAGAGCCTTCATTTGACTAGCTAAACAAGCCAAGCTTTTTGAGTCTCATAAGGTAGGTTTTGCATTCCTGTGATTATCCTAACAGCCCTTCTCTTCACTTGTTGCAGTTTGAGCTCATCTTTCTTAGACATGAGAGACCAGAACTGTGCACAGTATTCCAGATCAAGTCTCACCAGAGCCTTGTGTAATTACACTAACACTTCCCTATCTCTACTGGAAATACCTTGCTTGATGCACCCTAGGATTGCATTGGCTTTTTTCACACCTGCATCCAGTGGTGCTGGAACAATTTTTAGGGTGGAGATGCTGAGATGCACCTGTACTGAACTCTGCCTGCACCTCTCACTGCCCCAGGCTGAGGCCACAGCTGGGGATGGCTCTGGAACCTCAGCGCATGGCCAGGAATGGAACCCTTTGGATGGCAGGTCTCTTGGTGGCAACAGTGGGGTGGGCTGCTGGGACCCTGGGGTTAGCATCTGGGACTCTGGACAGTGGCGGCAGCAGGACTAGCATCCAGAAAACTGGGCAGTGGTGGCAGGAGGGCTGGCATCTGGGACCCTTGGTCATGGACTGGCAGCTGGAACCCTGGCATGATGCCACACTGGGTGCAAAGCTTTGGGATGCTGCATCATCCCCCGCACCTCTTACTTCTCATGTCTCTGGCTGCATCACGTTAGTGGCTCATAGTCATCATATAATGGACCAGAGCACACCGTCTTCCTCCTCCTCTGTCACTTCCAACTGGTATGTCCCAGCTTATAGCTAAAATTCTTGTTAGTCTGTCAGTGCATGAACTTACACTTTATCATTCTATCACTTCAGTTTTCAGGGTCTTCTAGATCTTCTTGTATGATATTCTGGTCTTGCTCCTTATTACTAATACTTCCCAACTTTGTGTCATCCACCATTTTTTCAGTACATACTCACTTGTTGTGCCAAAGTCATTAATAAATGTTGAATAAGATTGGTCCCAATACTAATTCCCTGAGGATTTCCTCTAGAAACCTTCCTCCAACCTGATAGTCCACCTTTCAATATGGCTCATCATAGTTTCCTCTTCTCACCAATTCCTTATCCATCCTTCAGTTCTCATATTAACCCGTATCTTATCCAGTTTAACTTCTTATGTGGAACTGTATTGACTGCTTTATTGAAAATCCAGGTAGATTAAATCTACTGCATTTCCTTTGTCTTAAAAAGATCAGTTATATTTTAAAAGAAAAAGATTGGATTGGTCTGGCCATGATCTCTTTTTTGTAAAACCATTTTGTGTTTTATCCCAATTATAATTTACATATGTGTCCTTAACTACTTTCTTTTTCAAAATGTGTTCCAAGACCTTATATACCATTGACATAAAACTAACAGGCTTGTAGTTACCATGAGCTTAAAACATCATGCTTAACTTCTACGAAGCAATACTCCTTCTAATCAAGCTCCTGTTATAAAAAGGCAAGGCAGTGTTTCTATTTCAAAAATCTGAGCGTTAGTCATACTCTCCAGTGTTCCAGCAAGCAATCTAACTAGTCTGCAAGAAATTGGTCTCTAGGAGATCCCTCCCAGTTTTCAGCCTTGTCAGTTTTGATACATTTGTCACAAGCACAGAACCAATTTCATTGTGCTCTCTACCTTCCTTTTTAGAGCCACCAGTTCTACTGCCAAACAAAGCAGACAGTGCAGAATGACTACCATATCTTTTCCAGCTCCATGCTGCCTCTAAATGCTGTGTCCTCAACTCTGTTCAGGGATCCTTCTGATGAGCTATTACTTCTAGGTGAATTCTGTTCAATAGAGAGATTCATAGAAGAACTTCTGAGTCAGTACCAAGGGAAAAGCTTCTATTCCAGGTACTTCTTCATCTGAAAGAACTCTCCCCATATTTTGGAAACTGCCTGCTATCTCTGAGAAACATCACCTGGTCCTTTCACCCTGGTACTGCCTCAGTTCTTTCACCCTAAATCCAAACGAGACTGAAGTGCTTCAAAAGGATCTAACAAAATTAGATGACTGGGCAACCAAGTGACAGATGAAATTCAGTGTTGATAAATGCAAAGTTATGCATATTGCAAAACATAATCCTAACTATATGTATTGTGACAGGGGTCAGGCCAGAATGATAGAAGAGAGTGACAGAAGGAAGGTATATTAGCATCTTCTCTGACTAAACTGGCAGGGGCTAGTCCAGAATCAGTGAGAACTTGCTATAATCAATTAGAGCAATTGAGCACCCGGACCTAATTAAGTGGGTTTGCAGAGTTAGGTAAGCCAAGGCTAGTTGGAACATCTGGGACCAATTAAAAAACTGCTTAAGATTGATTAAAAAGGAGCTTCTCTGCAGTTAGTTAGCACTCAGGGAGCTAAGAGGACAAAGGGAGCACTGCAGAAGGTCTGGAAGGAGCAAGCTCCAGTGGCTGCTTGGAGGAAGAGTCCGAGATATGGTGTGGGGAAGTAGCCCAGGGGTTTTGTAGCTGCCTCACAACTGGTGTTGGAGACTTATATAGGCAGCTGCTGTTACAGGGCACTGGGCTGGAACTTGGAATGGAAGATGAGCCAGAGTGCTCTTTGCCTCTCCCTTCCTCTCCCCCAGCACCCACTTCCCCATTTCCACTTAGGGAAAAGACTGGCTGGAGAAAAGAAGGGGGATTGTTCAGCCCTGTATCATTTGAGGACCCACTGAGACTATGGAGTTTTGTTTCCCTCTATGTCTTATGCTTGCAAATTATAAGAATAGCTCAACAGTGATCTTGATGCCGTAGGTGTGGTGCCTAAATTGAGGGGTGCTGTGAGTCTGAGGCAAGCAATCCACCTGAAAGTGCAGGATCCACCAAGTTTGAGTAGGAGTTTTGTCATAGTATAAAATGATGGGGACTAAATTATGAGGTGAGATTAATAAGACTGGGACTTTGCAGCTTGGAAAAGAGATGACTAAGGGGAGGATATGATAGAGGTCTATACAGTCATTACTGGTGTGGAGAAAATGAATAAAGATTTATATATTCCTTCCTTTAACACAAGAACAAGGGATCTCTAAATGAAATTAATGGGTAGCAAAACAAAACGAATAAAAAGAAGTACTTCTTCACTCAATGCTCATTCAACCTGTGGAACTGCTTGCACAACAGGGTTCAAAAAAGAGCTAAATAAATTCATGGACGATAGGTCCATCAATGCCTACTGGACAGGATAGCCGGGGACAGTGTGTCTAGCCTCGGTTTGTCAGAAGTGGGGAATGAGCAACATGTAAAGGAACACTTGATGATTATCTATTCTGTTCATTCTCCCTGGGTCACTTCGCATTGGCCACTGTTAATCAACAGACTACTGAGCTAGCTGCACCTATGGTCAGACAGTGACCATTTTTATGTTCTTAAATTGGAGGGTTGGTCTGAGTTCAACATGATGAAATTCAATGAAGATAAGTGGAAAGTAATTCACTTAGGAAAGAAAAATCAAATGCACAAACATGAAATGAGGAACAACTGGCTAAGTAGTAGTACTGCTGAAAAGGATCTGGGGGTTCTAGTGGATCTCAAATTGAATGAATCACCAAATTAATGTAGCTGCAAAAAAGGCTAATATTCTGCCACGTATAAACATGAGTATTGTGTGTAAGACATGGGTAGTATTTGCAGAGGTGAGACCTCAGCTGGAGTACTATGTCCAATTCTGGATGCCCCACTTTAAGAAAAATATGGACAAACTGGAGAGCCCACAAAAATGATGAAAGGTTTAGAAAAACAGGGAAGGTTAAAAAAACTGGACACTTTCAGGCCTGAGAGAGAACCCGATACAAGAAAGTGATCAATTGTTCTTCATACCCAGTGAAGGTAGGATAATAAGTAATGGACTTAAATTGGAGCAAGGGAAATTCAAGTTAGATATTAGGAAAATTTTTCTAACTTTAAGAGTAGTTACATTCTGGAATATGCTTCCTAGGAAGGCTGGAATCCCCATCATTTGAGCTTTTAAAAAAATAGGTTGGAAAACATCTGTCAGCTATGGTCTAAGTTTACAGCTCAGGGGACTGGACTGAATGACTGCTGGGGGACCCTTCCAGCCCTACATTTCTGTTCTTCTTTGATGCTGATATTTTTACTTAGACACATTGCTTTGATGCTGTATTGTGAATTTTTCAATAGTAACTTTCCATTATAGCCTTTTCATTACTTACATGTGGTATTTTTCAACATGGATTCTCAGAACTTAAAAACCTCTGCAAATAACTTTTTGACAGAATTTGGCACATTTGATAAACTACTTTGTTTCCTGACTTTGAGGCATTGAGAAGATAGAAATTTTGCACAAACTGATAATTTTAGTGTGTGTGTGCGCTTTTTATTTTATTTTTTAGCAAGGTGAAGTGAGGTTGAAGTGTTTGAAAGCTCTACAGAGTCTGTACACCAACAGAGAGTTGTTCCCGAAACTGGAATTATTCACTAACAGATTCAAGGTAAGAGTTAAAAGAGGAAATGTGACTTTTGAAAATACTATAAAATTGTAGAATTATGTCTCATCTATTTTGTTGTATCAGTTCTTTTAAATCATGTGCATTAATTTGTTAAGTGGCTTCTGCCACTGATTAGGTACTTTTCCTGGGGACTATACAGCAATTGCAGTGATGAAACTGTTGTGCTTTCTGTTTTCAGTAGGAAAAGGACTGGTCTTTTAAATTAAAGAAATGCAAGTCATTTCAGGAGCAAATGTATTTCTGAAAAATTTATGAGGGTAATACGAGCACATTTATTTTTTAAAGTTATTTCTCAAGTCTGGGCATGATTCTTACTTTTCCTGTCCACTTGTCCTCTCGAATTACCCCATAATCCTTTTATTTTTTTAATATTTTTATCTTAGTGAATTTTAGGGCTCATGAAAGTTTTTTCTTGTACTTTAATATTAACTTTCATATAATATATAATGCACACACACAAATGTTCTCTCTCTCTCTCTAAATATATAAATAATTTTCATGTATAATATAATAAACATTGAAAGGGATGCTGTCAAGATTACTCTTCAATGAAAGTGTGTGAAACTGAGGGCACACATAATAAATCTCATTTTAATTGAAATTAATGTTAATGCTGTAGGTTAATCATTAGTGTAAAATGTCCATCCATGGGTATTTCTCTAGAATGATTCTATTCTATTCTTTGAAAGGACAACCTAATATTGTTTCTGAGTGGGTGATGGAATTGCTGGGATTTACCATGCACTTCGTTTAGTTATTCACTATTATAAAAGAGTGTATGTGTTTGTAGGCAGATGGGCTAATTTAATAAAATGGCATGAAAAAATAATTTAAATGAAAAATAACTTTACTGTAGTGCTCTCCAGGAAACAATTCATAGCAGAGCCACACAGGAGCACAAGAAAGCATACTATTTGGCAGCTGTAGAGAAAAGGGAACAAAGAATTAGAGCACATCAGGTGACATAAGCCCGAGCCCGTATGTGCCTGCAGTGTTGGAACAGTCTGGTTAAAGTGATTGTGGTTGACATAGATTTAGTTTGGTAGGTACAGCACTCTCTGGTCTGGAAACATCCGTGGTCTGGCATGACTTTATTTAGCCAGATGTCCACTTCTCATGGGTGTGACGAAGCTTCGAAGTAGGAATAAGAGATCCTCCGGAAAAGGGCTTTATTCCGGAGGATCGCGCCAGTCTAGACGCTTTTTTCCGGCTTTTCTCCAAGCCGGAAAAAAAGCGGCGGCCATGTTTATTTAAATCCCGCGGGGGATATTTAAATCCCCCGCGGATTTTCCTATTCTGAAGTTGGAAATTAACATGCCTCTTCCGGAGAAGGGGCCAATGTAGACATAGCCCTAATGTCTAATTCAGTATTTCCCAGTTGGTGCTCCGCAGAACCCTGGGGTTCTGTGAAGCGAAAGTAGGGGTTCTGAGAGGAGTTCCCCCACCCCTTCTGAAAGAGAGAGCGCCAGCTAGCCAACTTCTTAAAGAAACAGCACACTTGTTTCCCCTTCCTCCCTGGCGACGCAGAGGTGTAGCGAGGCGGGGTCAGAGGGGAACAGTTGCTCCCAGCCGGCATACTAGGGGGATGCCGGACAGGGGTGACCCCACGTGACCCGCAGCAGGGAGGGAAGCACTTCCCATCCCCAAAGGAGCTGGCATGCACTGCCTGAACAGGTGGGGCTGTGGCACCTGGTAACTTAGTTCCGCAGCCTTTCTACGTGGTGGTGGTGGTGTGGGGGGGGAAATCAGGAGACCCAGGTCTGCACAGCTCCAACTGTGCAGGCAGCGCTCTCTGCCTCGGGACTCCCCGCACTCTCCCTCCCCCCCCCCTCCCCACAGGACAGCATCGTGGAAGTAAGTCGCTGGAGTGCAACAGCCCCTGCTGTTCAAGCAGCGTGCACGCCAGCTGTTTGGGGAGGGGAAGTACAGTCGCACACTTCCTGGAACCCAAAGGTGCTGCAGGATTGCCAGGTACTGGTCCCAGCTGCCCCTGTCCCCTGTCCAAACCCCCCACAAGTACCCTGTCCCCTGCCCCCACCAGCACTGTCCCCGGCACCCAGCAGCACCCTTTCTCCAGCACCCTGACACCCACCCTAGCACCCAGCACCACCTTGTCCCTGTCCCCAGCACCCTGCCACCTACCCCATGACCCTGTCCCTGGCCCCAGCACCCTGCCACTCACCCCACCCAGCAATACCCTGCCAGCACCCAGCAGCACCCTGTCCCCAGCACCCTGTCCCCAGCACCCTGCCACCCACCCCAGGTCCCTATCCCTGACCCCGGTATCCTGCAGTCAATCTGCGAAAAGTGTTCATGCACTTTTGTCCTTTATCATTTTCCTTTGTGCATTAATGGGGAGCCTTTTTTGGGTCGGGGGCCACTGATCCACTGAGGAATCAGTCGGGGTCTGCACACAAATGAGAAAAATCCCAAACCCTTACTGATGTGCCCCCCTAGCTAAGAAGGAGAAAGACATTCCCTACATTCTCCTCGCACACAGAGCCTACGAGGGGACAGGCTAGTAGATTTTGTGTGCTCCACCCCTACAGGAGCCCAGAACCTTGGGGGCCCCATTGAGCCCCCGGGCTTTAGGTTCTCCACCCCTGTTCCAGAGCTTAGTAATGACCTGGTTTCACCCACATACTTGTAGGGACATTTGATGCAGTAGATGAGGTACACCACGTGTTGTGATAAGCATATGTAGGATCCTTGGATCTTAAAAGGTATGTTGTGGGCAGTATTGATTATCAGTGCAGTGGCTATATATCTTCAAGTTTTGTGTCCTGGTCTGTGGGGAGCATAGTACCAGTCATGGGCGGCAGGTATCAGAGGCAGGGGAAGGCAATGACTTCCCAAATTTCCAGGCTGGCCTCACCCACACTATCACCCCAGCCCTCCCCTTCAGTGCAGCTCCCAAGTCCCCTCCCATCCAGTTTTCTGGGACTGCCTGGGCTTCAGTTGTGCCTGATTTTGGGGCCACTCTCCCTCCTCATTCACCTGCACTGGGGAGGTTGTGGCCATGCACTGCCTTCCTTCCCCCTGCTCTAGGGTCAGAGAGGCTTGGGCTGCGTGCTGCCCAATGCAAGTGGGAGGTTTAGGCTGGAGTGTTGGTAGGGAGGGGGGAGGGGAGGAGGCAAAAAGATTGAGGCCTTGGGAGGAAGGGGCAGGCCTGGGACTTGCCTCCCTCCGCTTTAGGTTCACCTACTGCCCATGGTCCTGATCACTTAATCTATATCTACACTGTGGACATTATAGTGGCACAGCTGTACTGCTGTAAGGTTTGCCATGTAGCCGTTCTATGTTGGTAGAAGAGCGCTCTCCTGGTGGCATAAATATACCATCCTGAATGAGCAGTCTTAGCTCTGGGAGCAGGAGAGCATCTCTTCTCGACATAGTTCTGTCCTAGGGATGTTAAATATCAGTTAATTGAATTGTCAGTTTACCTCATGAATTCTTATCAGTTACTCGACTATTCTATAGTCCCCAGGCAGCCTCTCTCTTTGGGGGGTGGGGTCTGAACTCCTGAACCTGGCAAGAGCTGGAATTGAGCCAGGCTTTTTGCCTGCCTAATTCTAAATACACTTTAAATGCAGAGCTGCAGCGGGGATAGTTCCAGGACCCAGTGCAAGCTGGGACTGAGCTGGACTGCTGGCCAGCCTGCTAAAAAATGTACTGGCAAGAGGTGGGGGATGTGGGGGGCGGGGGGGGGGGGAGAGGGAAATGTGTGTAGTCTATAGCATTAACCTATAAGCTTTTGCTTATCAGTCCATCGGTTAATCAGCTATACTATTACATCCCTATTCTGTCCACATTAGTGATTTTATTGTTGAACACCTCTTAGATGGGCATTCTACATCAATAGTCAAGAAGAGACCTAGAGTTGAAGGGCCTCTCTATTTCATAAGACAGATATGTTCTTGCTAAAAACTTTCCACATGCCCACCAATTTGAAATCCCTAAAAGGGGAGGTGTGTTGACAGATCAGCGAGAATCAGGGACAAGAGCCATCATGGACCTCAAAATGTCAAAAATTGCCCCAAATGTGCCCAAATTTGCAGCAATATCAGAAATATTTGCTTTAACTATGTCAGGTCCTTTGAATTTTATGCATGCTCAGACTTTTCCTTCAACAACTTTAGTTTGTAATGTGCTAAGTAATGTAGCTTGGCATAAGATTCTGCTAATACTTTGTGTCCCAGAAAAATCTGGATTTTTAGGTGTCCTGAACTTGAGGAAATTTAGTAGAATTAGCTTGTGTGCTAAGATGTCCTTCAGCAAAGATCCAAGCACGACCACCAGGGCACTTTAAATCTCTCAGCTTGTTTCATAATGGAGTACTTCTGAAAGAGCTAAGGAATTCTGATAAGGAGCCCCAAACTACGTTGTATTCACTTCTTTTCTAACTGTACAGTACAGTACAGTCTGCGCTATCCTGAACTTAAGCATCCGGAAAACTGTAGAAACAGGCAAAAAAAGCCGGGGCGGGGGAAAGAAACTGGCCCTTTAAGTGCTGGGATGCTCCTCAGACAAGCGTATAGTACGTACCTGGGGGAGGGGTCAACAGCAGCTGGAAATGAGGAGCAAGCATCTCAGCTCCCCCTGCAGCTCCTAGCACCCATGGCAGGCCAGCCCCCCTCCCCCCGTGGCTCCTGTCTCTCCCCTCCCCCCACAATAGGCCTCCCCGCCTTCCACCCCCCCCCCCCCACCAGGCTACATCCCGCCCCCTGCGGCTTGTGCCCCCCCCCCCCCCCAGCAGGCTACATCCTGGCCCCCACACAGCTCCTGTGCCCCCCCACCATAGCCACCCCGCCACTACTAGAGGCAGTAATTGGGGGGGAGCAAGAGCCGGTGCTGGGGTCACCAGCTTAAAAGCCAGTTCCCCCAAGCACCATTTCCGAAGGGGACAGGGGAGGCAGAGGTGTAGTGGGTACCAGGTACGAGCTGGGAATCTGCTGATTCCCAGATCATGCCCAGTCCCTGACGCTGCACCTCTGCTTTTTAAATGTGTTAAGTACCTACCTATTTAAAAAGCAGAAGCACAGTGTGGAGTAGAGGGGAAAGGACCCAGCACGAGCTGGGACAGTTGGTTACCTGTATAGTTTGCTTGTTTGCCTATATAGTGTTAGGTTCAGGACATACAGAATCTGGCACATTATCTTGAAGACACATTGTACTAGATGAACTTAGTATGTTTGAAAGATATCAAACGGTTGTCATGTGGCCAGTTGTCAGGTATGCCCATCAAAGACCATTTATTTGGTAATTTAAATATTTATTTTCTGAAAACTTTGTGTTTTGTTATACTACTACAACTGCTTTTCAGGATCGCATTGTATCAATGACACTTGATAAGGAATATGATGTCGCTGTGGAAGCCATTCGATTAGTCACTCTAATACTTCAGTGAGTATTTTTCAAAGCTAATATAATTTACTATCGGAAACACTTTGCCAGCAATATGTATGAGATGTAATTTTCTCATTTATATTATTAAAGACATGTAGCAGTGGATGTACATTAAATGTGTAATAATGATTTCCCTGAGCAATATTTGGAAATGGAAATAGACGGAAGGAACCAACAGATCATTTAACTATGTTACATTGTTCTCTGTTCGTTTTTTCTTTTAAATGCCAGAAGCTATTTTGTGCCAAGTGTGAGAATTTAACCACATTAAAGTAAGGAAAAGCAATTCTGTTAGAACAACTTTTATGTCAAAAATTCAAGAATACAGAAGGGAATTTGGAATGTAAGAATGTATTAGATAATATAAAATGCGGCATATCTATATGTGAATGACGAAAAACATCAACGTCCTATTATATTCAGAACTACTGAAATAATGTTTGTTAAAACTGATTTAAAATACACTGAAGCGTACAATATAAGATTTTTTTCATTAATTACACACTGAAATGCTCAATTTTTAAAAATTTAGTATATAATATTGTTTGTGTGTTGAGATCTGGCAAGACCTGAAGTTCTCATCCTTCTAAGTGCCCGATATTGAATTGGGACCAGTAGTCGTTATAATTCAAGAAAATGACTTTTCAAAACATTATGATTGTGTTCTGTCATAAAATCAGAAAAAAAATCAAGATAATGATTTACATAAAAGAAAATTATGGCATTAAATTGCTTGAGAAATCAATAAAAAATAATTCCACTAAATTGAGAGGACCATTCTGGGCACAGCTCTACCGTTAAATTTGAACTTAAAAAACAACTAATGGTCTGGTAGCACTTTATAGACTAACAAAATATGTAGAAGGTGGTATGAGCGTTCGTTAAATTTGAAGCAAGGATTAATCATCTCTGTTAAATGTTAATGAAACAGTGAATCCTTTCCAGATTTATAGTACTCGAATAAATACAGAATGAATTTTCAAAGAAAGCTGACAATTGGTTGGTTAAAATACCTCAACATGTTTAGATTTCCAAGTTTAAATCTGCCTTAAGTTTGAATTAATATTGAAATCTGCTAAGCTTATCCATATCATATGAGGATGATGAAATATTTTTCAATCCATTAGTGACAAGGAGGATATTAGATAATATCTACTGGGATAAGTGTTTTAAATCAGCCTTCCTGTATAACTTGCTTATAAGAGTCCTAAATGAATTGGCTGGAGATCTCTGGCCCATAAATGTTACTTTTTAATTAGTCTTGGAATACTGGGGAAATTTCAGAAGACTGGAAGAGAACTGATGTGCCATTTTTTTAAAATGACAGGTGGAGTGACATAGCTAATTACAGGCTAGTGAACATGACTTGAATCCTAGAAAAAATAATGGAAAAACTGATGCATGATCAAATCAATTTAAAAACATTAAAGGTTAGGTGTATAATTAATGCCTTCTCAAACAAACCTGATTTCATTATTTGAGATTGAGAGTTTAGTTGATTAAATTAATTATGTAAGTGCTTTTGACATACTACCACATGACATTCTAATTAAAAATTAATACTATACAGTATCAGTAAAACACACATTAGGAAGTTGCTAACTGATGTATCCAAAAGTTAATGCAAAATCTTCCTTGAATAGAGGCATTCTGCAGAGATTAGTAGCCTGTTCCATGTTTCTTCACTGATCTTGAAGTGTATTGTTACTGCTGATAAAATATGTAAGAGTCACAAAGATTGGAAGATTGGTAAACAATTATGAGGCTAGGACAAACATATTGAGGGTATGCCTACGCAGAAAAGGAAATCTCATGGCTGCCCCATGCCAGCTACCTTGGAGCTGTGGGCTGTTTCAGGCTTGGGGTGGAGTCTACATTGTGGGACACTCCTGGTATGTAGAGACCTAGAGCCTCGAATTCTGCCTAAGTCTAGAAGTCTATACAGCAATGAAACAGCTCCACAAGCCAGAGTCAGCTAGCATAGACAAGCTGGCTATGTCTACACTGGCCCCTTCTTCGGAAGGGACATGCTAATTTTGAACTTGGGAATAGGGAAATCCGCGGGGGATTTAAATAACCCCTGCGGGATTTAAATAAACATGGCCGCCGCTTTTTTCCCGGCTTGGGGAAAAGCCGGAAAAAAGCGTCCAGACTGGCGCGATCCTCCGGAATAAAGCCCTTTTCCGGAGGGTCTCTTATTCCTACTAAGAGATCCTCCGGAAAAGGGCTTTATTCCGGAGGATCGCGCCAGTCTGGACGCTTTTTTCCGGCTTTTCCCCAAGCCGGGAAAAAAGCGGCGGCCATGTTTATTTAAATCCCGCGGGGGATATTTAAATCCCCCGCGGATTTCCCTATTCCCAAGTTCAAAATTAGCATGCCCCTTCCGAAGAAGGGGCCAGTGTAGACGTAGCCGCTGTGTAGACATCCAACATGATTTGGATCACTGGGGGTGTGTCTAGACTACATGCCTCCGTCGAAGGAGGCATGTAGTCTAGACACACCCTTGGTGAATTGAGCCCACTCAAATAAAATTTGTTTTAATACAACCAGATGTAAGGTCATTCAGCTTGTAACTAAACGAAGTGTTTAACAGGGCTATGTAGTATAAGCTTTATACTGCAGATCCTGTAGCGTTTAACCATGTAACCACTAAATGTTTTTAATATTACACGGTTACCTAATTAACCCCCTTTTAACATCCCTACTTTGTTAGATAATGTGTACCTAGAATTTGCAGGGCATGCTGGTTGAACTGTTGTAAGCACCTTAATTAGATGCAGAAGTGGTGCACGGTTCTTAGTTAATGTTATGTGCAGTCAGTATGTGCTTCATTTCATGTATACTTTACGAGAATGTCACTTTACTAATACTGGTAGGGAAAAAAAACCTATGTGGATGGAAACCAGTGGAATCTGGCAGCTTTGTGGATCATTCTCTGAAAACATCCATTCACTGTGCAGCAGCAGTCAAAGCAAACAATGTTAGGAATCATTTTAAAAGGGATAGAGAATAAGACAGAAAATATCTTATTCTATATGTCTTCTATATAAATCCATGGTACTCCCACATCTTTAATACTATGTACAGATGTGTTCGCCTCATCTCAAAAAAACAAACCTTGTTGCATTGGAAAAGGTTCAGAAAAGGGAAACAAAAATGATTAGGCATTTGGAACAGGTCCCATATGACGAGAGATTAAAAAGACCGGGACTTTTCAGCTTAGAAAAGACAGGACTAAGCGGGGATGTGATAGAGGTATATAAAATCATGACTCGTGTGGAAAAAGTGAATAAGGACAAGTTATTTACTTGTTCCCATAATGTAAGAGCTAGAGTTCACCAAATGAAATTAATTGTTAGCTGGTTTAAAACAAAGGAAGCTTTTCTTCACGCAGTGCACAGTCAATCTGTAGAACTCCTTTTCAGAGGATGTTGTGAAGACCAGGACTTTAACAGGGTCAAAAAGATCTAGATAAATTCATGGAAGTTAGGTCCATCAATGGCTATTAGCTAGTTTCTCTTTGGCTGAGTCAATGCATGTGATGTCTCAGCCCATGAGAAATTTTCTAGGAAAAAATCATGTCCAATTATAATGCCTTCCCATTCTGAACTAAAATATTAGCTGTAAATATTTTTGTAAATTCTGAAATGTGTACACTTCAATAGAAGCAAAAAGGTTCAGGTTTTTTTTTAGAAGGACACTCTAAAATATTGGCAAGTAATTAAAGTTTAAAAAGGTGGTTATTAAAATTTAAGGAAACATTTCACCATTTCCTAGGGTACTACATTCATAAGAAACAGCCACTTGAACTTAAAGGTATTTTATTTTGGTGAAGTGTTCAGATATTTTGGGGGCCTAATTTAAAACTCATTGAAGTTAATGTCCCATTGATTTCTGTGGTGTTTAGTTGTGGCCCAGGTAGCCGTATGTGTGTGTGTGTGGACTGTCTATCATTGAAGTAACTTACGGGAGGTGGTGGAACTGAAATTAAATATTTCTTTTGGTTCAGGTGTTACTTTCTGACTTTTTCAGTGGAAGTGAAGAAGCTCTGTCCAATGAAGACTGTGAGAATGTTTATCACTTGGTGTATTCAGCACACCGGCCGGTTGCAGTAGCAGCTGGAGAGTTCCTTCACAAAAAGTAAGCTACCTCTCATCCTGAAATGAAAAGCAGATTCATGATAGATTTCTGAGAATGCATAGTGAAGTGTGTAAGTGACAGGTTGATATATAGAAAGTATAACCTGATTCAGCAAAGCAGTTAATGCTCTTGTTTGAACAAATGATTTGTCAATTTATGTTCAAATCCCTTGAGTTTGTACCAGGTTTTCATTGTAGCTTCTGGGGCAATGTCTTCAGGAGGAGGAAGATTGATCCTGCTGCAATCCATTTCCTAGAGTTCGATTTAGCAGGTCTAGTAAAGACCTGCTAAATTGAACTCAGAGGAGCCCTGTTGGCACCAGTACTCCTGCTCCTCACAAGGAATGAGGGACTCTGATGGGAGTGTTTGCTCCCATCGGCCTCCAGCTGTGGAGATTGTGCAGAAACTTGAATTACAGTACATCTACTCCAGCTGTGTAGTTAATGTAGCTGGAGTTGCATATCTTAATTCAACCTTCCTGCGTAGGGAAGATACGGCCTGGTACAACAAATTGTGGACATGGCTGCATGATTGTTTAGGATATAGTTATTTTCAAGGCATTTATTTTACTCAACTTCGAAATAATAGGATGCCAGTTTACACCAAAGTTAGCTATTGTAAAAGGAATTTTTAATTTAAAAAACTACCTCTATGTGCATTTACTTGCATGTTAAAAAAGAGTGTGAATTATTAGTGGTAGCTAGATACCTTTGATGTCAGGTGATGAGAAATGTCCAGAAATTTCTCCTTCACTCTGCTGGATAGCTGCAAACTCGAATGCAAAAAGGCAGAATCTCAGCTGATTGTTTCTTTGCACTCTGGACTAGCTGGGAATCTGGAACAATATTTTTAACACTCTGAAGTCTTTAACATTAATTTTCCTACCCTATTTTTAAATTTGTTCAAGCTTTTCATAGTTTATTACAGATATTTTTGCATAAGAATTAATTGTAATGAAATTTTTCATACCAGCTTATATTTGACACAAAAGGTTATTTACACAGCCAACAGTTCACTTAACCAGTGATATTTTGTGTTCCCTTTGTTGTTTGCATTTTTAAGGTGTGAGGGATTTTTCCCCCTGCCCATAGTACCCCAGATTTTCTCTTTGAGACACAAAACACATGATTCTATGCTTGTGGTATCAGTCTTTTACTATGAAAGTGGATATGATGTTGTGGATTCAGTAATATGATCTCACTGCTTGATAGATAATGTAAAAGAATTAATTCTTTTATACAATGTATTAAAATATTTTCAGTAATTAATAAATATGGCAAAACAACTATGAACAATCTGAAAGATAAATTAGTTTGTCTAACACATGAAAATTTCTCCTAGTTTGGAAAGTCTCTGTTTAAAGTGATGTGTTATCCTGTTTCCTATATATGTGTTCTTGAAAGCCAAAAGTATTGAAGGAAAAACTGTTGCTCAGTGCTTCAGTTGGCTGTTTTTTGAAATTAGAAAACATGGGTACCCTAAATAAAATGTATCTTTCACCACCATCATTCCTCTTTTGAAATGCCTCCCCAGAAATACTCAACCATTGCTTGTTCTGTGTTGTGCCCTGCATTCTTGGTTACACATCTCCATCAACCTATTTTTTCCTCCAGACTTCACATGAAAATGGAACATTCATTATGTTGGCATAGTTTCATGTGACATCTTATCTCTCCTGTCTGCCAGAAATCTTATGCAACTAGTCCTGGTTATATAGATTGCAAACTATTGCTAATATGTATACATAACTATCTGTGTATCAACCATACATATGTGTCTCAATTTTTAGATTGATCAGTATTATATAAGCTTTTATCTGATACCTCACACAACATTCATGATAGACAAATTGTGTGACATCAATGTTTTCATTGTACTGAGTTTGTCAGGCCTGATAGGAATTGCTAACACAGAATAGTGAAGCCTTTGTTAGCTGGCATTAGTGGTTGAGTCATAGCTACATCTAAAATCTGCAGGAAGAATGTGTGGTGGTCTGTTGAGGAGAATACTTGAAATCGCTATCAAGCAAGGAAGGACCAGAAAAGAACTTATAACCATTTCTCACTCCCTAGACACCTGCCAGCAGAGAGGAACTTAGAAATTGGTATACCAGATCATGCCAGGGAGTCTGTCTAATCCAGTAACTTATTTATAATAGTGATCCACACCAAGTGTTTTAGAGGAAGTGTAAGAAATACCATAATGTGGTTAGCTTGTGTCCTGAAGCTTGATATTTTATATCTTTTGTATATGTTTATACTAATGATTGTAAATGTAAATTGATGTAACATTTATATTAGCACAAGTAAAAACTTGCTACACTGCTGCTATTTTTTATTACAAGAATAGTTCACATTTATAGAGACCTTCCATCTAAGGATGCCAAGCTAAATTATGTGAATTAATGAATAAAGACTTACAGCAGCCCTGTGAAATAAGAATATTCTGCTGTAATTGTTTTAAAGATGGAGAAACTGAGGCATAGGGAGGGGAAATAACTCAAACCATCCAGGAAATCTGTAGTAAAGCAAAGAACACAACCCAGAAATCCAGCTATCCTGTCACTTGCTTTGCTTGAAATATGACTCTTCCTCCCAGCAACCATTTTTGTCTTTTCTTCATTAGCCCTTTGTCTCGTCTTCCTGAAATTTATATCTGAACACATGAGCAAAAGGAGGAGGAGCTGGGGGGAAGTACGCAATTAGATACTGTGCACAAATCTACGTAAAAGTGAATTTTAAGAAATATACAAAGGTTGAGCTGTAACTCATTTCTATCCTTTTTTTTTTAATGAAACAAAGGATAGTGGTGGGATAGGATAGTTGCCTCCTTTCACAGCTATCATTTTGCTTAAATACTTGAATTCAGTTTAGGATTACTATGCCCTATGTAAAAGAGGCTGCAATCCAGGTTAGAATGTCCTACAGTTAATCCTTATATTGGTAGTGTTACAGTAACATTGTTTTTCTGAAAGATAGCCATACTAGTGCCAAACGTAAAAACTTTAATATGCTAGCTTATAAGTTAAACATTTTGTACCACTACATTTCATAACTTTTTCATTGTCTAAAGTGCTTCTGGCCCTTGAAGCTAAATAAATGTAGGTTTTCTTTTGAGTAGAAATGGTTATTTAATTGTTTAATTTTATTTTATGAATGAATGTGTTAACCATATTGTTGAGCAAACAAAGCTAATTAATATAAATATCATAGCTCTTCTTACTTACTTCTAGACTGTTTAGCAGGCATGATCCCCAGGCAGAAGAAGCATTAGCGAAGAGGAGAGGACGGAACAGTCCAAATGGGAACCTCATTAGGATGTTGGTTCTTTTCTTTCTTGAAAGTGAGGTAAAAATATTTCTGATGCCAATCTACTTTATATTTGAGTGAGTGAGTTTTTTTGCAAACAGGTTTTAATATTATGTACACCATATGCATTGGATCCCTTGTCCTTTTCTATAAAGTAAACTCATACTAATATCCTCCCTAGGACTAGTTTTCTCTTGCCTGTCTTCAGTGTAAACTTTAGATAAGATATTTAGTTGCAGTGTTGTAGCTATGTTGGACCCAAGATTTGAGAGAGACAAGGTGGATGAAGTAATATCTTTCATTGGGTCCGTGTCTCTTGATGGAAGATACAAACTATCAGATTACACGGCGGTCTTTTTCATTTCCCAGACTTGAATAACAACTCTTTATTGCTCAAAATGTATACCTTCCACTGTCAGAAGTTGATCCCATAAAGCAGTGTTTCTTAAACTGTGTTCGGCGGCACATAGGTGTTCCGCGAACTAGTAGAAGGTGTACCACGACCTCTTCTTTCTTTTTTTTCTTTTTTTTCTTTTTTTTTCCCAGCAGCTGACAGAAGTTCGGTCAGGACACACATCCACATTTCCCTCGGCTTTTTTTTTTTTTTTTAATTCTGAACAAAAAATCTTGGTGTTCTGCATTAAAAAAAAAATTGTTTGGTGTTCCACAGTCTTAAAAAGTTGAAGAAAAACTGCCATAAAGGATATTACCGTACCTCCCTTATCTCTTTAGATAAGATAGACATGCCTGTAGCCTTTCTGTTGTTTTAAAACCCTTTTCCTCTAACATTATGCTTTGTGCCTACTGTTGAAATTAAACAGAACTTTGATTTGAAATGGTTGTCTGATTGCTGTGTTTACCACTGGTCACAAACTCCCCAAGGAAAGAACTGAAGGTACCCAAAGCCAGTAGTCCAGGACCCAGTTTAAGAGAATTGTGAGATTCCACTCCAGAGAGGTAAAAGCATGAGGGCTGAACATGTATGGAGGTGCATCACAGAGACCACAAGAGGGGTCAGAGGTGCAGTTAGGCTTGTGACCATGACAAGCATAAAAGAGTTTTCATATCCTGTTTCAGCTCGTCTGAGAACAGCCATGAGCACAAAAGTTCATGAGCGGGCACTGACATCAGCCATTTCTAACACCCAAGATTTCTCTATTTGGGGGGCAGCACCATTACTTGCTAACTAGTGACATCAGGATTTTGTGTCATTTTGTGTCATTATTGGTTGATAACTTGTGTCTTACAAGTCAGTGAAAGCTAATGGCTATTCTTTCCAGAATGATTTTTGTTAGTTCAGTAGAATACCATTATTACAAAGAAACTTTTGATGGGATTTTCAAAAATATCCGCGTAATTCTGCATCCATTGAGGTTAATGAGCGATCTACCATTATTTTCAATGAGATCCAAGTTAGCCAATGCTGAACAGTTTTGAAAGTATCTTCTGGTATGTATCCAGATATCAGAGTTAAACTCAATAGCTATTTGGTTCTTGTTCCACGTGCATGCTGAAAAGTGGATAAATCTGCACATAACTTGAAAATGTTTTATAATAATGTCTTGTCCATAAATAGTGCCCTTCCTTCTAAAATGTTTACACATTTCTTAAATAAATATATCGGACCCAGTTGCTCTTATCGAACTATGTTGTTAAACTGTAGTTCAATAGTTTTACACTTTTTGGTAGTGTAGTTGCAAAGTGTTGAATGAACATGGTTCTGTCATTTTTCATTATTACAGTATATATTATGATGCTTAAACTGTGTACATTATAAAGCTAATATTAAATTCCCCATGCCTATTGCATACTGTTAGTAAAAGAAAAATAAACACCTTGATAGAATGTCCCCTCACCCCACTCCTCTTGTCCACTATTATGACACCTTAACTCTACAGAGAAGTGTGATAAGCATTCTGATGGGAGTGAAGAATACTGTCCTCACTCAGGCCCTTATAATAATTGATGAAGCTCCATTTGAACCAGAACATTTTATTGACATTTGTGTTATTTCTAGTTACATGAACATGCAGCTTACTTGGTGGACAGTTTGTGGGAGAGTTCTCAAGAACTACTGAAGGACTGGGAATGTATGTCAGAATTGTTACTGGAAGAACCAGTTCAAGGAGAAGAAGGTATTTGTGTCACTTATTAACAAATAAAATATGCTTACTTATTTTCAATAAAAATGCTGTTAATCTTTGATATAAATGCCGGATTCCAATCCTACATTTAGAAGGGTTATGCAAAATGTAAATATTATATAAGTAATCTTAACCTCTCCCAAAATAATGCAAATTGTTTAGTAGAAGGCAATACATTAAATGGGTGCTGTGTTAATATATCTTCAAGACAGTGGTCATAGGACCAATTTTTTTTTTCATATTTAATTGAAACAGGTAATACCATTTGCTCACTAGTTTTTCATCTTATTGTTTTCTTGCCTCCTTCATTTTGACATTGTCTGCAGTTAGAGGCCAGCACCTTTTCCTATTTGAACAATGATGTGGCTAGCATGTTGTTGGGCACTTTATAATAGGTAATTATAATAATGATATGGCTTTGAATAGAGCCATTACTTCATATGATAATACTGAATTTGGGGGTTTATGCCTTAGGAACAACAATTATATTGCAAAAAACAGTTGTGGCCACAAAAGTGCCAGTTCATTCAAATATGAAAATTATCTCTTGAACTATGCAGATGTTGAAAAAAGCGGGGGGAATGGAATTTTACTACTGAATTCCTTTGCTGAACATAGTGTAAGGAATGAAATAAGAATAGATGACAGTGTTTTTTCATACTATCATAGCCTGAAAGACAGTACTTTCAAAATACAGTATTTCTGTATCTCATATTGAACTCCTCTATTGATTTTTCACACAGTGTAAATTGGAAATCTACTTATCTGAACAATCTACTAATGAATGTTAACTCATTGCTATTTGATTTACAACTAAGAGTTATTGCTAATTTCTTTAAGTGTTTATGTAGTTCTGGTACTCATCTTAAAGGAGATCAGTTTCTCTCCTGTGATGAAATCCACTCAAGAGGGGCCATCAGGGAATATGTGCCCTGATTTTGTGGGCCATTTTACACTGGCCCCAGTGCAAGCGAATCCAAGATCTGCCTTTTGCCAGCTGAGAATTGTTGCAGTAGAGCTGTTCTCCATTCTTTTCTCACTCTCTATAAGACTGTACATCCCTAATGCCAGATGAGAAATCCCGCCTACACGGCTACTTCACAGCTGGTCTCCTATAAGAAGATTACATCTCCATGCCACCAATCAGTAGTGCTAAGGAACAGGATTGGAGATTTTGGTCCAAATTCAACTTCTTTAACTTTTCTTTGTAATTCATTGCTGTCATTAGGGAATTATGGTGGACACTATAGTTGAAGCTCATAACTTTCTGAAACTTTCAACTTTGGGAATTAATTTTTCCATGCTTGTCCTCAGACTGAAGATGAATTATTCTGGAAAATGTGAATGAAAATAGTTCAGGTATTTTTGAATGAGGAGTGAAAGGGAAAAAAATATTCCCCCATTCTCTTTTTTGGAGTTTTTTTGTTTTTGCTGCTAACAGTGCATGGCCACATTTGTAGAAGGTTGGATTTGGTATGAGTACATGATTTTTTCAACACCAATAACTCACTGATCACACACGGGGGCTGTGTCTACACTGGGCCACTTATTCCGGAAAATCAGCCGCTTTTCCGGAATAAGCTGCGAGCTGTCTACACTGGCCCTTGAATTTCCGGAAAAGCAATGACGCTCTACTGTACAAAATCAGCCGCTATTCCGGAAAAGCTATTCTGCTCCCGCTCGGGCATAAGTCCTTATTCCGGAACACTGTTCCGGAAAAGGGCCAGTGTAGACAGCCCAGTAGACTTTTCCGGAAAAAAGCCCCGATCGCGAAAATGACGGAAAAGCGCGTCTACATTGGCCACAGATGCTTTTCCGGGAAAAGGGCTTTTCCAGAAAAGCATCTGTGGCCAATGTAGATGTTCTTTTCCGGAAATACTTATAACGAAAACTATTCTGTTTTAAACATTTCCGGAAATTCATGCCAGTGTAGACGTAGCCAGTAGGTATTTTTCATTTCTTCTTTGAATGGTTGCAGATGTGTTGCTCTCAGTTAGGTGCTCGCTCACTGAGCTGAAACTGGAGAACTTTGCTTAGTAGTGTCCATCAGGACAAGGTATGCATCCTTTGGCTCTTCATGTCCATTCCCAAGGTATTTAAGGGTAGTCTGTCCTCAGTACCACTCCGTTCCTTCTCCCTGCCTGTGGCTTGAGTCAAAGCTTTCAGTGGGGTATCTTACATCAGGCTATGATGATTCCGTGAATGTGTGTCCACAGCTATTGAATTACAATTATTATTAGTAGTAATTACAGTACCCTAAGTAGTTGGTTGCATTGGTTATTTAGTTAAATAGTATTTACTTCAATGCAATGCCATCCCCAGATTTTAAACACAGTCCATCATATTGAGTGAGACAAATCAGTTCAACACCATACCATCAACTCTGATCGCTGTTTTTCGAGTGATGTCCCTGTGGGTGCTCCACTGTAGGTGTCAGGCTTGTCCCGATGCTGCAGATCAGAGTTTTGAGCAGCAGTAGTCAGCCGGACTGTGCATGTGTGGCCGGTGTGGTGTTCGTACCCTTTTGTACACGCACACGGTCCAGCTCTCGCCAATTCTAATGTGAGTAACTTCCTCTTCTTCGAGTTATGTCCCTATAGGTGCTCCACTGTAGGTGACTGTGTAGCAGTACTCAAGAATATCGGGAAGGCAGGTTCCAGAGTCACGGTCTATTTGACTTGGGCCGTGGACAGAGCGAGCTTCTCTCTCCAACTTTGTCTAGTCAGGAAAACAACAAGAGTTATTAGTTATAGTTAATATTAGTCAGTTTGTAGCTAATAGTGTTAGCTCTTAGTTCGTAGCATGTTGGAAAAAAAACTTCTTTGTTCAGGCTTCAAAAAAAGAAGAGACTTAAGATCAAACCAAAGATGCCAGGTTCTCCCTGTTTTAAGAAGTGCGACACACATCACAAACCTATGCCGGCCTCAGTCGGTCATTCATCATGTATCCAGTGCTTGAGCGAGGCTCATGTGCCTAAGAAACGCTTCCACTGTTTGAAGTTAACAGCGTGATAGGGAAATATGCCTCCTGTTGATTCTGTTAGACGAGGCACTCCAGCGGTCAGACTTGGCGTCTGTGGCTCCTGCAGACCCTGCTACCACGTAAAAATGGAGAGCGTTCTCTCCATGGTCAGCTCTGGCAAAAAAGACGAGGCCTTCCCCAGTACATTCTCTCCTACCAGTTTCACTGAGCAGGGTGAGCACGGGATAAGCCAGGGATGTCCGGCACCGCCTCTTCACATCCAAAGGCGATTCCAGTCACAAAAACGAAAAAGACAGCACTTTCGTTGCCAAAACCAGGGGAGCCTCAGCACCGAGATGGACGTCAGCACTTGCAGCCCCATCTGCCAAGACACTGGCACAGGTGCCAGCCACACCAGCACCTGCAGCTCCAGAGCCCAGGTGACAATTCAACCCAGCACCAGGGAGGACCAATGCTTTCTCAGCACCGAAAAAAGGCCCTGCAAAGACGAACAGAGATTGGAGCCCAAGCCTGAATTCCGTTTCTTCTACATTCTGCCCAGCATTCACACCTTCTCTACCGGCACCGAGGTCACCGATCCCACACACCCTTCAGGCAGCCAGCAGGCTTCTCTATACTCGCCACATTGAAGATCTCTATCCCTGTTCCCTGTGCACTGCAGAGAGATTCTCGTCGTCATGCAAGGCACCTTTCTCTTTCCCCACCACCTTCATCTAGGGAGTCTGTAATACTCCCTCATTTACCCGTGCTGTCACCACATGCTGAATATTGGGAAGAGCACAGGGGTGCGTACTCTGAAAGATGTTCCTCACGTAGGAGATCACATTACCACTACTGTTATCGCACCCGTACACCTTAGTACTCCAGCTATTATCATCACCAACAGTCATGTTCTAGACAATGGTCCCCTGTGGCTGTAGATCGCCCAGATATCCATTCCTGTTGTCAATCCAAGCCATCATGCCTCACCCATATTTCACAACTATTTGAGACTGTTTTACCACCAGTGGTCCACCATTACATCTGACTGTTGAGTTCTGGAGATTGTCATTTGTTTACACCATCTCCTTCCTTTCTCTGCCTCCAACCACCCCACCTACCCTGTCCCTCTTCAGGGGCCCTTCTCAGGAGAACTTGCTAAAACAAGAGGTCCATCGGAGCTGTAGAGAAGGTACCGGACAAGTTCAAGGGAAAAGGACTCTATTCTCACTATTTCCTCATGCAGAAAAAAAACCAGGAAGGTGGAGACCCATACTCAATCTTAGAAAAATCAATTGTTACCTCCGAAAACAGCGGTTCAAAATGGTAACTCTTGCATCCATCATACCAGTCTTAGACCACAGGGATTGGTTTGCAGCCCTCAATCTTCAAGATGCCTTACTTCTTCATCACCATTCATCCCACCCACAGGTGATTTCTTCACTTCACAGTAGGCAGGGAACATTTTCAGTATTGGGTGCTTCCTTTTGGCCTTTCCCTCCACTCCCAGGCTATTTTCAAAAACCCTTGCAATAGTGGCAGCACACTTGTTTTGATGGGGAATTATAATTTTTCCTTTTCTCGACAACTGCCATATAAAAGTCTGCTCTTCAGCATGACACATGATAGAAGTAACCAGACAAACATACAATTCCCTCAGTCTAATTATCAACAACCAGAAATATATGCTCAAGCTCTCTGACATTGGAGTTTATAGGCGCTTATCTAGACTCCACCACAGTATGGGCCTTCTTACCCATCCAAAGATTCCAAACCATTCAAGACCAGGTTGCCATATTAATCATCAGCCCTATTGTTCAAATACTTATGTGCCTACAACTAATGGGCTATATGGCAGCCAAAACTTACGTAGTCTATCACACATAACTACACTTCCGCTGTCTTCAACATTGGGTAGCATCCGTGTTTGCTCCAACAAAACATCATGTCCACACAACAGTGACTCCTCCAGTTGATATCCACAGATCCCTCAAATGATGGACAGATTCGCACAACATCCTATTAGGCGTCCCCTCAACCTTCAGCCTACGTTACCATGAACGCTTGCCTCATTGGCTTGGGGGCCCACATGAACGGCGTGTCTTTACCAAGCCGATGGTCCTCATGAGAGACAGCTCTCCACATAAATTTTCTGGAGCTCAGAGCAGACTTCAATGCTTGCAAATACTTTTAGAACTTCATTCATGATGCCACTGTCAGAATACTTCCGACAGTATCACCACAATGTACTATATAAATCACCAAGGTTTCGATCCTTTTGTGCAGAGGCACTTCGCCTCTGGAATTGGTGCATTCGCAACAACATCATTTTAATAGCTTCTTATTTACCTGGCTTCAACAATGCTGCTGTGGACTCCCTGAGCAGACATTTTGCATCGGATCATGAGTGGAAACTCCGTGGCAACATACTCCAACATATTTGCACATACTGTGTTTTCTCTCTGATCTCTTTGCCACCTACAAAAATGCCCATATTTTTGCTCCAGACTGGGCATCGGTTACGGATCCTTCAGAGATGACTTTCTTCTCAACTGAGGGGCCCCCTCCTGTATGGATTTCCCCCCATTGTACTTATACCCAGAGTCCTCGAAAAGATAAACACAGACAGAGCCAGAGCGATCCTCATAGTGCCCACTTGGTCCCACCAGCCTTGGTTTCCTTTTCTTCACCAAATGTCTCTATGTCCGCCATATGTCCTTCCCAACCTACAAGACTTGCTGACCCAGAACCGAGACTCCCACCTACACCCTCAGATCCTGCACCTAACCGCCTGGTTCCTAGCTGGTTTGCGCATCCAAAGATCTCTGCTTGGCATAGGTCAAAGAAATCTTGATTCACTGTAGAAGGGACATCACCCGAGCTACTTACCTCTCTAAATGGTGAAGGTTTGCCTCATGGTGTTCTTCTAATCAGGTCGCTCTGTATGCTGCACTTCTTAATCAGATCCTCGACTACGTGCTTTACCTGAAACAGACAGGTCTAGCCATTTTGTCCTTGAAGGTGCGTCGTGTGGCTATCGCTGCCTTCTGGCACTCCATTGACAGCACTTCGGTGTTTGCCCACCCACTTACCAAGCGGTTCCTTTAGGTGTTGGCAAACCTTAACCCTCCTCATAGACTCCCACTCCACCTTTACCACTAAGCCAGAACTTAGTGCTAGATACACTTATTCAAACATCCTTCGAACCTTTGGCTACTACGTTGCTCCAAATGATGATGCTAAAGGTGGTCTTCTCACTTGCTATAACATCTGCCCACAGGGTTGATGAACTTGCAGCCCTCATGGCAGTACCACCATACACCACCTTTAACAGAGATGGTGTGGTATTAAGAGCCCACCCAGCCTTTATCCCTAAAGTGTCTGAGTTGCACATCAACTAATTGTCCTCCCTTCCTTTTACCCTAAGCCACACACCTCACTGCAAGAGGCAGTCTTCCACTCTGTCAACGTTCCTTCTACATTGAGAGGACTCAGGCTTTCTGCAAAACGAAATGTTTGATAGTTTCCCTCGCTGATTGATTCAAAGGTGAAGCACTATCATCCCAATGGGTTGCGAAACTTAGTCTCGTGCATTCCCACTTGCTATTCTGTACGCCATAAACTACTCCCATCCTAGCCAAAGTCTCATTCTACAAAAGCTGTAGTTGCATTCACAGCCTTCCTGTGAGGGATTCCCCTTTGGGACATTTATTGGTCATCCCATGACACTTTCATGAAGCACTACACAATTGTGCACCGGTTGGCTGTGAACACTTCACTAGCCTCAGCAGTACTTTCAACATCAAATAGACCATGACTCCAGAACACACTCTCTGGGTATTTTTGAGTACTGCTACCCAGTAACCTACAGTGGAGAACCCATGGGAACATCACTCGAAGAAGAGGATGAAGCCAACCTTGGAATTGGCAGGCTATACAAAAGGGCATGAATGCCGCGAGGTGCCGACCACACATGTGGAGTCTGGCTGACTAGTGCTGTTCAAAACGCTGATCTGCAGTGCCAAGACAAGCCTGACACCTATAGTGGAGCACCCACAGGGACACACACCTCGAAGAACCATTGTTACTGCGCCAAGGTGAGTAACTTTCTCTTATCCATCAAGTTTAAAAATGACACCAGTCTCAGCATCAACCATATCTGAACTTAAGCACAAAAAGGAAATTTGCAAAAAGTGGAAACTTGGACAAATGACCAGGGAGGGGTTTAAATGTATAGCTCGAGAATGCCGGGGGTTATCAGGAAAGCGAAAGCGCAATTGGAATTGCGACTGGCAAAGGATGTGAAGGATAACAAGAAAGGTTTCTACAGGCATGTTAACAAGAAGAAGGTGATCAGAGAGGATGTGGGGCCCCTACTGGATGAAGGAGATAACCTAGTGACAGATGATTTGGGGAAAGCTGAAGTACTCAATGCTTTCTTTGCCTCTGTATTCACGGACAAGGTCGACTAACGGACTAATGCGCTAAGTGACGCAAGAGGGGATGAAGATGGACAGCCCTTGGTGGGGAAAGAACAGGTTAGGAACTATTTAGAAAAGCTAAACATACACAAATCCATGGGTCCGGACTTAATGCATGCGAGGGTACTGAGGGAGTTGGCAAATGTCATTGACGAGCCTTTGGCCATTATCTTTGAAAAGTCATGGAGATCAGGATTGATCCCGGATGATTGGAAAAAGGCTAATGTAGTGCCTATCTTCAAAAAAGGGAAGAAGGACGATCCAGGGAATTATAGGCCGGTCAGTTTTACCTCGATTCCTGGAAAAATCATGGACGGGATCCTCAAGGAATCTATTTTGAGGCACTTGGAAGAGAGGAAAGTGATTGTGAATCCATGCTGACTATTCCTAAAGGGCAAGTCATGCCTGACCAATCTGATTAGCTTCTGTGATGAGGTAACTGGCTATGTGGCCATGGGGAAGTCAGTGGATGTGATATACCTTGACTTTAGCAAGGCTTTTGATACAGTCTCCCACAATATTCTTACCAGCAAGTTAAGGGAATATGGATTGGATAAATGGATGGTAAGATGGATAGAAAGCTGGCTAGAAAGCCGGGCACAGCAGGTAGTGATCAATGGCTTGATCTCAGGATGGTGGTCGGTTTCTAGCGGAGTGCCCCAAGGTTCGGTTCTAGGACCGGTTTTGTTCAACATCTTTATTAATGACCTGGATGAGGGGATGGATTGCACCCTCAGCAAGTTTGCAGATGACACTAAACTAGGGGGAGAGGTAGATACGCTTGAGGGCAGAGATAGGGTCCAGAGTGACTTAGACAAATTGGAGGATTGGGCCACAAGAAATCTGATGAGGTTCAACAAGGACAAGTGCAGAGTCCTTCACTTTGGACGAAAGAATTACAAGCATCGTTACAGGCTAGGGACCAACCAGCTAAGTAGTAGTTCTGCAGAAAAGGACCTGGGGGTTACAGTGGATGAGAAGCTGGATATGAGTCAACAGTGTGCCCTTGTAACCAAGAAGGCTAATGGCATATTAGGTTGCATTGAGAGGAGCATTGCCAGCAGATCCAGAGATGTCATTATTCCCTTTTATTTGGCTCTGGGAGGCCACATCTGGAGTATTGTGTCCAGTTCTGGGCCTCCCACTTCAAAAAGGACGTGGACGCATTGGAGAGGGTCTAGCGGAGGGCAACCAAAATGATTGGGGGGCTGGAGCACATGATCTATGAGGAGAGGCTGATGGAGTTGGGTCTGTTTAGTCTGCAGAAGCAAAGAGTGAGGGGGGATTTGATAGCAGCCTTCAACTTCATGAAGGGAGCTTCCAAAGAGGATGCAGAGAGACTGTTCTCAGTAGTGACAGATGGCAGAATAAGGAGTGGTCTCAAGTTGTGGTGGGAGAGGTCCAGGTTGGATATTAGGGAGAACTATTTCACTAGGAGAGTGGTGAAGAACTTAAATGGGTTACCTACAGGTATTTGAGTCCATCCCTAAAGGTGTTTAAGTCTCGGCTTGACAAAGCCCTGGCTGGGTAGATTTAGTTGGGATTGGTCCTGCTTAGAGCAGGGGGCTGGACTTGATGACCTTCTGAGGTCTTTTCCAGCTCTATGATTCTATGATATCAACCCCACTGACTTATAAGACAGTATCATACTTGCTTTACCTCTTTGTTAATTCAGAAGCATTTAGCCATGGTAGTTTTGTTAGCAGCCTTTGGCAAGAAGCAATTTGATTCTCCTTTTGAAGAGAGAATCTCCTTGTCAGCTACTTAGCCTGTCCCCAAATGGAGGGGATATAATCATCTTGCTACTTCATCGAGGAAAGGGATTCCACTTAGATTATTTCTTGATACGCAACTCCAAGGAAGGGGTGAGACCTGTTCTAAAGTCCGAGATCTCAACAAGTATACGAGTTTATGTATGGTAACATTAGCTACAGTTCTCTTCATATTAGATTTTAAAAAATGGTTTTCTGGCCTCCATCTTCAGGATGTCTATTTCCAAATGTTTACCATACATATATCATGTCTATTTTCCTACCCCATGGAAAGTTTCTGAGATTTGTAATGACACGTCAGCATTACCAATACACACAGGACTTTCTTGTGGCTTGTTCTCAGATCCATGTATATTTACCAAATGCATACCTGTAATGGCAGCCTATCACATTTTGGGGTGCAACTCAGACCAGTGAGAGGTCATGTCATCATTTGTCCTGTAATCCTGAGTGCCCTAGAATGCACCGATAGTGTAGCTCCCTGTCTGGATGCTTCCAGGCAGCATACAAGCATGCCCTAAGTATGTGTGTTTTAAGCAGCCTTGGTTCAGCATCTCTGACTCCAGCAGCCTGCTTATTACACCACAGCCATGCAATGGTCTCCATCAGCTTTGGTTACTACTAGCCAAGTGACCCTAACACACTCCATTCTGAAATTTCCACAGAAACATCTGCCCTGAGATGTCCAGCCCCTCTACAGGAACTTTTAAGGAAGTAAAAGTTGTTCCATTAAAGACAAACACCAGCCTTTTGTTGCATTAATTGGAGTTAATGGTCGCTTCAATTCCAACACGGCCCTGGATTGGTTTAGATTAATTGTAAGAGGTTTACTGCAAAAAAGAAATAAAATTCTAAATGAGTTGAAGTGCAAGGGAGAAGGTCAGAAATGGTTACCAGCAAATAAAAGTGAAAAATGCTTTTTAATGACTTGAGTCTTAGTTCAATGCAAAATAAAAATCTTTCTTCCAGCAAGGTGGCTGACTACATCCTGGGTTAGGCTTACCCGCACAATACAAAATACTCAGTTCCTTTGTGTGTTTAAGGATGTGTTAGATGCTCTTAAAAAGTAAGATTTTTTTTTTAAAGATATGCTGCTCCAGATATGGTTGTTGGCTTAGCTTGATGCAGCAAAGTCTTGGGCTTTTGTTATGTAGGAGATCTGACTAGATAATCACTGTTGTCCATACTGATCTGAGGTCTGCAGAATGTTTTAAGAAATTGCCAGAAAATAGACACAATTTTCTTCCAGTGCAAATGGAGGAAAAAAGAGTCACAGAGAATATCATTAACTTTCAGATTTGTCGAGGCTACTTTTCGAAAGTGAAGGGACGATCCTAAATCAAGTAAAATTGCTTATTTTTGTGTAGTCCCCATCAAAATATCCACATGACTTGGTGGAAATGTGCAGGTTTTGTTTTCTAAGTGGGATATCTGAGTAAGGTTATAATTAGTAAATATGTGGTAAATCTGGCACTAGAAATCCTGAGCTGGTTAGCCATGTTAGTCTGTAACTTTAAAAAAAAGAGTTGTCCTGTGGCAGGCACCTTAGAGGCTAACAGAGATGTGTATCTATATATAATAGCATGAGCTTCCGTGGACAAAACCCACTTCTTCAGATGAGATGAGCTTGAGTGGACTGAAATACTAGTTTTCGAAGTGTCAAGATTCATAGAATTTATACACTGGAGCATAAGGACTCTTAGAAATCTGTTCAAATTTCTACCCTTAGTTAGTAAAATGTGCAAAATAATTCATAACCTCATTGTTTGAGGAAATTGCAAACTTTGTTAGTAAAGATGTTAGGACATGCTAATTAGGGCTTCAAAACATGCTAATTTAAAAAAGTAACATTGTAAAAATGTAGTGTAGTACATATTAAATTGATCAGAGGCTGATAGATTATAAAATGCAATTGTTAAGGGTGAATCCTTATTGAATGTGTGTGTTTCTAAAGGGATCTCACAAGGATTAGTCACTGTTTCAATGTTGTTTAATATTTTCATCAACAATCAGGAAGAAAATAATAAATGATTCTTGCTAAACATTGCAAACAACAAAAATTGGTCAGGAAATGAATATGAGACAGAGAGGTCACAGTTACAGAGTAATCTGGATAATTTCATAAGCTAGGCACAATCAAACAACATTAATTTCAATAAAATCAAATGCAAGACCTTACGTAGCTGGGAACAAAGAATGCTGGCCATACTTGCAAGGTAAGAAACAATATCCTCAAATAGAGTGACACGGAAATGTCAGGCAGGAGTATAGGAAGATTATTTTGTCCCTGTATGTGGGATTAATAATTTCTCACATCCATACTTTTAAAAGGATGTTGAAAAACTGGAGAGGATTTAGAAAAGGGCCACAAAAGTTATTTGAAGGCTGGAAAACCTCCATAGGATAATAGACTTAAGGATCTCAGTTTATTTTGCTTGTAAAAGAGATAGTTGAGGAGTAACTTGACCATCAGTCTCTTAAGTGCCTATATGGGGAGATGTCTGTAGAGGACTTTCGAATCTTGCAGACAAACATATCAGGATTCAGTGGGTGGATGGTGAAGCTAAATTAATTCTAACTGGAAATATGGTGTGAATTTTACAGTGAATTAAACTAACTACTGAAACAAACCTCAGGTAGTGGGTTCTCCATCACCTGAAGTATTTTAATCAAAGCCTGTCTAAAAGATTTCAAGTTGAACCAGACGTATGAGCTTGAGGACTTAGCTTATGTTCTAAAAGAGGTTAGAGTAAGTGATCATAATGGGCCCTTCTGTCTTTAAAAAGTGATAAACCAATAATTTCAGATAGTGGTGAAATAGATTATTATGGAAAGTTTATATAATAGTACTGTATAGATTGTACCCTAAACTAACATTTAGCCTTATGATAGAATTTTCAGAAGAACTTAAGTCCCATTTTCAACATTAACTTTAAGTCCAGATGTTCAACGATGTTTAGGTGCCTAATTAGATTTTCATAAGCCCTTAGGTACCTAACTCAATGGCTGAAAAACATCTAGGTGCTTTTTTAAAATCTCATTAGGAGCCTTTCTGCTCTGTAGGCCCTAACTACTTTGAAAATAGGACTAAGGCTGCTAACTCACTCAGGTACTCTTGTTGATTATTCACTAGCTTACTGCAATTTATGAATGCATTCCATAAAATCACCAATACAGTTAATCAGATCTACCTTCCTTTTCTTTCTCCTCAGCGATGTCTGACCGACAAGAGAGTGCTCTGATTGAGCTGATGGTGTGTACCATACGACAAGCTGCTGAAGCACATCCACCAGTAGGCAGAGGGACTGGCAAGAGAGTGAGTTTTATTGAATAAATGGCTCAAACCTTTCCACCACTATGAAATGTTTATATGTTACTACTATAGGTATATTATATTACTTTGCCTGTCGGGTTTAATATGTGCATGGCTGTTTGATGTTGGTAGCCTCTAAGATAGAGGAGGTCGGACTAGATGATGTGGTAGTCCCTTCTGGCCTTCTAGTCGATGATACTATATTGCTGTAGTGTAGAATCATGACGACAGATTGTGACACCCGATAAAAAATTGTATGGGACTTTTCTTACCACCTAATTATGTACTGATGTGAATATTTTTAAGAAAAGTAGTGGAAATGATATATCTAAATCTAATCTCATTCTGAAGTAAGTTAGGTAGTTGTAAAACTGTATCTTTAGAAAAATATCTTTCTACAGTTTAGACAAGACATCTCATTTTTTTGGAATGCTTTTGTTGAAAATGACAGATTATAAATTTGTTAAAATATTCATAGAAAAATAATTCCTTATTCTCTGATTGGGAAAAAAAGACAAAATTATTAAATGCTTTTCTTAGGAAAGTATTGTCAGATTTGTTTGCAGCAGTGCAACCAATATGACAAAGACAGGAAACAAAGAGTAGGAATAAACTGTCTGTTTCAGAAAGAGGGAGAGGTAACTAGTGGTGTCACCCAAGGGTCTGTACTGGGACCAATCCTATTCAGCCTGTGTATAAATGATCTGGAAAAAGGGATAAACAGTGAGTTGGCAAAATTTGCAGATGATACTAAACTGCTCAGGATAGTTAAGATTAAATGATTGGGCAATAAAATTTTCATGTAGATAAATGCCAGGTAATGCACATTGGGAAAAAATAATCCCAACTATACATACAAAATGATGGGGACTAATTTAGCTACAACTAACTATTCAAGAGAGATCTTGTAGTCGTCATGGATAGTTATCTGAAAACATCCACTCAATGTGCAGCAACAGTCAAAAAAGCAAGCAAGGTTAGGAATCATTAAAAAGGGATAGAGAATAAGACTGAGAGTATCTTATTGCCTCTATATTAAATCAATGTATCCCACATCTTGACTACTGCATACAGATGTGGTCACCTCATCTCAAAAAAGATATATTAGCGTTGGAAAAGTTTCAGAGAATGGCAACAAAATTGATTAAGGGTTTGGAATGGGTCCCATATGAAGAGAGATTAAAAAGACTTGGACTTTACATCTGAGAAAAGAGGAGACTATGGTGGGATATGATAGAGGTCTATAAAATTACGATTCATGGAAAAAAGTGAATAAGGAGCCCTAACGTTAGTTGTTCCCCTAATGTAAGAGCTAGGGGTCACCAAATGAAATGAATATGTAGCAGGTTTAAAACAAACCAACGGAAGTTTTTCTTCACACAGTGCTCAATCAAGCTGTGTAACTCCTTGCTAGAGGATGTTGTGAAGACCAGGACTTTAACAGGGTTCAAAAAAGAACTAGATAAATTCATGGAGGATATGTCCATCACTGGCTATTAGCCATGATGGATAGAAATAGTGTCCCTAGCCTCTGTCAGAAGCTGGAAATGGATGACAGGAGAGGGCTCACGTGATGATTGCCTGCTCTGTTCACTCTTAGTGGGGCAGCTGGCATTGGTCACTGTTGGAAGGCAGGATACTGGGCTAGATTGACCTTGTGTCTAATCCAATATGGTCGTTCTTATGTTCTGTGATTCATAAATGCTGATTATGTCAATATTCTTCCGCTTCACAAAGTACGATTCCTTTCCTGTATCATCATTGTAGACTGTAATTGAAATAGGTCAAAAACAACAAATGGTCTAGTAGCACTTTATAGACTAACAAAACATGTAGATGGTATCATGAGCTTTCGTGGGCACAGCCCACTTCTTTAGATGACCGGAGTTATGAGTAGGGGATGTGAAAACTCAAAATAAACAAGAGAAGGGAAAAGCGGGGGGGCGGGGGGGAAGAGTTTTCATATCCCCTACTCATAACTCCGGTCATCTGAAGAAGTGTGCTGTGCCCACGAAAGCTCATGATAGCATCTACATATTTTGTTAATCTATAAAGTGCTACCAGACCATTTGTTGTTTTTTCCTGTAACAGACTAACTCGGCTACCCCCTGAAGCTATTGAAATAGGTGTTAGAGTCCTCAAATATTGCATCAGAATTCTAAGGATGATAAGGATTTCCCAAGGTGATTCCCATCAGCCATAATGAAGTTAGAGAGGAATTTTCCTATTTTGCATAGTTTTCCTGTTCAAAATTGGGTTCTTAAAAAAAGAAACTGGTTTTGCCTCTCACAGAATTCATACAAATTGCTCAGTTTGAAAGAAGTATGCAGACTTCCCATTCCCCTAGGAAATCAACTGTGCTCATCATCAGACACCAGTCACAGCCAGTTAACCTTACTTAACTCTGCCTCAGGTTGAAAAGACCAAGCCCATCCCTGAACAATACTCAGTACAGATAACAGGAAAATCAACAGTACAAAAGACTGCTCACCTACCTACGGTACTAAGGAAATCCCATAGCAAGTGCTCAGTAGGAGCTGCAGCAGCACCCAAGCCATCCTCCATATGTTCCTTCTCAGCCCAGTCATTGATGTCTCAAGTTTAGCTACACTAAGGATCTGATAATACCTTCTGAGCCAGAGTCTCCTCTGTTAATGAGTGCTGGGGATTAATCAGTGTCAAAGCTCTCTTCCTCACTGATCCCTCTTGCCCTCATTAACTTTGCAAGCCAAACAACTATGAGTATGTGGATGGGTACTCCAGTCGGTCTCCAGCCTGTAACAATGCTTGGGATTCTCCCGTCCCAAGTACAGGACTCTGCACTTCTCCTTGTTGAACCTCATCAGATTTCTTTTGGCCCAATCCTCTAATCTGTCTAGGTCACTCTGGGGCATCGGCCTCCTCTCTGCCCTTCCACTTTGAGGGTGAGAGGCTTGGAGCTGGGGCAATCCCCAGACATTGAGGGGAGGATGCCCTTCCAACCAGTACCTTTCAGCTGCCTGGTGATTCCCTTTTCTGTGTGGTTTATGAAAAGCAATTCCATTACAAGCACATCCCATTTTCCTGGCACAACCAAACTCTTACCTTGCTTTAATTTATAACAGGAAGCTGTATACCGCATTTGGTGGGCCTAGCTCATACTGTCTTGGACAGACAGACAAGCTCTCTCAGATACATAGTAGATGGACTTACTCTGTCCTTGGTCTTCCCCTTGCTTCTAATTTATTTGTGCAATGTTTTCTTGTTACCCTTTCGTGTCTAGCTAGTTTAATCTTGTTTTTGTGCCTTGGTCTTTTCAATTTTGTCCCTGTCTACTTGTGTTGTTTGTTTATATTCATCCTTTGCAATTTGACCTAATTCCTACTTTTTGTAGGACTCTTTTCTGAGTTTCAGATCATGGAAGATCTCCTGGTTAAGCCAGGATGGTATCTTGTCACACATCCTGTCTTTCCTATGCAGTGGTACAGTTTTCTCTTGTGCTCTTAATAATGAGTCTTTGAAAAATCTCTTGGCCTTTTTTCTCCTTAAAAATGCTTCCCCAAAGATTTTACCTATCAATACCCTGAGTTTGCTGAAGTCAGTTTCTTTAAAATCCATTATCTTTAACCTCTTACTGCTCCTTAGAATCATGAACTCTTATTAATAATTTCATGATGATTTTCACCCAGCCTGCTGTGAAATTTTCAATCAATTCCATGTGGTAGGGGGGAGGCTGTTCTATATTTGACTTTGAAAAAAGGGGGAAACTTACAGATATCAATTTGCTTTTACTCTTCTAGCCCCCCCCAAAAAGGGGGGGGAGGTCAGGAGTTTGGATGTGTGTTTCTCTCTTTTCTTAGAAGTACTGGCAAAATAACTCTCTGAACCAGGTGCAAAAGTTACGTTCTTAAAAATTTAAGATGCTGGGCGCTGTCTGTTGATTTCTCCTATATGATTATTGCAGTCTACTCAGTCCACAAGAATGATGAGTAAAGTCTAACACAGAGATATCAGTTGGATTGTTGATGTGACTGGCTGCTTTCCCATTGACCCGTACTATCTGGTTGCAAGTCTGTCCTACTCCCAGCGTCTATGAGTGCAGTATTGATCATGTGGCCTAGGAGTAGGACGTTTTAGGGCCCAGGACCAGCAACAGCTCAGCTGTTCATAGGGAACTTACTCCTATGTTTTGGGGTGTTTGTAGTAGAAGCTGATACAGGATTCAATTTGGGTCATTATCCATTGTGTAACTCTGCCACTGGCTAGAAGCATAACCCTTTCTAATAGCATGCTTGTTGAATCCCTGCCAGACTTCAACACCAAAGCCAAGCATCTTACTGACTAAGTGCTCCATGACTGAAGGATCTTGGAAGATTGCCAATCTGTAGGCCTGAGTGTAGCAGTTGAGCAGAGTCTCTGCTCTGGGTTTTCTTGCACCCCACTTTCTATGACTTCCTGTGTGACGCTGTGGTCAGTAGAACCAATGCAGTCCTTGGAGGGATAAACAGGAATCACAAGTTGGATAGGAGATTTTACCTGTGGTTTGGCCTTGATGCAACTGATGCTGGAATATGGTGTCCAGATATGGTGCTCACAATTCAAAGGATAGACTCAAGGGGCGCATCTAGACTACATCCCTCTTTTGACAGAGAGATGTAAATTAGACACTTTGAAATGGCAAATGAAGCCGGGATTTGAATTTCCCGTGCTTCATTTGCATATTCATGTCCCAGCATTTTTCCCAAAAAACACTATTTCAAAAGTAAAACAAGAGTCTAGACGTGGTTCTTGCGAAAATAGAAGCCTTTTTTGAAAGATCCTGTAAACCTCGTTTTTCGAAAGAGCACCATGATGCAACTATGTAAATGAAGCACAAGAAATTCAAATCCCAGCTTCATTTGCAATTTCAAAGTGTCTGATTTACATCCCTTTGTCTAATGAGGGATGTAGTCTAGATGTACCTCAGGAGCTCAAGCTATTTATTTTTAAGAAAAGGTTAAGGGGTGACTTGGTGACAGACTATAATACCTACATGGGGAAGAAATATTTAATATGGGCTGTTCGGTCTTGAAGAAAAGATGAAACACAATCCTATGACTGGAAGATGAAGCTAGATAAATTAGACTGGAAATAAACTTGTAAATTTTTGGAGTGAGTGTACTGTAATTACCCATTGTAACAACTTAGCAGGGGTCACGATGGATTCCCCACTGTTAACCATTTTAAAATCAAGTTTGCATGTTTTTTTCTAAGATATATGCTCTAGGAATTATTTTAGAGGTAGTTCTACAACCTGTGTTATATATGAGGTAAGACTGGATGATCATAGTGTTCCCTTTGAGGGCCAAGTATTGGTCCCACTATAGGCAATAGTAAAGTATCCAGTGACCTCAGATATTTGACCCCCAGAATGAGGGATGTATGCAGACAATATAACAATGGAGGAAATGAGATTTTTTTTTCCCTTCAGGTAACTGGAGGTTTCTATTGCTTTCACATTCACATTCTCTTAATCTTTTTTCTCTTCCTTTCTTTTAAAAAAAATACCCACAGGGTCTTTCATTTTAAATTAGCTTCCATTTTGGGGATCTTGATCCTTCACTTTAATATTGCATTAATGAAGTAAGACATTTAATTATTTTATAACACATTTTTCCTCATTTTCACAGGTATTAACTGCAAAAGAAAGGAAAACTCAAATAGATGACAGAAACAAATTGACTGAACATTTCATTATTGCGCTTCCTATGTTACTTTCAAAGGTACAGTTTCCCACTAAATATATTATTTACTTATGTATATAATTTTTTTCTTTCTGTAATATATACATTAATTGTTTTTCAATTTTTTGTTTCAATAATCTCTAGTATTCTGCTGATGCAGAGAAAGTAGCAAACCTTCTGCAAATCCCCCAGTATTTTGACCTGGAAATTTACAGTACAGGCAGAATGGAGAAGGTATGGTACATTATGCTGGCTCTCGGGTGGCTTTCAATTGGCTGATTAGTCATGTTCATATGAAATTGATGCATTTGGAAGAGTATATAGTAATACTTTCCTACTTTGATCTATCTGTTAACATATGTTTTTTGAGTATTATTGTTTATGTAATATTCTATGTAATAGAAACTGACTTTTCTGTCTGATCTACAGCATCTGGATGCCTTGTTAAAACAGATTAAGTTTGTTGTGGAGAAGCATGTAGAGTCAGATGTTCTAGAAGCCTGCAGTAAAACCTATAGCATCCTGTGCAGTGAAGAATATACCATTCAGAATAGAGTTGACATAGCCCATAGCCAGCTGATTGATGAATTTGTGGACCGATTCAACCATTCGGTAGAGGATCTGTTGCAAGAGGTTTGTTCTTCTAAAATTAATCTTGCTTTATCATCTAGATTTGCATCTTTGATCCTTTGTCCATTTTGTAATATCCATTGTCAATATCCTGCATTACCATCAACTGCCTGATGAGTTGTCATGATTTCCTTTCATTCACAGTAACACGTTCAGTTGTAAATTGTGATTAAGGCTACGATTTGGTCACAATAGTCACAGATTCCAGGACTTCATCAGATCTTTCTGACTTTTAGGGCTTCAGGAGGTGGAGGTGGGACTGTGTGCCCTGCATTGCAACTGGTATTGGAACCTGGACCTTATAGCCCCTGCCTGGTGGCTTCCACCGGGGCCTGCTGCTAGGGCCATGCTATACTTCAACCTAGTGCTTCCCTAGTTACAAAAATGTGATGGATCTTAACTGGAGTCAAATGTCATCTGCACAGTCACTTACAAAAAAGTCTTTAAGTAGTATATAAACGGAGGCCATATATCAATATTGGTTAACTGCTTAATGCTAAACAATCTGTTCCATCTCGTATTTAACTGTGATACAGAGTAAGCTTCCCAGACCTGAACAGTAGTTGTGAAAGCCTGAAAGCTTATTTCTCTCACCAATAGAAGTTGGACTTACAAAATATATTACATCACCCATCTTGTGTCTCAGTTCTATCATAAGCTTCAGGGGGGTAGCCGAGTTAGTCTGTAACAGGCAAAACTTTAAAAAACCCAATAGACTAGTAGCGCCATAAAAACTAACTAAACATGTAGATGGTATCATGAGCTTTCATGGGCACAGCCTGCTTCTTCTAACACTCCTATCATCTGAAGAAGTGGGCTGTGCTACTAGTCTGTTGTTGTATTTTAAGTTCTATCATAGTTTATTTTGAAGCCTTGATATGTTCCTACATTTTTAAGTCTATTCTGTAATTTTTTATGAGGATTCTGGGTCCTGCAAATATAACAAGACATCAGAAAGAAAAGCTGTTTTGTGTTCTAATCCAGGAGATGTTTTGATACCCTTTACGAAGAGACTGTTTCTTATGTTTACTGCGTATGGCTCCATTGCCAAAGCAAACAGCAGGGGGGATAGTGGACAATGCTTGGACAAATTAAAATGAGATGACTGAGGACCATTACCTGAATCAGACCTTAGAAGATAAGCATATAGGGCTGATATACCCTTATAAAGTGGCTTCCAAAATAGAATCTTACCAAAATCTATGTTAGGTGCTCTCACTCCAGCTGGTCAAAATCTTTGCCTGCAGCGAAAGAAAGGAACATCTGGGAAGAATTGCTAGAATTAACATGATAGATCATATTCAGAGTTCTTCTGATAGCAGGTAGATGGCTGCCAGCAAGGAACCTAGATTGGTCACGTTGAACATATCTGGAGAAGCTACAACTGTCTGTTTGCTAGCATCTTCTCGTAAACTTTAGCAGCCACATTAGTTATAGAAATAGGTCTACATGATGCATAAGATCTTTTCCCTCTTTAGGAATGGCCATGCCTGCTTGCATGAATCTGGAATCTCGTTCTTTGCACCGTAGCATTAAACAACTTAGTGAAATAGGTATCAGCACTTACCTTAGAATACTACAATATTCCCTAGCAGTCCAGTCAGGATCTGGAGCTTTATTGGATTTTAAATTCTTCATTTAATCTTCAACTTCTCCTGCAGCAATTTGCTTATCAAGAGCTTCCATGTCTTCCTCTGAGCACAAAGTTAGTTTCACTCTTCTCAGATACCTATTTATAAATTCAGGATTTGGATGTTAAGTGTACAAAATATGGGAAAAGTTAACATTAGCTTAAGGGATCTGATGAATACCAGTTACTAAATCTACTTTTTTTCTCCCCGTCTTTGAGTTTTTCCACATGTCCATTCTTTTCCTGGTGTTCATGTGCCTCAGGACAGAATTACAGTATATTTTCATTAGCAGTGATTAATAAGGTTACATATGCACCCTGCATTGCCGCTCAACGGCTACCCTCAAGAGCAAATTCAGTCTCTGTGACCATAGCGTGAGTGATAGCTGGATGTCTATAATAGACATAGTGTTCTTCAGAGTAGGTAATTATCCCATATGACTATCTACATTTGTTATATGGAAACATTTGTCTATAGATTATGTTCCACGTTAGTGTTCTGTTCCAATAATATTAGATTACCTCTTATCTTTAAAGCATTCAGAGCTTTAATTTTCATAAATCAAAGTCCATTTGGAAGCAATAGCTGTATTTTGTCCTCCTGTAGAGGGAAATACAATTTTCTCTCATCTGTTGTGAATAGACTTATGAAATGGCTTGTCCATGTCTTTTCTCCTGTTAGAAAAATTGTCCCAACATGGGATTTCAATTTAGTGCTTTCTTCACATATGAACCCTCCTCTTCTTTCAACTATTATTAGATTGTCCAGTTTATCCACTATCAATGAAAGTCATTTCTGGTGGTAGTTATATCTGCTCATAGAATAAGTAGATTAGAAGCCATAATGATAAATCCTTGATATGCTTTTACATATGGATAGTGTAACCAGGGGACTGCATCCATCTTTTATTCCTAAAGTACTATGAGATTTTCATATCTCTTCATTCATCAGCTTTTTTCCACCTGCTGAATCATCTATAAATTATATATTTTAGATATGAAAAAGTCGATGTTCTAACTCTTAGCATAAAACATCCAGACTTTTTGTTGCTTATGATAATACATGAAAAGAGATGGTTGTTCCTCACAGACGTTTACAAAATGGGTATTGGATGGTTTTAAAACTGCTTGATATTGGTTAGTCCTCCACCAAATATCTAAATTCATTCCACCGGAGCACAAGCTGAATCAATAGTGTTGATAGTTGGGTTCCAGTATTGGAAGTATGTAAACCAGCTGTCTTGCTTTGAGTGCGTGCATTTGGGAAACATTTTTATTTAGTCACCACTTCAAAATCTGATGCCAGTTTTGAAAGAACTATTTTAAAATCTCTTTTCACATAACTACAAGCTTCCCACTCCTTAAAGATGACTAATCACCATATAAGTATAATCTACGTGCAGAATAACTCAAAAAAGAAAGAATGCTTACTTATCTGATAGTAACTGAGATTCTTCAAGTGGGTCTCATAACCTGCTTTCTGTCCCCACAGCTCAGTATTATGAATTCTGGAAAGTGAAGGAATTGAGTGGCAGTTAGAGTTGTTGTGCCTTTTGTCCCCCTTGAGGAGGTGGGGCTTGAGGGAATTCAGGGCACATACACAATCTCTACTGGACACTGACGTAATGGAATTTAAAAAGTAGAGCTGCAACAAAAACCCCCTTATTGACTAATCGATTAACTTACTAACCACTATTTAACATCCCTAGTGTTGACTCTGTTCTTATAGCTCCAACTCTCAGACTATAATTTGAATACAGTTTAATCCTCTGCACACGAGTTTTGAAAGACATACTTTTTTTGTATTTATGAATCTTTGATAATATCCCTTTATTTCCAGGGAGAAGAAGCTGATGATGATGATATATACAATGTCCTTTCCACTTTGAAGAGATTAACTTCTTTTCATAAGTATGTGTTTTTACTTGGATCAGCAATGTCAAGTGATGTATAATGTTAGACTATAAAAGAGGATACTCAGAATTAGGAAAGAAGAGGAAAATGTGCTGAAATACAAAAAGCATAGGCTGGGTGCCAGGAAACACATGGCAACTGGAGGGCTTGATTCAGCATTGCACTTGTGTATACATCCAATTTGAAATCAGTGCCTTATAAGTAAGGCTGCGAGTTTGTCAGATCCAGGACTTCTGTGACTTCTGCAGTGGCTAGTGGGAGGGGCTTCAGGGCTGGGGTTTGGGAGGGGCACTGGAGGGGGTGAGGGCTCTGGGTGGTGCTTCAGCATGAATTGGGGGCAAAGGGAGTCCAACTTCACAGGTATGTTTTTAGAAAATGAAACACTGAAAGGGGGGGGAAGGTACAGTTGGAGAAAAGCTGTGCAATTCTTCCTCACCTGGTGTATGCAAGAATAATTAAGGCGGAGTGAGAATTCCCATTCAAGATGTAGTTAAACCTAAATACTAAAGGGTGTTCTATGTTCTGGCTATGGTTTTAGTCTCCTCAATTAAGTGCCTAGTCATACCTGCTCAAGGAGTATTTCTGCCTGATAGGAGAATAAATTTAACCCTCAGATCAAATATGCACTAGCCCTGAAAGGATTGGCTGCTGTCTCTTGTTGTGAAGTCTGTGCTCAACAAGGAGGCCATATGAGCCTGCACAAAAAAGCTACTTTAAAATTGGTTTTCCTAGAAGTGTTTTGAGGACTGATGTTTCACCTGACAAATGAAAATTCATATTCAGGTCTTACAAATATGCATCCTGGGGGCAACAGTGGCTCCACTTGAAGAAAATAGTCACGGTGCAAGAGTGAAGAATCTAGAGCCTGGGGATGCAGCCCCTGGATTGCCTGGATCCGGCCCCTGGTGCTCAGGGCTCCCCCCACCTCCAGCATTGGGATGCCTGTGCTGGCGCTCAATTTTCCACCGTCCCCCTGGGAGGCAGGAGTATACAAAATCTACTAGCTTGAGCCCCCGTAGGCTCTGTTATGCAAAGGGAATGTGGGGCATGTCTTTCTACTTCTTAGTTGAGGGCCATGTCAGTGAGGGGTTCTAGGGTTTTTTGGAAGGGGTCAGAGTTTTTTGGGTCACCCCCCCCCCCCCCCCATTCTAATGTCTTTCCAAATATTTTGTTGGTGGACTCATAGGAGAGAATCACAAAACAATCAGTGACATCTTTAGATAAGGGAAGAAGCCTCTCCCTCCTTCCAGTGAGAGAATCTTAGAACTATCTTATCTCCTCAAGTATTCTCTTTGTAGCCACTGCTCTTCTAGGTTACAGATTAGAAGGAAACCATTACTATCTTTCCTGAGGCTTGGAAGATATAGACTGGACTCTCAAAAACTGTCCAACTCCAAAAACTTCTCTTAATTTTGAGTTTTCCATGTTTTGGGAGATTCTTCCCTCCCCTGCCCCTCCCCCCGCCCATTGAAGTCTTTCATGTACATCTGTCATCTGTGAGTGAACCACATCAAAGAGGGGTATTTGAGGTAATCAAATGAAGGATGCAATAGTCCATCTTCCCAGAAATTGGAACAGTAATATGAGTTCAGTGGAGAGAGAGATTTTAGAAAGGAAACACTATTCTCAATAGCATGCAGCCCCTAGATCTCCGGTCTCTCAACAAATCCATAAGGCAGTGGTGCACCACCTTTTTTGATCTGCGACCAGCTAGATACTGACATAGTGTGAACAAATCACCCTATTACATTCTCTTTGTTAAGCAAAATAGATTGAACTGCTTACGTATTTCATTAGAAGGTATGTTTCTAATCCTTTAAACTTTCTTGTGGTTCTTCTCGGAACCCTCTTCTTGATCAACATCCTTCTTGAGTTGTGGGTACCAAACATAGACAGTGTGGTCACACTAATGCCAAGTATAGAAGTAAAATAAACCTCTTTACTTCTACACGAGAGTCTTCTGTTTTTGCATCCCAGATGTGCATTTGTTCTTTTGGACATAGCATCACACCTGGCGCTCATGTTCAGCTGATTATCTTCTACAATCCCCAAATCTTTTCCAGTTTACTGCTTCCCAGAATAGTGTTCCCAATTGGGTATGTGTACTCTGCATTCTTTGTGCCTAGATGTATACATTTATTTTGGGTTTTATTGAAACACATTGTTTGCTTGTGCCCAGGTTGCCAAATGATGCAGATGTCTGTAAATCAATGATGTAGCCTCTTCATTATTTACCACTCTCCCAATTTCTGTATCACTGCAAACTTTTGAGGAGGCTTGAAAGTCTACCCCTCCTCACTTTGCATTGAGATCCTCTCCCTGATGATAGAAGGGTGTTACAGAAGAGGGTGCCCCAGTGACCCCCCTCAAGTGCGTTTTTAGTTCTACATACGTACATTGAATCTTCACACCTAAGGGGTGGTTTGCTGCTTTCTGCATCCTAGTGTAAAGACTGTCAGACATGGAGAGAACTAAGAGGGAAAATTCTGATCTATGGAATTTCATTCTGGTACTCTCCATGTCAGAGTCTGATCCACACTCAGACGAGGTTTTTTTTTATGACTGTTGTTCACTTGTTGGCTACGTCTAGACTGGCATGATTTTCCTCAAATACTTTTAACAGAAAAGTTTTCCATTAAAAGCATTTGCGGAAAAGAGCATCTAGATTGGCACGGACACTTTTCCGCAGTAGCACTTTTTGCAGAAAAGCATCCGTGCCAGTCTAGACGCGGTTTTGTGCAAGAAAGCCCCGATTGCCATTTTCGCCTTCAGGGCTTTTTTGTGCAAAACAATACCTCGTTGTCTACACTGGCCCTCTTGCGAAAAAGCATTTTGCGCAAGAGGGCTTTTGCCCGAACAGGAGCAGCATAGCATTTCCGCAAGAAACACTGATTTCAGACAGTAGGAAGTCAGTGTTCTTGCGGAAATTCAAGCGGCCAGTGTAGACAGCTGGCAAGTTTTTCCGCAAAAGCAGCCGCTTTTGTGGAAAAACTTGCCAGTCTAGACGCAGCCATTAAGTAGTTTGGAATAGAAGTGGGATTTCCTTGATGAGCACCCAAAATGTCATGTCAAACTCTACTTCAAATAGAAAGCTGAATAACACTTTTATACTTTTGTACAGTTAGTTCTTTTTCCAGCTCTGGGGTTTATTGTTCTGGAGGATTCTTTTTGAGGGGCAGGCTTAAGCCCAGGCACAGAACAAAGATCTGGGCTGCCTCCATTTGCCATGAAGTAAGAGAATACCCTCTGTGGAGACTCTCTGCCACTGAGGGTCTTTAAAATAAAAATTTGGAAATAAGACAGCATTTTTATTTTCTCCTTCCCTAGAGAAATAAACTGGTTTAGCATGACTGCATTTACACTAGGAGGTTATGTACCACTTTAATTGTTTATATTATTCAAATGGTACAGCTTTTGTGTGTGGACATGTTTTTGTGATTTGTTGAATCGGGGTCTGTGTACACAACAGGATTATTCAGAGATATTAATGTGGCCTAGAATTTATATATAACACATCTTATTGTCATGGAGCCAAACCTACCTGACGTTCAAATTCTGTGTGAGAGGTTGTTTGTTTCTCTTTATGATCTTCTACAGTTCTGTTATTCAATAGTATTTAATTAAATGACAGTACGAGTAGGTACAAACCAATAGCAGAGAGTACCCCAATATTTCCTCACTTTTAGTACAAGAGTATGACTATGAAGCAATGAGTTCCTCAACAATAAGAATATAGCTTTCCATTAAGTCACTGAAATCAGTGAAGTTCTCCATAGCTGTAGGTATCCACCCATATGATAATCTTTATAGTATCAGGACCTTATAACTTGATCTGAAGTGACAAGTCTCAAGAGCTTTTCTCAGTGCTCTTCCTCTCCAGAGACTTTTCCCACTGTGTATTACATTAACTGTTTTAGAATGTTTAATATTTTAAAATTAAACATTTTATTGTAAATAACTAGAGAAAAATACTTTCATTTACTTTGCCTAAACTATATAATTTAAAATATTTTATTTGATTTCTCTTGTGGGTGTCTTCTCCAATGCCAGAGAAATGCCTGCTGAAGTTGTAGCAGTGTTTAAAATCACAGAAGTAAACTTATTTAAAAACAAATTCAAGACATGGTAGTTTGACCACAATTCAGCTATCTCAATGTAATCTTATAAAGGTGTATGGTGAACATTTATTTTAATTCTGCATTAAGAAAAATCTGTTGTAAAATATTCCTAATTTAAGAAAAAGCAAAACTTCAATTGTTAATGTAGCATGAACAACACAAGTGTCTTTCAAACTGCTCTGGTATCTCAACATTGCAAACAAATACTGATTGAGTAGTAAATTCAGTTTTCTTCTCATATTTTGGATTTCTGAGGTAACTCAACTAATGCCTTTTTATTGCCTCTTGTTTTAGTGCTCATGATCTCACAAAATGGGATCTGTTTAGTAACTGCTACAGATTACTGAGGACTGGAATTGAACATGGAGCTATGCCAGAACAGGTACAATTAGCAATATATCCTTTAAATCATTTTTAGGGGAGTTAAGCTTTACGAGTTCTAGGAAAATAATCTTACGGAAGCAGAGTAAGTTGATGCTTTAGTCTTTCATTTCCTGATACTACAGTTTAAACCATGCTTTTTGGTCACACAGTGAAGTTAATTGTAATGAAATTCTTGAGATTTTCAGTGAAAGGTTAGGTTAGGTTCTGTTCACTCTGCAGCTGACTCACTGTATGACTTTAACCAAGCCAATCTTTCTTTGCCTCAATTTCCTGCTCTATAAGATGAAAATAAATTTATGTACTCTGCTAAGGAATATGCTGCATATGTGCTGGTAAGATTAGAATTATGATTACACTGTAATGTCAGCCCGATAGCTATTTAAGTATTTGGAACAATCACTGGGCCGAGAGCAAAAAATGACTTTGTAGTCCAGTGGTGAGGGCACCCACGTGGGAGACTCAGGATCCAGTACCCCTGTGCCAGTCACTCATTATTTATGCCCAATAGTTCAACTTAAACAGGAGAGGGGCAAGAAGCACCATTTCAGAGTATTCATAGCTCACTGGTTAGAGTACTCTTCTGAGGGGTGGGAGACCCCTGATCAGATCCTTTTCTCACTGTAATGGAGAGGGAAATTGAACCTGGATCTTCTACGTCCTAGGCTATGGCTCTAATGTCTGGGCTAAAAGTTATATGGTTAGCACCTCCTCCTTCAGTAGTTCTTGCTAAAATGCTGTAAGGTGTCTAACTCTTAAGATTTCAGAGGGGTAGTCGTGTTACTCTGTAACTGAAAAAGCTTTACAAAACAATGAATGGTTCTGCAGCACCTTAGAGACTAACAAAAAATGTAGATGGTATGAGCTTCTGTGGGCACAGTGGATTCCTGGCTTCAGAATTGCAAGCAAAGAAAGTTGCCTACTTGCAGCCCAGACTAAGAAGCCTGTTTCTGTGAGAGAGAGATAGGATTTAGCATGCACTCCTTTAGTCAGCATCTCCCACAGGCTGTCATGGCTGGCTCCTCACCTAGGTTTCTGGTTTTTATGAATTGCATTTTAAGACACCTGTTTTTCCCCATTCATCATGTAAGATCTTAGGTTCCTAAGTCAAGCTTTGGCCATCAGTGATTTTTCCAGGCACCGTGATGCTGAACATTACAATGCCCAATTCCTTTTGAGCATTCGGCCCTGTGTCTCAGAGCTGAGGCACCATGCTCAGGTCTCTCTGAAGCTCACAATGAGAAGCTTCAGAAGGACTCAGCCAGCAGAACAGCCTGATTCATAGTGAAACCATGCTGCCAAGGGGAATAGCTTTGCAGAGAAATACCTATCCTTATGACTGTCAACTGTCCTTCGGTTGTGTGACAAATTGCTCATGCTTGTTGGCCAGTGGAAAGAATCCACTGAAAAGTGAATTTTACAGAGCTTTCCTCATGAGCCCTTAACAGCTGTATTTTTGCAAAGGGGATAATTTGGCCCTTATTTCTATCCTCTTGTAAAACTTCAGTGTGAAGCACTTAGAATTGCCAGAGACATAATATATGACACAAAATTTGCAACACAAAGAAAACATTAAATGGTCTTCAAGTATAGCCTCTCTTCCCATAGACACCTCTGTGTTCTTTTCTATTGATTGTGGGCTGATCTGGACTAGAGATGTAACCAACTAGTTGACTATCCGATAAGCAAAAGCTGGGGCCCCTGCTGAGGCTCTTATACCTTTCAAAGGCCGAATGCATGCTAGTCCTTATCGACTAATCAAATAGTCGATCAGTTCAACTATTCAATTAGTTAATCAATATTTAACATCCCTAATCTGGACAAGAGTTTGAGAGGAAGTCGTAGTTGTCCTTTACAGGTGATACCTCTCACTGATATCTCTGTTTGTAGCGCTAATATTATCCTTGCCAGCTCCATGAGATGTGTGTTCTCTGGTTTGTAACTAGGATAGATGGTCACATGCATCATGTTACCAGGCTGTTGTACTGACAGTTTAAGAATGCAGTGTATAACATATGCTTTTACATGGCGCTGTCCACATGCTTGGTCATACTTTTGTCATGTTCAGACATCTTTCTTTGCTCTGCTCTGACAAAGACTCCTGCTACAGTGTTCGTTACCATCCCCGACATGGTTTTTTTCTACCAGAAGAGGTAAACTGTCTCAAAGAGACCAAGGAGTAAAATAATACCTTTGAAAATGAGAAGTGACACATAAGAGTTATTATCACATTTCCAAAATTCTTTCTAAAACTTTAACTAAATTTTAGACTTCTACTTGATGTCTTCCAGGTTATTGGGATTCTTTGTGTTCCCTCTATTACAGATAGTTGTTCAGGCGCTACAGTGTTCCCATTACTCTATTCTCTGGCAGCTGGTGAAAATCACAGAAGGCTCCCCCTCCAAAGTAAGTAAAAATTTATGTGTATATAGCTGTTACTGAAGAAGTTAACCTTGCTTAGGTCATTGGGTTCATTGGGCCTCATTCACCATTCCCTAACATTATGTGCAGTCATTTTTACACCAGTACAAAGTGGGTGAAAATAATTACCATTGTGATTTACCAGCATTTAATACTCACTTTGACTAGGTAGGAGACAGGGCAATGGACTATCTGCCTTGACTCTGTACTGGAAGTTGATACCGGTTGATTTTTTCATTTCTAAAAGTGTCTAATAATACTTCTCTGAATGAGACATATGCCTGTGCCAGAGATTGTGTTGGTGATACTGCTTATCTAATTAGAATGGATTGCAATTTAGGAAATAATGTTGTTTTGTAGCATCACAGATGTTTGACAATCGACAAGGTATTTAATTTTAAATGAATAACTGTATTTTTAATGTTGCCAAAGGCAAGTGTAAATTTGCTGGTAGTGGATGTTACTCATGAATCATTACATCTGTATTATTAAAGCAGAAAGGTCTCTTTATATTATTATTGTTTTTATGTATTTTAAATCAGTGGTGCAAAACTAAACTTAATTATCATAAAACTGTGGGCAGCATCAAACTTTTTGCACATACAAAGTCCTTGTCTTCCTGAGCACCTTATCCCTATACACACACTCTGCAGTTCCTTTAAAACCCCTTAGGTTTCTGACTTGCATCGCTGTGTTTCTTTATGTAATCGATACAGACTTACCATGTGAAATGAAACTCTTCCAGCCTGATTCAAGGAAGCATCTCTGTTCAGGACAGGGCTTAAGGATGTGTTTAAGTATGTCTGGAATTGGGGCCAAAATGTGAAGCAATGTCTGTCATGTCAGTGGAACTGTGCTATAAAACTGGCACACAAACACGTTCTTGTATATGTATCCTCATCCAAACTTATTCACTAACTCTTTTAATAGTAGGTTAGTCCATATTTCATGTATGCATCTAGATTGACCTAAATTAGAAAAATACCATTCCTATAGCTTTTATGTATTTGTAATTGCATGGCAAGAACTGTGAAAGATCATTTGCAATATAAATTAATTATACATCTGGAAGTAACTAATTTACCTTTTCTAGTTTTATTAGTTTCTCAATTTTCTGTTCTAACTCCTGGACTTTTCCCTTCCTATATGTAGGCCTTTATCATGTGCTCTGTTGTTTTAATGTAATTGGATAGAATTTTGAGTGACGTGCTAATGAGTAATGAGTGGTCCTGTGGCACTTTAGAAACTAACAAAAATATATAGATTCATGAGCTTTCATGGATTAAAAAACACTTCATCAGATGAGTTTGGAGTGAAAATAACAGAAACCAAGATATATATAACAGCAAAAGAAGTACCAGTCAATTGTAGGACCCATGTTAATGATGCTAATTAAGTGACTGGCTGTGTCCTATTCCTAGTTTTTTTATGTGAAAGTGTGGGTGTTAAATGCCGGGTAAATTGGCTATGGGTTTGAATAAAGACATTAACTAGTTAACAGTGTCAAATTTGTAGGTGAATTCCAGTTCTGCAGTCTCTCTCTCTGTAATTGGGTGTCGAAATTCCTTTGCATGGAATTTTAAATCCATGACTGTGTCCAGATAGGTTAAAATGTTCTCCTACATGTTTATGTGTTACCATTTCTGATGTCTGATTTGTGTCCATTTATCCTTTGTCGTAGAGACTGTCCGGATTGGACAGTATACTTGGCAGCAGGCATTGCTGACACTTGATGGCATATATCACATTAGAGGATGTGCAGTTGTATGAGCTCCCATGTTGTGGCTTATGTAGTTAGGCCCTGCGATGGTGTCACTTGTATAGATATGTGGACAGAGTTCGCACCGGGTTTTGTTGCAGGGGTAGGTTCCTGGGTGGGTATTTCTAAGGTGTGATGTGTGACTGCTGGAAAGGATTTACAGGCAGTCCCCGGGTTACGTACAAGATAGGGACTGTAGGTTTGTTCTTAAGTTGAATTTGTATGTAAGTCGGAACTGGTACATATTGTAGGGGAAACTCTAGCCAAACATTTCTCCAGAGCTCAGTTTTATTCTCCCACACCTCACTTCCCTCAGTCCTTTATTCTCAAGCTGAGGTGTCTGCAGAGAAAAGCCGCTCCGCGTCAACCTGGTCTGCTGGGGGGGGGCGCTAGCTTCGCGTCTCTCTGGTCTGCTGGGGGGAAGCAGCTAGTGCGGGGTTGCCTCACCCCGTTTGTAAGTAGGGATCCGATGTAAGTCGGATCAATGTAACCTGGGGACTGCCTGTACTTCAGGTTGGGAGTGTTGTCTGTAGGTGAGGGTTGGCCTGTCTCCCAAGGCCTGTGAGAGTGAGAGATCATTTTCCAGGATAGGTTGTAAATTGCCATTGATGCGCTGGAGGGCTGTGGTGGATTTAAGCTGAGGGGCTGTGGTGTTCTGTTATTTTCCTTGCTGGGTCTGTTTTAAAGTAGTTGACTTCTGGGTACTTGTCTGGCTCTGTCAATCTGTTTCCTCACTTTCCCAGGTGGGTATTTAAGTTTTAAGAATGCCTGATAAAGAGCTTGTAAGTTTTTGTCTTTGTGGGATTGGAGCAAATACGGTTGTATCTTAGGACTTGGCTGTAGATGGTGGATTGTGTGATGTGTCCTGGATGGAAGCTAGAGGCGGGTAGGTAAAGAGTAGTGGTCAGTAAGTTACCAGTATAGCGTAGTGTTTGTGACCTTCATTTATTTGTGCTGTAGTATCAAGGAAGTGGATCTTTTATGGGAAGTGGTCCAGGCTGAGATTGATAGTGGAGTTGAAATCCCTGTGGAGTTCTTGAAGGGTATCCTTTGTGTGGTCCATATGATGATATAATCAATGTAGTATAAGCAAAAGAAGGGTGATAGAGGCATGAGAGCTGAGGAAATGTTGTTCAAGTGTGGAGCCATGCAGGTATTCATAGCAGTGTCACTGACTTGAAGATTTAAATTGTCCCCAAATTGGAAATAGTTGTGGGTGAAGACAAAATCACAGAGCTCAGCCACCAGGTGTGCTGTGGCATCATCTAAGATAGTGTTTCTGACAGCTTGAAGTTCATTCTTGTGTGGAATGCTGGTATAGAGCACTTCTACATCCATGGTTGCCAGGATAGTGTTTTCAGGAAGATTACTGGTGCTTTGTAGTTTTCTCAGGAGGTCAGTGGTGTCTCAAACATAGCTAGGAGTGCTGGTAACGTAGGGTCTGAGGAAAGAGTCAATATATCCGGATAATCATGCTGTAAGGGTGCCAGTGCCTGAGATGATGGGATATCATCCTGGGCTCCGCAAGATAGAGCAGAGATCCGGACAGAATCCCAAATTCAGTAGGGTACTGTAGGAAACCCGGCTGCATTACCTGTTGAACAAGTGAGCATGGCAACTCGCAGGGCTCCTGCAATAGGGAGAAGGCAGGAAGGGGGCTGCAATAGCAGAATCACAGGGCAGGAAGAACCAGAATTGGACTCAGTGTTCCAGCAGTGGTTACACTAGTGCTAAATAGCCAATAAAATAGCCTCTCTTGTCCTACTTGAGATTCCTCCTACTGTTGTGTCCCAGGATTTCATTAGTTCTTTTGGCCACAACATCACACTGGGGGCTCCTGTTCAACTAATTATCCTATACAATCCCGAAGTCTTTTTCAGAGTCACTGCTTCCAAGGATAGAGCACTGCATCCTGTAAGTATGGCCTATATTATGTGTTCTAGATTTACATTTAGCTGTATTAAAACACACATTGTTTACTTGTGCCCAATTGACCAAATGTGTGACCTATTCTCTTCATTATTTACCACTCTCCCAGTTTTTGTGTCATCTGCAGTCTTTATCAGATGGTGATTTTGTTTGAGACCAGGTTATTGATAAAAATGTTAAATGGTATAGGGCCAGGAACCGATCCCTACAAGACTCCACTGGAAACAGAGCTGCTCAATGACAGTTCATCATTAACAGTTATATTTTGAGACCTATCAGACCAGCATTTCTCTAACTGGGATTTACAGACTCTGGGGGAGTCTCCGAGGGTACTCTAGGAGATCCACAGGCCACACTGGGAAACTCCTTTCTTTCCCTCTGTCTACTCCTCCCACTCCCTGGTTTGTAGGAAGCCCTGGGAGGGAGGGGGAGTAGCAATTTGATTCTGTGCCTCTCCCGGAAACAGGCAGCAATATTTCAGCGGCCCTGGGGAGGGAAGGGGGTCTACACAAGCTGCCCCCAGCCCAAGTGCTGATTCCACAGCACCCGTTGCCTGGGAACAGAGGCCAGTGGGTGCTTTGGGGTCAGTGCCTTAGTGCAGGGGTAGCACAAAGATACCCCCTGCCCTTCCCCCGCTTTGGAGCTGCTGCCAGATGAATTTGCCGGTCAGGAGCTGCCCAAGGTACATACTGCCCCTCACCCTTCTCATATCTCAACCCTCTCCTCTAGCCCAGAGTCTGCACCCAGCTCCCCTCACAGAGCTTGAACCCCAACTTCATGCCTAGCTGGTGAAAGTGTGTGAGGCGGGAGAGAGCAAGCCATGGAGAGTAAAGAGATGGACTGAGTGGGGGCAACGCCTCAGAGAAGGGGAGGGACAAGGATGTGTCATTAGGGACAGGGGTGGCGCAAGGGCTGAGTGGAAGGTCAAAATGGGGATCCTCAAATTGCTGAAATTTGAGAACAACCGAAGTAGATCATTTTTAATCCATTAGTTTGTGTAGCAAGCCTGAGATTTGGTATGCTGATGGAGCATAAATCCTGTCTGCCGTACGCCTGCCTTTCCTTCATTTGGGGAGCCATTTGATGTATGTTCTTTTTGCCGTGGATTGGAATGACCACAGATCAATGTGTGTTAGGGATTATTCACTTCTGATGGGTAATCCAATTCCACCTTGTCAAGCATCAATCGGGTCATAGTAATGCATGAATTCATCACCTTCCGGGTTTGATTGTTGCAACCCCATTTAATGGGAGTAGTGCCAAATTGATGAAGCTGACAAAACTTAGACTCCTGCGTTTTGTATCAGTTCATCTGTTGAGTAATACAGATGGCTATGAACATATTGCCTCAGTGCTCTACCCTTTACATTGGCTCTCCAAGACTTACAGAGCCAAATTCAATGTCTGTGTCTTGGTAAGCAGAAACATCCACCAGATTGTCCCAGATCTGAGAGATCATCTCTTCTTCCTTGATCATGACTTGCAATGACAGCTACATTCCACCAGAATTATGACCAACCGAAGAGACGACTTTCTTGAGAGCGGGACTCAAATTTTGTAACTCACTTTCAGAGAGAGAAAAATAGTCACTAGCCCCACAGCTTTCAAAACTAATTGCAAAACCTATTTACTTCTGTTACCACAGTATATCTCCATGTAATCTTCACACATAGGTGGAGGAGAGAAAAAGATGAGACAGAAAATATATTCCAGTTTTCAAGCTGCTCTCACTCGAAGGGAAAGCGAGAAGAGAAAATGTTTGGTAGTTTGTTGTTTTTATGTAATTGGGAGGTGCTCAGTCACTGCAGTGAAGAGGATCATATCATAGATTTTCCCTGCTTGCGTTTTGACCACTGTCCCTCACCAGATTCTGCACACATTAACAGAACATTATGCTATTCCTTGTGTGCTGCAGTCCTCTCCTTTTTGCTAATTCGGTTCTCGGTGTGTCCTTTAAGAAAGGCAGATGCCAGTTGCTTTATAAAGCAGTGGTTCTCAGCCTTTCCAGACAGCTGTACCTTTCAGGAGCCCCTGATTTATCTCACGTACCCCCAAGTTTCATCTCACTTGAAAACCACTTGCTTACAAAATCAGACATAAAAATACAAAAGTGTTACAGTACATTGTTACTGAAAAATAGCTTTTTTTGGTCTCGTTTTTACCATATAATTATAAAATAAATCAATTGGAATATAAATATTGTACTTACATTTCAGTGTACTGTATCCAGAGCAGTATAAACAAGTCATTGTCTGTATGAAATTTTAGTTTGTACTGACTTTATTATTGCTGTTTATGTAGCCTACACTAAAGTCAGATGAATATCTAGATTAGTTGATGTACCCCCTGGAATTCCCCTACATACTCTGATTTATATATACCCCTGGCTGAGAACTAGAGCCCTGCAAATCTGTGCATATAGACTTTATATCCCTGGATATTCACATTGGCAGAGGTGGATGCAGCTATCTGTGGCTCATTTTTGCAGAAATGTATGAGAAACTTTGTCTCTAGAACCTTGCAAATTTGAGGATATCCAAGGGTATCTGCAGCGCATTTTTGCAGATATGGGTGCAGATACGTGTACAAATTTTGTATTTGTGCAGGGCTTTATTGAGAATGGGGCTCACTCGTGGCCTTTCCTCAAGAAGTCATCTTTTCTCATTGGGACTCTAGCAGATCATTAGCCTGAATCAAAACTTTCATTTTTGGTTACAAAGATGAAAAAGGTTATGATCAGACAACCCTGAATAGCTTGACTTTGTCAGGAAGCATTTCTGTCTGGGTACTGCACAGAGACTATTTATTGTGCTGCTCGTTGATCTTTACGTAGTGTTGGGTCAAGATTTTGTGCCCAGCCTAATATTAGATGTATCAGCTGCCTTCCATATTCTGAAGCAAAATGCAGGACAATGTAGCACTTTAAAGACTAACAAGATGGTTTATTAGATGATGAGCTTTCGTGGGCCAGACCCACTTCCTCAGATCAAATAGTGGAAGAAAGTAGTCACAACCATATATACCAAAGGATACAATTAAAAAAAAAGACCTTTTACATCTGCACTTGAAAGGGAATCCTCTGAACTGTCATTCATGTTAAAATTCGACACTTGCCAACAAGGACTTAACAAGAATTTGAACTATCTCACCCATTACCAAGACAGTTTCCCCAATTATCACCTGTAATACCATTAACTCACAAACATCCCACTCTCCCTACCTTTAATATCATCAATTCACAGACACTTACCTTCCTTCCTCCCCCTCCCCCCCCGCATCCCCCTTCTGTTCTGCAATGTGATTTGTCCTTTTCATATTTGTTCATTTTTTTAATTGTATCCTTTTTTTTAATTGTATCCTTTGGTATATATGGTTGTGACTACTTTCTTCCACTATTTGATCTGAGGAAGTGGGTCTGGCCCACGAAAGCTCATCATCTAATAAACCATCTTGTTAGTCTTTAAAGTGCTACATTGTCCTGCATTTTGCTTCAACTACCCCAGACTAACACGGCTACATTTCTATCACTATTCCATATTCTGGATATTTAACCTGCCTGTGTTGCCTGTTCCTGGGTTGCTTTGTGATTTTCTCACAGGAAGATTGTAGAGAGAGTAGTGTGGACAATTTCTCTTCTGAGCTGAGAGCCCACATGCGAACTACCACAGAGTTCTTTGTTGTCACCCACCTTATTCAGTGGTTGTGCGAGGTCATTAAGAAAGCCATTGAATAAATATGCTGAATATGTTGATAACACACAGTTGCTGTCCATCTTGCCCAGACAGAGTGTCCTCCTGGTGATTGTGTCAGAATCGATGAGAGCATCTCAAGATGAAGCTCAAAGTATTTCATTTGCATTTATGATGCATTCTCAATTGTTTATAGAAACTAATTTCTGAGGTGATTTTTTTTTAACAGTGCTAAGCCCGTGTCTGTATTCTATTAGGGCACATGTACAAATAGTTATCAGCATATCCTTCAGATTAGCTTGCCATATTATAACACTCTATTCTCAGAGGGATAGCCATGCTAGTCTGTATCTGCAAAAACAACGAGGAATCCCGTGGCACCTTAGAGACTACCATATTTATTAGGGCATAAGGTTTTGTGGAAAAACCCACTTCATCAGATGCATTGGAGTGGAAATTGTGTATATCTATATAATACACACACATTAATATAACAAAAGAAAGGAGTTGCTTATCAAGTGTAGGACCAGTGTTAATCGGGCCTGTTCAGTCAGGGTTAACGTGTCTCAGTGCAGTTGAAGCAGAGGTATGAATAACGAGAGGGAAAATTTCCTTTGTAGTGAGAGAACCAATCTAACCAATAAATTAATCCTATTGACTACACACATTAATCAGAGGCAGCAAGATGTGGGGGAGGTGGGAACCGGTGCCCATAGGGAGCTGGCTTTTAAGCCGGCTCCCCATGAACACCGGATCCTGTGTAGTGGTCTGTCCCTACCCCACCCAAAGCTGCTGCTTCTGATAGAAAGGCAGCAATGCAGAGGATGATGGAGCAGGCGGGGGAGCTGGCTTAAAAACTGGCTCCCCACGAACACTGGTTCTGTGAAGCCCCCTCACTCTGCCCATCTCCCACGCTGCTGCCTCTATCAGAAGTAGCAGCCTGCAGGTTTGGGGGAGTTGCCACAGAGCAGCCTCTGGCTGTGTCCAGACTCCATGCCTCCGTCGACGGAGGCATGTAGATTAGCCAGATCGGAAGAGGGAAATGAAGCCGCGATTAAAATAATCGCGGCTTCATTTAAATTTAAATGGCTGCCCCGATCTGCCGATCAGCTGTTTGTCGGCAGATCGGGAGAGTCTGGACGCGATGCCCCGACAAAGAAGCCTTTCTTCATCGACACAGGTAAACCTGGTTTCACGAGGCTTACCTGTGTCGATGAAGAAAGGCTTCTTTGTCGGGGCATCGCGTCCAGACTCCCCCGATCTGCCGACAAACAGCTGATCGGCAGATCGGGGCAGCCATTTAAATTTAAATGAAGCCGCGATTATTTTAATCGCGGCTTCATTTCCCTCTTCTGATCTGGCTAATCTACATGCCTCCGTCGAAGGAGGCATGTAGTCTAGACACACCCTCTGTCTGTAGTGGGCCCAGGCTTGCTGCAGATAGCATCCCACAGAGCAGTGTCTGGCACAGCCTCTGTCCGCGGTGAGCTTGGACCCCCACCTCCGTGGACAGGGACTACTGCTGTGGAGCAGCCTCTGTCCATGAGGAGCTTGGGCCCTGGTGGACAAAGGCTGCTACCATCCCATGTCAGAAGCAGCAGCGCAGAGTGACGAGGCTATCTGGGGGTGACTGTCAAATCTGGTAACCACAAATTTTTCATGAGGTTATAGTTATTCAGCTAATCAATATCTAACATCCATACTCTGCTGCCACGCACTAAAGGTTTTCTAATGCACACTGACCTACTGCTTTTTTTTGTTTTGCCACAGATTGCATAGATTGATATCCAAAGATTTCCTTTGCTTTTTTCATTTTTGAAATTTTCATGTTTCTTTTTGCTACTTTGTAACTTTTCAAAACTTCTCTAACTTTGAAAAAGTTAGAGTTTTCTTTTTGCTGCTCTGTAACTTTCCACAGTTGAGGAAAATGTTATAGAGTGTGGGTAGGAGGGGGGAACAAATTCCTAAACATTATTTATTCTGTTGCATTTTGTGTCCAAAAAAAAAAGTAAAAGGGATAAATCTTTTTTCCTTTTTCTTTTTCCTTTCAAAAAATCAGGAAAAATAGAAAAATGTTAATTATAATCTTCAGTCTCTGTATTGAACTCATAAATATTTTATGGAAGCTAGGGCTAGAATAAAGTCATGTCATATTTTAAGAGAGTAAACAGTAACCTGTAACAGTGACCTGACTATCAAATGGTTGGCTAGTCTAATATTAATCATAGGCAGAGTCATGGAATGGCTGATACGGTTCTCTACCAATAAACAGTTGAAGGTCAAAAATAAAATTAATACCATAAATATGATTTAATAGAAACAGACAGGCTTGATAATGCTCTTAACAAGATTGTATATTTAGCTGTTAAAGATAACTATACTGGCATAATGTATTCTGGCTTCTGTAAGAGTATATAAATTTACTGGTCTGTATTCAAGGGACAAAGAAAACCTCCTTAACACTTAGATGTCAAAAGTAACTGTAAATGGAGAGCCATCATTATCCAATGAAGTTGTTTCTAATGAAATCCCACAGGGATGTTATCAGCCCACTACTATTTAACATTTTTATCAATAACCTGGAAGAAAATAAATAATTTAAAGACTGCAGATGATACAAAGATTGGTGGTGAATAATGAGGTCAGGTCATTGATACCGAGTAATGTGGATCTCTGAAGAAAGGGTTGGACAACAGGCATTTTAATACATCTAAATACAACAACATACATCTGAGAACAAGATTGTAGGTCACACAGGATCGGGGACTCCATCCCAAAAGCAGGGACTCTGACAGTGTTTTAGGGGCCATTGTTGCTGGTCAGTTGAACATGAGCTCTCAATGTGATGCTATAGCTAAAAGTGCTACCCCAACACTTTGCTATGTTAACAGAGGAATGCTGAGTAGGAGCAAAGAGGTGATATTACTTCAGTATTTGCAATTCGTGATGCTATTATTTGAATGCTATGTCCAAATCTGGTATCCGCACTTGACAGTCTGTTGGTGCAACAGGAACAATAATAGGAGGAGAACCCCATCTCAACAGAATAACCAGGGGAACAACTCCTCCAAAGTCCCTCCAGGCCCAAAATAGGCCTTTGGAAGGTGCACCCGAGGGCAGAGCGCCAGACCTAGCAGATCCTTCCCGTTTGTTTTCAGCCAGACTATCCCACTTATTCCATGTGTGGGCCAATATTACCTCGGACTATTAGGTCCTCCACATGGTTGGGGTGGGATATTCCCTGCTGTTTCCATCCCCACTGCCTTCCCATCTCCCTTTCCCATCCCTCTTCAGGGACCCCTCTCCATGAGCATTTCCTGTAATAGGAGGTCTGATGGCTCATCGAAGTAGGAGCGATTCAAGAGGTCCCACTGGAGTAAAGGGTAAGGGTTACTACTCCCGTTATTTTCTTATACCAAAGGCAAAAGACAGTCTAAGACCAGTCCTAGACCTATGGAACCTCACCCATTATATGTGAAAAATGAAGTTCAGGATAGTCTTGCTGGCCACCATAATTCCCTGTCTGGATCCTGGAGACTGGTTTGCTGCTTCCGATATGAACAATGTATATTTCTACATTTCGATAATTCTGTGTGTCAGATGTTACCTCAGATTCACAGTAGCAAATGAGCACTATCAGTTCGCAGTGCTCCCATTTGGCCTGTGCACTGCCCCACGAGTATTTACCAAATGTATGGTGGTGGCAGTAGCCTACCTGTGCAAGAGAGGGGCCCAGATATTTACCTGTTCTCTTAACAGATGTCCTTTGAGATGTGTTGGTCAAGTCCATTGCAATATCCACCCTCCTTCCCCACTGTCAGAGTAGCCGGCAATAAAGAACCAAGGGAGGGGGTGGTCGGCAGTGGTATATATGCACTAATATAGCAGTGCCACTCTCGGGGTCTCCACAGCTGACCCTATAGGAGCTCTAGGAGAAAAAGTTTCCAACACAGCACGCATACACCTGATTGGAATGGATGTGAACAGCACATTTTGAAGATCACCAGTTATGAGAACAGCTAACTGTCTTTTTTTTCCCCCTGTGCTCTATAGCATCTAGTAGCCACTGTCTCCCTCTGCCAGTACTGGTACAGTACAGGGGGAATCAGTTACTTGTGATTCTTCTGTGCAAGAATTGGACAAGGAGCATATCAACAACCACTGGCTTCTTCCACTTCGTTGCCAGATTTCAGAGTCTGCCTTGTCTCCATCAGACAACTTCAGAGAATACCAGGATTTGTTAAAAAGAGTAGCTGCAGTTGTATATCTAGCCAGAGGAGGTGCAAGAAAAATCACACAGATTAATGGCTTTCGGGTCTCCTTACTCTGTCAGAGAGCTGACAAGTTTTTTGCCTGAAACAAGGGGAACCTGCCATCCAGGGAATGGAGTGGCAAGGGAGGACACAGACCCACTCGCTCCTCTGCATCCCAGCCCAGGGCCCTAGTAGTGGCAACTCTGGCTGCCGCAGAGTCAGTTGGGATCCTGGCCACAACGCGCTGACCAGTTCACTTCCATCTCCTCAGCTGGACATGGGTCAACTACCCCTGGGCTACTTCCCAGTTCCCCCCGTGGACATACTTGGCTTGATCCCCCTCCTTCAGGTCTGCAGGGAACGAAGACTCTGGTAGGGTTTCAATTGGCTCAGGGTCTGGGTCGATCAGTGGTCCTGTCGGTCCTGGCCAGCCTTCTGGGTCTACCCGTGGTCCTGGCCAGTCTTCTGAGCCTGCCAGTGGTCCTGGCTGTCCTGGACAGTCTTTGGGGCCTGCCAGCAGTCCTGGTGGCCGAGGCCAGTTCTCCTGTCCTTGGTGGTGTGGCCGAGCCTCCGGTCAGGAACTTGGGCAAGGCATCTTCCCCCATGGCTAGGGCCAAACTGAGCTCCTAGTTCTTTCCTTTATACTTCAAGCCCCACCTCTCTGTTTCCTGGAGTAGGGGTTGGGTTGCTCTGGCCCTGCTCACCAAAGTATCTTAGGGAGTGCTTCCCTTTCCAGATCAGAGGGAGACCAAACTCCTTCGCTACAAGATGATAACAGATGGATCAAAGTGAGTGAATATGCTAAATAAAAGAAAATACACCATCTAACCTTAATACTATAAGAAAATTGCTACATGCAATTTCTTACCCTAACAATAGTTCAAATAATCTTTTTTCAAAAGCTAGGAGGCTCATATCTTGGCCCTGATCCTTCCCCCTCTTCAGTCTTAGATGTTACTAGTAGTCATCTGCTGGTAAACAGGGAGTGTCCTGGGGTCTGGCAACTGCACCTTTTGTTTGGCTTCCTAACTATAAATAGATTTTGCCCCAGGTGGGAATCCTTTATGTTCAGTTTCAACCCTTTCGCACTCCCATGGAATAGTACCACATCCAAAGTGGTTTCTAGCATCAGATGATCTAGCCAGATGTCAAGTCTTACAGGAAAATCAAGACTATTCACAGATCATTATCCTGGGTACCGGATAATTAAGTTCCCTGAGTACTACAAATGGCCTTCATTAGCACATCTAGATATATAAACAGATTTATACTTCAGATTTATAACTTCACATACAAGAATGATACATATGCGCACATAGAATATACACATTCGGAGTATTACACTTTTTTCAGTGACAGATTATCTGCCTCATTTTGCATAAAGCATATTTGAGTCAGGTGTATTCATATTCAAAAGCATATTTCCGTAAAGACTATGGGGATACATCACAATCTGGATCAGACTAAATTATTCAGGCCAGCTTTGCAGCTATTCAGTGCAGTTTCAGAGAGGCCATTCAATGTCTCCTTAAAGAATCTTTCTGGATTACAAGCTCGATAGAAGATTTGTCTATGCTCTCATTTTGTGGGTACAAAACTCCATAAAAAGGGGTGGCTCATTCAAGTACATCACAGGCAGTTTGTGAAAGCTTTCTGGACCAGATGCTCATCATTTACATTTGTAAGGTGGCAACCTGGTCTTTGATCTACTTTTACTTCCCATTATGCCATCGCTCTTTTGTCTATGGAGATGGCAGATGTGGACAGGTGGTCTTATAATCCCTGTTAAAGTAGATGCCAAACCTGCCTCTAGCTCAAACTGTGTGTCAGTCACCTACAATGTGGAATGGACATGGGCAGTCACTTGAGGAATTAAAAACAGTTACCTGACATTCCCTAAATATTATTTTTGGGGAGTGTTACACATGTCCATTCTACCCCCTGACTCTCCCACTGGAGACTCTCCAGGAGAAAGGAACAGAGTTAGGGACAATGGTCCCTTTTAACTGCATGCGCATGTGGAAGGCAGCTGGGGGTGCTCATGTTGCCCTCATGGGTGCTACTGAGCAAAAATCCTTTGACAACTGTGCGTGAGGCACAGTGGAATGGACTTAGGAAACACAGATCCCAAAGAACAGAAGTTATGGAAAGGTGAGTAACATTTTTTCTCAACACCCACATGTACAATTCCATTAGTTGTCCCCCAGAACCACCAGTTATCCATGGATTTCCCAATATACTATTTATTGCCAGTGAATCCTTGTTTCTCCAGTCCAACAAACCTCCATGCCTCTAGTCTCCAAGTAATTAATTCCTGTTCCTTGGCCAGTACATTAGCAGTTATTTCTACAAAACAGTCTTACCTTTCTAGCTCCCCTCTCTGCAGATGATAGGATATTGTGATCATGTTGAGTTGATGCATGTTTCTTGGTGTTTAACAGATTTTTCTTGTTGAATTATCTTGGAACCGAGTTCTGGATAAATACTGTGCAGGTTTATTTTGTTGTCTTAAACTATTTGTGAACTTTTAAAATTTAAATTTAAAATTCCAGCAGTTGTAACTGGTATTTAGATTTAAAAATACCCTGGGTGTGATGATAGTATATTGTTGTTGTTCTTACTTTTTTTCAGAATGATACCTAGATCTTTTTTTAGAGGCTAATTATGCTAGGTGTGATGCAGATAGTGCCTCTCTAGAGAGCTCCTTATTTTCTTTTTATTTCCTCTCTCTTTCTGCTTGGAGAGCTGTAGCCTTGAGTGTTCATGAAATTATTTGTCACTTCTGTTTTGTGTTAATCTCTTATTAATAGATTGGGAATCGGGGTGTAATAGATTATTAATAATAGGGGGAAAATACTAACGAATCCCCCATAGTGGCATTTAACTTCAAAAGCAGGACCCACATAAACACTAGAAAGCTAGTTTAAATGAATTTTAAAAGGAACAATCAAAAGAGTGAAATCCCTGACATGGAAACTATGTCAAAACACCATAATGGAGGTTCAAATTAAATGTATATTGCAAATGAAAAAAAAAAAAAAAACAGTAAGAGGACCAGAAAAAATCCACTGTCTGTAAACAAGATAGAGGCAAAAAGGCATCCAATTTTTAAAGAAAGTCAAATACCAGTGAGGAATGTAGAAATGAGCATAAATTCTGACAAGTCAAGTTTAAACATTTATTTAGGAAGCCAAAAAGGAATTTGAAGGGCAATTACCAAAAGACCAAAAACTCAGGCAAAAGATTTTGAAGTACATCACAAGCATGAAGTCTGACAAACAATAGGATTCCTGAATAGTCAAGGTTGTAAATTAGTACTCAGAGGAGGTATGGCCGTTCTGGAGAAGCTAAATTAATTCTTTCCATTGATATTCGCTGCCAAGCAGGGGTGGGCAATAATTTTTTGCTTGGGGGCCACTTTGGAAATTTTTTAAGTGGCCCCAGGCTGCACAGAAAGGGGTGGGGCATCAAGCAGAAGGTGCGGGGTCACAATACTTCTGGGTTTCCCACCCCCAGACAATGATTGGTCTGGGGGTGAGAGAGTGCTTCCCTCCCACCCCCAGGTTCACTCTAGGTGCCCATGCCTCTGGTGTGGGAGACTTCCACACTCCCCTACCTCTAGGCCAATTGGGGTCTGGGAGCAGGGGAGCACATGAAGCCTCCTCCGCTTTGCCCCTGCCCTTGCCTTGTGAGCAGCACGCGGTGCTTAAAAGCACCATGTGCTCTTGGCAGGAGGGGAGGAGTGATCCCCTGCCCCCAAAGTATTCATTTTATGTGACATGTCTGAAGAACTATCCCAAACTGAGGTTTCTATAGAGGAGCTTTTGGAAGCAATTGATGAACTGTAAAAAGTCACAAGGACCAGATAGTATTTACCCCAAAGTTCTGAAAGAACTAAGATAGGAAATTGTAGAAGTATTCACTGGGTTATATAATTTATTGGTTAAATCAGTCTCTGTACTAGATTACTGAAAGATATCTAATGTAGCCCCGTTTAAAAACAAAAAAGGCTTCTGAGGCTCTCTTGGCAATTACAGACTGGTATGCCTAACTTCAGTATCAAGCAAATTGGTTGAAACTATACTAAAGAACAGAATTTTAGACACATAGACGAGCACACTAAGTTGGGAAAGAGATGACGTAACTTTTATAAATGGAAATCATGCCTCATCAACCTAGATATAATTCATTGAGGGTACAATAAGCACGGGGTACCAGTGATCCAGATGATTGAATGAATTGGACTTTCAGAAACTCTTTGACAAGGTCCCACACCACAAGCTCTTAAGCCAAGTAAACTGACATAGGATAAGAGAGACGGTCCTTTTATGAATCAGTGACTAGTAAAAAGATAGGAAACAAAGAGTCGGAATAAATGGTCAGTTTTCACATTGAAGAGAGGTACATAAGGTTCCTGAGGAATCTATACTAGAATCAGTGCTATTCACATATTTATAAATGAACTGGAAAACAGGTGGGAGGTGAAGAGTGAGGTAGCAAAGTTTGCAGACAATTCAAAACATTATTCAAGATAGTGAAATCTAAAGTGGACTACAAAAAGTTACTAAGGGATCTCTCAAATTGTGTTAATGGACAAGAATATGAGTGATGACATTTGATACTAATAAGTGCAAAGTATGTTTCCCACTGGAAAACATATCCCTTCCTTCCAGCATTATCTGCCTCTCCCCAGCTTAGTGTCATCCACAAACTTGCTAACAGTGCAATCATCCCCTCACCCAGGTTATTAATAAGATACAGGCAGTCCCCGAATTACAAATGAGTTACATTCCAAGCACTTGGTCGTAACTCAATGTGTTTGTAAGTCGGATTACATTCAATGACGTACGGCCACGCTGCTCGTAGGTGTGGATTTCGTTCATAACTCGGGTTCCAGATGTATAGGTGGTTGCTCATAAATACGAACAATCGTAAATTGATGCATTCGTAACTCGGGGACTGTCTGTATTGAACAAAACCATCCCCAGAAAAGACCCTTGGGGAACTTTGCTTTATACCTACTGCCAACCAGACATCAAGCCTTTGATCACTACCTGTTGAGCCCAAAGATCTAAACAGCTTTCTGTACACTTGCAGTCAATTTATCCAATTCATACTTTTTTAATTTGCTGGCAAGAATACTATGGGAGACCATATCAAAAGCTTTGCTAAAGTCAAGGTATATCATGTCCACTGTCTTCCCTATATCCACAGAGTCAGTTACCTCATCATAGAAAGCAGTCAGGTTGGTCAGGCGTGACTTATCATTGGTGAATCCATGTTGACTATTCCTGATCACTTTCCTCTTTTGCAAGTCCTTCAAAATGGATTCTTTGAGGATCCTCTCCCATGATTTTTCCAGAGATTGAGGTGAGGCTGAGCAGTCGGTAGTTCCCCGGATTCTCCTTCCCTTTTTTTAAAGATAGGCACCACATACACCTTTTTCCAATCATCTGGGACCTCCACCAGTCGACACAAGTTTTAAAAGATAATGGCCAATAGCTAGCTCTGCACTCATATCAGCCACATGCACCTTTAGATGCATTCGATCCAGCCCCATGGATTTGTGCATGTCCAGCTTTTCTATATAGTCCTTATCCTGTTTTTCACTACCGAGTGCTTCACCTCTTCCCCGTACTGTGCTGCCCACTACAGCGGTCTGGGAGCTGACCTTGTATATGAAGATTGAGGCAAAAAAAGCATTGAGTACTTCAGCTTTTTCCACATCATCTGTCACTAGGCTACCTTTCAGGGTCCCACACCTTCTCTGACCACACTCTTATTGTTAACATGCCTGTAGAAACCTCTCTTGTTACCTTCCATATCCTTTGCTTACTGCAATTCCCATTACACTTTGGCCTTCCTGATTATTCCCCCGCATGCTCAAGCAGTATATTTATATTCTTCCCTAGTCATCTGTCCAAGTTTCCACTTTTTAGAAGCTTCCTTTTTGTATTAAAGCTCACCAGTGATTCCACAACTGGAATGCTGTATCCAGTTCTAGTAACTCCCTCTAAAAAACTTACATGAAAATTGAAAAAATATAGAGAAAGGCAACAAAAATTATTAGAAGTATGGAACAGCTTCCATATGAGGAGACATGAAAAAGACAGGGACTGAAATGACTGAGGGGGGGCATTATAAAGGGCTATAAAATTATGACTGAGGTGGAGAAAGCAAAAAGAAGGTATTTTTACTCCTTTACCTTACATGAGGACCCAGGAATCATCCATTGAAATTAATAGGTAGCAGATTTAAAACAAATGTAAGGAAGTGCTTTTTCATGCAAGCACAGTCAATCTGTGGAACTTGCCAGGGATTTTGTGAAGCCAAAACAATAACTGTTCAAAAAAGAAATAAGTTTGTGGAGGATAGTTCCATCAGTAGCTATTAGCCAAGGTGGTGAGGGACACATCCCCATGCTCTGTGTGTCCCTAAACCTTTCATTGCCAGAAATTGGGACTTGATGACAGAGGATGGATTACTAATTGCCCTATTCCATTTATGCCCTTTGAAGTTTCTGGTACCAGCAACTGTCATAAAAGGGGTTACTGGACTTAGATGGACCATTGGTCTGACCCAGTATGTCTGTTTTCGTGATCTTGTGTTCTTATGGTCTTTATTTAAAGAATATTATTTCTTTTCAATGTTTTTTCCCAGGAGGACTTGTTGGTATTGAGGAAAACTGTGAAATCCTTTCTGGCTGTCTGCCAGCAGTGCCTATCAAATGTCAACACTCCAGTCAAAGAACAGGTAAAAGAAATGCAAGCACGTATTCTTTAGAAAATACTGGTGGATTATTTAAACATAGCAAAAGTAAAAAAGAGGTTTTTATTAGCTCAGTCTTGTGATAAAACAAATTTCTGCACTATTCCTTTTAATAAACCAACTTGTTCAGAGAAATGTATTCAGGATACGTTTACCCTACGAAGTTTCATCGCTGAAACAAATGTTGACATGCAGAAGTCACCAAAAGAAAAGTTGACAAGTTGACACTTGCTCCCTCTGTCAACACCAGATCGTGTGTAATGTTTTAGCTCTCTTGTCGACATGAGAATGAACTTTGGATATGTAACCCACAGTGCCGTGTGGCACCCTCTGTTGTTCAGTGTTGTGGGAATAGGGAACAAAGTATGGTGCATCTTGGGATTGTGTAAAACATCCCGTCAAGCACTGCTTTGTTTCCCAGACCTCTCAAGTGCTTCCGGCTTCCTTTTGCGCCATTTTTTTCTGCGCACTCCAGCATCTGCTGTGAGAAAGCACAAAGCCCTCATTTCTCTCCTATGCTCTGTTAGGTGTTGCGAGGATACCACACATCTTTTGCGCAAAAGTATCCTTGCCAGTGTAGATGCTCTCTTGCGCAAGAAAGCTCCGCTGGACATTTTAGCCATCGGGCTTTCTTGCACAAGAAATCAACTTGGCTGTCTACACTGGCCCTCTAGCACAAGAATACTTGTGCAAGAGGGCTTATCCCTGAGCGGGAGCGTCCGAGTCTTTGCACAAGAACCACTGATTTTGTACAGTACAAAGTCAACGTTCTTGGGCAAATACTCTCAGCCAGTGTAGACAGGCAGCAAGATTTTGCGCAAAAGCGGCTGCTTTTGTGCAAAATCTTGCCAGTCTAGACGCACCCTACAAGTACTGTAAGCATGGTGAGTGTAAGGGAATGGAGGTGAGGGGATGATGGGTGTGCACCAGGCTTTGCACAGCTCACAGAAACAGCCAGCCTCACCTCTTCACGCCCCAAGCCACAGCCACTTACTCTGCATCTCATCTCCTGCTCCCTATGGAGCAGCTGCTGTGACTGGCTATGCACCTGAAGAGTGGAGAACAGTTCCTGGCTGCCTGCCCCACCAGGCAACCCTGCTGGGAGCACCACACTTCACCCTCCAGGTTAGGTCTTCATTTTGCTGACTCCATGTCCTCTGAAGTATCCACACAGCTCTTGGTGGTAGAGGTGGCGTCACAGCTGAGGACAGTGTCCATCTCCTTATAAACTGTCAAGTCTTGGATGCAGCACTGGAGCAATGGTTTTCCTCCCACACATTATGGTATGCCTGCCTCACCTCCTTTATCTTTGCTCTGCAATGCAGTGTGTCCTGCTCATAGTCCTTTTCACACTAGTTTTGCGAAATCTGTCCATATATGTCCTAATTCCTCTGGGTCACTCGGAACTGGGACTGCACAGACTCTTCTTGCCACACTCCAAGCAGGTGTAAAAGCTCCACAGTGGTCCAAGGTGCAGAGTGTTTATAGCAATAGCCAGTCCTAATCACCTGGGCATACTCCCTGAGACCACACTGAGCCAGCCAGCGGGAAATGTAATTTAAAGTTCCTGGCGCTTGCAAGGGGAGGGCAGATAGCTGTGTACCTGGCTGCAGGCTGCTTCTACCTTTCCCATTTGTTTGATCAAATTGTTTTCCCTTCTTATCTAGGATTGCTTTTTACTCATTTTAAATCAAGAAAGCCGCCTTTTGTGATTGTCAAATTGTGAGCTTTTAGATGCATCTGATAAAATATTCTTAAACAGCCCCAAATTATAATTCAGGTTGTTTTGTCTAAGTTTCTCCTCTCAATCAGTTGTAATCATGATTGTTTTAAACACTGGAAACTTGGGCCAGTTAAAGTTCTGCTTTTTAGATGCTCCATGGGCATTTCACAAGAGGTAGCATCTATCCTCCACCATGTCCCCCAGATTGAATGTGCTTATGATAATTCATTTTGTCTTTCTACCAGCTATGAAGAGCTGGTAAAAGAAGTGTTCATCCTGATGTCTAGTCTGATTTGGTATCTAAGATGGATGTTCAGCTGATTTTGTGCTTTATCTGTGCTTCAGAGCTGTGAATTACTCAAAAGCAGCTAATAGTATTTTTGATGCACAGTAATATTGCCTTCCCTCCTGCATGCTCTGTCCTTCCCTACAAGATGTATCCGGTGATTTTAACATTCCAGTCATGACTCATCCCTCTTTTTAGCGCCTCACACCTTCATCCTTTCCATTAATAATATCTTGAATATGAGTTACGTGTTTGTATATCGTCATTTTGCTTCCCCCTTAATACTCTACTCTTATTTGTTGCTTGTTGAATGTCCTCCTGACTAGTCCATCAGCCTTGGTTCCCCTTCTACTAATAACTACTACACACCATACTGTGGTGATTTGGGGAATAAGACAGAATTTATTAATTGTGTGTGAGAATATGAATTCTTTATATATGTATTTATCAGCCTACAAACTCCATTTTGGACAAGGGGTTCTTTACCATCTTGTGGTCCTGTTGCTTCTATGTTGGCCTAGAATTCTAGAATGATAACAAAAGACATCTGTCGACTTAAATGGCCAATCACTGAAATGTGCAGACAAATTGAACGCTAGACAAAAGACTGGCTCCCACCCAGGAGAACGGGTTTATCAGGGGGATCAGTCACCTAGCAACGAAGTCTGGGATCACTTGTTGAAGCTAAATAGAATCACTTGACAAAGAAGATTGCAAGGTTATAAACAGCAAAAGTTGCTGTACTGGCGCACTCCCTCTCTGGATATTTTTATCAGTTTAAGATGAGGGAAGATGTTGCATGAGCTAAATTAGGCAGTGGGGCAGAAGGACCTGACCTCAGATGGTCGGTCCCCCAAAAGGAAGGATGAGTTAGAGAGGGAAATGCCTGTAGGGTTTATTATTTTGGAGCGGGTCTTTGTATTTCTTAGGTGAGTAAAAAAACACAATAATGTATTGAATGTCTGTGCAAAGTGTGTGTGTGTTTTGGGGTACATTTACAACATGGCTCTACCATTAAACTGTGACCCAGCAGGCTCACACATTCAGTGGAATTCTGGCTGAGGCTCTGTTTTAGCTGCAGGCAGAGTTTTAGTGTTTGTTCCAGAGGCTGGGCAGCTGGACTTGTGCTTGCAGCTCTCAGGTTGGAATTTTAGACAAAGAATCTGCAATTTAAAAGTGCCTAGGTCAGGAGTGGCCAGCCTGTTACAGACGAAGAGCCAAAATAGTGGTGGATACAGCGCAAAGAGCCGAGGGGAAAAAAGTTGAGCCAAAAAAAAAAAAAAGCCCCGGCTGCCATGTGTGGTCGAGGGGGGAAAAAAAAGAGCAGAGCAGGCATTGCCCTTTTAAGGCGGCCTTTCTGAAGTCTGCATGGGACACCACAACTCTGGCTCTGTCTTTTTCAGACAGAAACACACTGCCCCTTTCAGAGCCACAGGTGCAGAAGCCGCAATTTTTTCTTTGGAGAGCCGCTGGCCACCCCAGCCTAGGAGCTTCAAGACTGGGATGGTCTCTGTTCAGACTCTAGAGCCGGGGGCAGGGGAGGACCTCCAGCCCAGGGCCAAATGTGGCCCCAGACTTGCCTGGATCCAGCCCTTGAGGCTCGCAGCTCCCCCAGCATTGGGGAGCTGGGCTGGTGCTCCAGTCTTGCAGTCTCCCTCCCGCCCAGGCCCTGCACCCCCACTCTGCTCTCGCACTTCACCTTCCACTTAGCTGTCCCAGCCCGCTCCTGCAGCCTTTCTCCCAAACCTCACACTCCAAGCCCGCTTGGCAACCCCCTCCCATACACTACACTAATTTTTGGCCCTACTCCAGGGTGACCCACAAAATCTATTAGCCTGGGGCTCCCTAGGCTCTGGTGTGCTAGGAGAATGTGGGGAGAGTCTTTCTGCTTCTCACTCAGAGTTTATTTGTTGGTTTGATTTTTTGCTTCTCACTTTTGTGTGGCTCCCAACTGATTTTTCTGTGGGTCAGTGGACCCGCAACACAAAAAAGGTTTCCTACCCATGCTGCAGAGATTGAAAACATCTGCATATCCAGACCCCTCACAGCCATCTAGCGGGCTGCTAGCAGTATGAGCGTGACTAGATCCGTGACACACATGCGTAGGTACAAGAAGTAGAGGTGCATGGGGTCCTGGCCAAACTCTCCTGCTGCCTATCGTCTTGATCACCAGCTCCAATGCTGCTCAGAGATTCTACTGCCAGCCCCAGATCCCAGTTGGGTGCCAGTGCCACACCCCCATGGCTGCCAGCCCCAGGGTCTGGATCTGCACTTGGGGGGGGGGTCACACAAACTGGCCCCATATGTGGGGTCCTGGTTGCCAGCCCCAGGTCTCGAGGGTGGTGAGGAGCACAGATGGATAAAAGGGAAGATGCAGTTCCACATCAACACTCCAAAAATTTCTAGCACCATTGCACATGTGTTGTCCTCTCTCCATAAAATGTGACCCAAAGTTCCACATAAATAAAGACTGCTACTTTTAAACCCTACTTAACTGACCAACAGTTCACTCCAGTATCCTCTGTCTTATTTTGTTCTATAACGAGAAGAATCCTAGAGAAGAGCCTGTGCATTTACCTTTTCTTCAGCTCCCTTGCAAAATCCCTAAATAAGGAAAGAGCTGCATCTATTGCAAAGTCTGAATAATCAGTTTCAATGATTAAGGCCTAAATGAGGTCAAAGTGAATTCAGATTGTGGTGGACATGAAGGGTCTTTTCCAGTGATTGAATGTAGCATATGCATCAGTTGTTGGAAAGTCAGGGTCAAAATTGCATCAGCTTGAGGTCTGTTAGATAACCCAGATTTGCATATGACAGGTCCAATCTGATGAGTCAGGATGCCCTTGTTCAATTAGCCAGTTTTTAATCCTAATACACAATTGATCAGCACCCGCTAGGATAGATGGGGGTTCTACCTGAACCATTTGTCTTTAAAAGAATCATTGAGTCCTTGCTGGAAGTTATTTCATTGAGCAGCCTCATCCCAGCAGAGATCAGCTGCCACACATCAAAACTTGGCTGTGTATCTGGTGAGAGGCTAGGGCCTCTGCCAGAGGGTTTAGAGTGCAGCTTCTGCAGTGTACTCTCAGGTGGGGTCATCAGAAATACCTGCTATTGCCTGGAACTTCTGAAAATGTTCAAGAAGAGGATTAAATGCCTCCTACAGGGAGGGAGCCTGTGGCTTACTGGCGAATGAATTTTGCCATTGATAAATGGAAAGTAATGCATATTAAACATAATCCCAATTCTGCATATAAAATGATGGGGACTAAATTAGTTGTTAACACTCAAGAGAGAGATCTTGGAGTCATTGTGGGTAGTTGAGAGTCCTGCACATTCACGGATATCCGCTTTATATTCATGGGTATCTGCAGCTATGTATTTGGATGCAGATATCCATGGCTCATTTTTGTACATAGTGAATGTGGATACTAATTTTATATCTGTGCAGGGCTCTATGAATAATTCTCTGTGCAGCAGCAGTGAAAAGAATCAACAGAATGTTAAGAATAATTAATAAAGCGATAAGAGAATAAGACAGAAAATATATTAATTGCCTTTATATAAAACCATGGTACACGCACATATTGAATCCTGCATGCAGCTGTGGCTGCCTTATCTCAAAAAGATACCTTGTCACTGGAAAAAATTCAGAACAAGGCAACCAACATTATTAGAGGTATGGAACAGCTGCCATATGAGGCAACATTATTAAGACAGGGACTTTTTAGCCTGGAAAAGAGACAACTAAGGGGAAATATGTGATAGCAGTCTGTAAAATCATGACAGCTCTAGAGAAAGTAAATAAGGAAAAGTGATTTACTTGTTCTTATAACACAAGGACTACGGGTCACCATATGAAAATAATAGGCAGTAGATTTAAAACAAATAAAAGGAGGTATTTTTTCACATAGTGCACGGTAAACCTGTGGAACTCCTTGCCAAAGGATGTTGTAAAGGCCAGATCTTTAGCAGGGTTCAAAAAAGAACTATATACATTCATGGAGGATAGGTCTATCAATGGCTATTGTCCAGGATGGGTTGGAATGGTGTCCCTAGCCTCTGTTAGAGGCTGGAAATGGATGAGAGGAGATGGATCACTTGATGATTACCTGTTTTGTTCATTCCCTCTGGGGCACCTGTCATTGGCCACTGTTGGAAGGCAGGATAGTGAGCTAGATGGACCTTTGGTTTGACTCAATATGGCCATTCATATAAGCCTGTACCAGGGGCTTTCTGGTAAGCAGCCTAATCACAAGTCCTACTTGGAAATAGTCTATAGAGTATGATACAAGTTGCAGTGTGATTAGCAGATGACATTGATTTAAAAAAAACCAGAATTTGGGATAGTCTCTAGTGAAATTGTCAGATGGGGGGGACCTTGGGCTCTCAGGCAGTAGATATGAGGGATCGAGGGCTTGCAGATACCATCCTGGCACATAGTTGAACCTGGAGAACTACTTTCTGTTCCCAAACTATGGCAATCAGGGACTACAGTTCCTATAAAACATCAACTAAGCCCACAAAATGAGCTGGGCTTCCACAGAGCTTGTTTTAGAAGGGACACCTGTGCGGCCATCTGCACTGGTTCCCTAGGACCACTGCATCAATAACTAGTGGGACTGGTCACAGGACTGCTCCAGCAGTGGCTGATGCCACTGGCTGCGGGATCCCACACAGGTTTCTGCAGCTGCAGAAGTCACAGAATCTGTGATCTCTGTGACAGAATCATAGCCTTACTAATAACTAGCTGTCATGAACAGGAGTGCTGGCTAGCACCTAGTGACTAAGGGGTTAACTAGCCAGGGGGCTGAGAGAACCAGTCAAGATAGAGGGTTGAATTTTGAATTGGATATAGGTTTCTTTGTGTTGGAGAATTAAACCAGGAGTTGAGAGAGAGAGAGAGTGACTTAAACCCAGGCAGGACTACCATGCCTCCCCCTTTCCCCCGCCCCCTCTGGAATTCAGGGCATGGGAGTGGACTGAACAAAGAGAAAATTAGAAGTGAGTACCAGGGAAATGTGAGTCCATTCACATTCAGGGTAATTTTTCTTAATGTTGTGGTTTGGTTTGAACTGCTGTTTGTGCTTCTGTGCCTCCCCTCCCCCTTCACCATCTGAGCATTGTGCCAGAAGTTGATGGTTGCAGCAGTTCCCCCAAATCTGTGTATTGTGATTCTGGGGCGGGGGCAGTTTTTGTAACCTGTGCCTGTAGAGGCAAGGTTTTGAAGCTCTCTTGCAGGCCCCCACCTTCTGCCCTCGGCATGCCAGAGTAGAGAACAGCCCTGTCACTTAGCCTCCCCTCCTTTTGTTTCTATTCAGTGCCTAAAAAGCAGGCCGGCATATTCAAGAATATGTGAATTTAAGTTTTAGTTCTAAAATTGTCATCTTCTGCAGCCAACCTCAACAGTTTTTATCTAGATTTATGGCAAAAAGAAATCTCTACAAAGAATTATGCCTGAGACTCACACATAGCAAGAATCAAGGATTTGCTTAGTTAGCTTTTTTTAATCCTCTTTCCAGACTAGTGCCTTAACTCATCCATACCCTCATAATTTCATTTTGGATGTTGTTCTAGTTTTTCTACCTAATTACTTTTAGAGGTAGATTATCCCTCTCATGATTTTAGTTTCAATGTAATTCTTTGAACCAAGTTACATTCTGTCTTTTATCTGAGTTTTCCCCTGTTACAGCATCTTAACTTTAGGGAGGCAGTGCAGTCAAATGGTTAGAACTCTAGATTGGAACTGAAGTGACTTGGATCAAGAGTTTATCTCTAGCCTGCTGGGTGAATCTGAGCAAGTTATTTCAACTCTGGGTACCACACTTTCCCCATCTGTAAAATAATACTTGCCTCTGTTGCAAATACTGTGGATGAAAAACTATATAGAGTATCAAAGTAGGGGTCTATCCCAGTATGTATTACTCATCCCTGCAAATGAGCATGTGTAACAGACATGAATTTCAAGGAAAACTGAACACTTTTGAAGTTTTGTTCTTGGAAGATAAAGGAACTGTGAGAGATCTCCACTTACTCACCTACCCACACAACTATCTTAATGTTGGGAGTTTTGTTAACTCTTATCTTCCTTTTTCCAATTCAGTTTTTGTTTTGTTTTGTTTCAATAATAAAAAACTGGCAGTTCAAAGCAGAGGGGTCTGCTTGTTGCCAATGGAAAGGTGGCAAGCAGTGTCCTGTCAGAAGTCAAAGGTATAAAACTTTAGAATTATTGAAGTTCCCTCGGATCTCCTTCACAAAGAATGAACCCAAGATTAACAAATTATCAGAGCTCTGCATTGTTACAGAAGGGCAATTACCAGTTAGTGGTGGGGAAATGCCTAGAAATTATATAAATAACATATTTTCTCGACCCTTATGGGTTAACTGAATGCAGTAACTTTGTGTTTCAGGCTTTCATGCTGCTCTGTGATCTCTTGATGATTTTTAGCCACCAGCTGATGACTGGAGGTAGAGAGGGTCTTCAACCTTTGGTGTTCAATCCAGACTCTGGACTCCAGTCTGAACTCCTTAGCTTTGTGATGGATCATGTCTTCATTGACCAAGATGACGAGAATCAGAGCATGGGTATGTTTAGCCATCATGTTTTCTACTTTACCTCTCCCACCTGACACACGAGACTGTCAGGAAAAAGTACAAATGTATGCACTTAAATGTATCAAATGAAATTCTTGCTTTTGACCCTTACTTTCTTTGGAAATAAGTGCTGGTATATGATAAGGATGTTATCTGGGTCAAAAGCAAGTTATCTGGGTACTTGTGTAGTGGACAAAGGCTGTTCGTGGCGGCCAGAGGTGGCTGTGGACAGGACTGCTTCCAGAGCAGTCCCTGTATGCGACCAGGCGAGGCCGGGCAGCAAGGGGAGGAAGTGAGTTGTCGACTCCTCGCTAACATCCCTAGTATATAGTCTGTAGTCCTGCACCCTCTTACAACAGATAACAGAGATAAAAGTGAAATTTAATAGAGAGTTTTCATTGAGAGAATGGGGCAAAAGTATAAATTGCCATGGCATACACCTAAAACAGCATTCTTCCTTAATTGTTGTCTTTTTTTTAACGCATCTATATTCAAGATGCTTCAATATCAAGCCAACACAAAAAGTATGTTTTAGAAATGTACAGTAACTCCAGATACTTGGTGTTTGATTTCCAGTAGCCCAGAATCACCTGATGCTGTACCTCAGAAACCCGTACAGTAAGCAGGATACAAATCCAAATGATTTTTTCATTAGGTGATATTGCTTCATAATAAGCATAATTTCTGCTGGACCTCCCCTCCCCATTGAAGAGTAGGAATGCATGTCCTCTGAAAACTGGTTTGAGGTTATAGTATTGGTGGTGGCAATAGAAGTAATATTAGTATTGGGGAGAAAAGATGGTCCAGTGCTTAGGGCATTAGCCTAGACTCAGAAGACCCAGGATAAATGCTATCTTCCACCACAAATGCCCTTTGTGACTTGGGCAAGCCACATAATTTCTCAGTGACTCAGTTCCCCACCTGCAAAATCAGGGACAACACCACTTCACACCCTCACAACAACATTTTATGGAGAAATACAGTAAAGACTGAGAGATACTCACAAAGTACAGTAATGGGGGACATAGAATTAGATTGATTGTGGTACAGAAGTGGCTACTGGTAAATCAGTGATCAGACACCATTGTGCTAGAGGCACTGTCCACGTATATTGCAAAATTGTAAACACAATGTAGAAATCACTAGACAAAATTCAGTGAAGAGCCACAAAATGTATTCAGTGGCTGGAGAAAATGTCTGACAGTGGATAACGTAAAGAGCTCAATATGCTTACCTTATCAAAAAGAGGGTTGAACAGTGACCTGATTGCAGTATGTACTTTCATTGCGGGTGGGGGATATTAGCTATTGAAGGGTTCTTTAGTCTATCAGAGAAAATCAAAACAAGAACCAATGACTGGAAGCTGAAATAAAAAAAAATGACTTCATGTGAGGCACAGCTTTTTAACAAGGTGATTAGCCATTGGAACAAACTCCAGTGGAAGGAGCAGATTCTGCATCTCTGAGAGTCTTAATTCTGGATACCTTTCTGGAAGTTATGCTTTAGTCAAACACAAGTTATACTTTAGTCCAGTGGCATAGCCAAAAAGGCCCACTGTAGGGGGCCCAGACTTCAGTGGGTGGGCAATGCTGGGGGGGCAATGGCCCACTCAAGCCCACCTGTGATTGCACCCCTGTTTTAGTCAAACATAATTGATTCTCAATCCAGGGTACAATTGAATGGGCTATGATATAAAGAAGGTCAGAACAGATGATCTTGGGGTCCTTTTCTGGCTATAAATTTAATAAAAAGTGTTCCTTGCCCTAAATAGTTCACAGCCTAAGTATATGGCACACGATAACAAGTGGTGCAAGAAGCAGCTAGCAAGGAGAGCTCACAGTGAGACAATTAAAATTAGTGTAAGGAACAGCAGTCATGACACACCAGCAGCATGAGCATTTCATATTTCTCAGGAATCACAACAGAGATGAGTATTAGGAAAGAATTTGAAGGATCTAAATATGAAATGACCTTCCTTTCCAGTCTGTCTGTCTGTCTCTTTTGTGGAATGAACGAAGCATTTCCTTGAACCTGTGCGAGAGGACTGATCAGATAGTGTTGTTTTTCAACATCCAGGTGTTAGGTTCCAGTTAACAGCAGTTGTTTGAATAGTGCTTTGAAGATATAAAATGCTGTATAATAACTAAATATTATTTACTTGTTCTACTCCTGATGCCGATTCTGCTCTTCCTAACTGCATAGTATTGTAGTATTCACTTAAAAATTCATTAAAGTGAGTTAGTACTTCTGCTGTACAACCATGCTTTCTGCCCCCTGTATCTCTTCAGATCTGAAGATACCTGATCTGTGATTGAAATAGAAGGAGAGAGCGATCTCCTACCATATTAAAGGAGCAGATTATTGTGCAAAAATTTCAGGAGATAGATACTGAATTTGACAGTCATACGATGACAATGTGAGGATGACGTCTGCATACTCACCATCGAAAATTCTGTTGCTTTTCATGAGTTAATGGAAGGAATGGAAACTATTTGCAAATTATCAAGCACCTTGATAAAGGAGATTTCACCCATTCTTTGATGTTCTTGGTCTTTGCTCTTTTGATAGTTTCACTTCCTGTTTTAGATAGACTTTTACAAGTTGCAAAAGTTAATCTGGTCAAGTACAGAGTCTCTTCAGATGATGTGTAAAAAGGCAGACACATACCGCACACCTCCCCACACACCCACCTATGAAGCCTTTGTGGAGGTGGCTGTACACAGATCTAAAGATAGACATATACATATTACTACTTCAAATAAGTCTGTATTTCCTGGGGAGAAAAGTCTCTCTTCCTCTACTTTCAGGTTTAAGAGTAATGAATTATCAAGCTTATTAGTGGCACACTACCAATATCATCTTTGGGAAAAAATATCAGTGTTCACCAAATCTCTCCAAGATGAACAGAGAAAACGCCCATGTGCTCTCATTACAGAGAGGATGGCAAGATTCATAAGATTCTACAATTAGAACCGTAGCTTCTGCTTTTTTCCATTGGAAGATAAGTTTGGCTTAGATCTTCAGGGCTTCCTCTAAAGCCAGCTCAGAAACTGGGAATCTTCCCTTCAGAGAGGAGGATAGTTCAGTTCCAGGATAAATGAATTTCTGGGGAAAAATGAAGGAGACCAGATAGAGCGCTAGACTCTTGGACGGTCCAGGAAGACACCTGAAGTATCAGTTTTCAGGTACCAAGACAACTAAATTCATCATCTTCGTCTTTCTCACACATTACCCAAAGGAAATAATATTATCATCAACACCTGAACAATCTTCTCAGTGAAGGAGAAGTCACTTGAAGCCACAAACAGAAGGTGAACCAGTTATCTTTAATATCTACTGTTGTAGGCCTTAGTCCCAAGTTTGACACAATGCTTTAGAACTGTGATCCAGTTTTAATCAGCTTACATTCCATTCAGAGATCATCTGCATGGCTTTTTCAGGTACTGAACAGCTATTACCAGAGACAAGTAATTGAATAAATTATTCCATAGTGTCCAGTAGAAGTCAAAAATATTCCTCCTCTGTCTCTGCTTTGATCTCTATCCAGGGATCCCTCTCAGATAACCTGTTGAGATCAGAGGTTCTGCCCTTCTTGCCCTTCTCAGATACTCAAGCTGTGTCCTCACCAATGCCGGGAAGGGTGGGGACAGTTTCCTCCCATGACTTATATATGACACTTTTGTAAATACACCCCAAAATATTAATCTTTTTTTTCAACGTCATCCCATTGTTTACTCATACTCAATTTGTGATCCACTAGAAACCCCAGATCCTCTGCAGCAGTACTGCCACAGCCAGTTAGTCTCCAGTTTTTACTTGCACATTTGATCTTTCCTTATCAAGTGTAGAACTTTGCATTTGTCTGTATTGAATTTCATCTTGTTGAACTCAGACTAATTCTTCATTTATCAAGGTAGTTTTGAATTCTAATCCTTTGCTCCACAGGGCTTGCAAGCCCTTCCAGCATGGTGCCACCTCAAATTTTAAAAGTATACTCTTCATTCTGTTATCCAGGTCATTGAGGAAAATATTACGCAGTACTGGACCCAGGCTATAGATCCCACTTGAAGCATCCTCAGTTTCATATTGATAACTACATTTTGAATATGGTTATACAGCCAGTCATGAACCTACTGTATAGTAATTTCATCTAGACCATGTTTCCCTAGTTTGCTTATGAGTGTATCATGTGGGACTTTGTCAAAAGCCATATTAAAATCAAGATATCTCACATCTAAACCTCTGCTAAGGCCACTATTTTTTTTATATCTGCCTGTAGGCTTTTGTCACTTACCCCCTTTGAGCCTTGGTTAAAGCTCTCTTCGCTATTTTGACAAATCTAGGCAGCAGTACTGCCTCCACAACGCTACTCTGACACTTCAAGCCTTCTGTTCTTGTGGGTGCAACTGCAACTCAAGCATGGAGGCAGAGGGAATTAGGGAAACATTGGCCAGGTGTTATTCATAACCTTGGTCCAGAGCAACCAGGGCTCAAGGCATATATGCACCTGACCCTGGTCGTCACTACAGTTTGAAAAAGTTCTGAGCCCAAGTTGCTGGCTGTGTCTGTAAATATAATATAGTCAGAGAAAAGGTATTTCAGAAGGTAAATGCCCCCTTTTTATATACCAATTGTGTTTCATTAATTTGATTGAATTTATTTTACAGTGAAGTGATCATTGTTCTCAACGTTTGCATCTAATGTTGTTGTTTTTTACCAAATTGGTGAATCTCATTTATTATGTTATGGTCTGTTTGTGGGTAGCCCAATGTGCAGTATAGCATAGGATGAACTAAGTTCTAAGGTAAGGTCTGTTATTTTCACGTTTGATGAATATATCTTGTTATTTTCATTCACAGGACAGTGCTTATGCTGCATTTTATGTTAATATTTCTCACAGTCAAACATTTCTCTTCCTTTTTTATTTTTATACATTTTTGAGTGCCAAGAATGTCAAATCCAGGCATGTGTTAGAGATTTTGTTGCAAAACTAATTCTGGAATGTGATTATTTCTGATTATTCATATGTGAAATGCATAGGTTCAGTGCAACCAAATTAAAGAGGCATCTACAACTTGTTATCTGGCCAAGATTTCTAACAAAAAAAAAAACAGCTTGAGTTTCCCCCTCTTTGGCTTTAGTTTCTCCTTAAAGTATGCTAGATATATTTTTGGCAAGTTTAATTTTACAAAACCTGTTGATGTTATTAAACAAAAATAATAGGGCTTGCTGTTGCCTTAGAAAACAGCAGATGTTAATAACCATTTTCTTTATTGTATTTAGAGGGAGATGAAGAGGATGAAGCTAACAAAATAGAGGCTTTACATAAAAGAAGGAACCTTTTGGCAGCCTTTAGCAAACTCATTATCTATGATATTGTAGACATGCATGCAGCAGCAGATATCTTCAAACACTATATGAAGGTATGATTCTATATTTTTATCTTTTCCTGCTCCTCCTCCTTCTCATAAATGAGCAGAGAAATTATATCTGGAAAAGTCTTTAAAGTATTCTGTTCCTCTCACTTCCAATGCTGATATCTTTCCCATTGCTTATTCTTCAGTGCTGGCTTCTGTCTGATATTAATTTATTACTGAGATGCAAAAAGCTCTGAGATCAGGTTGCAGCAAATATATAGAACCAGGTGTTTAATTTTTCCTGGGGTTTAAAGGGCCCCAAATGCTTCATAATACTATTTATTGTATGGACTTTTATGCAAGCCTGGCTAGTCTGGTGGCAGAGCAATTGAACAGGAGTAGAAAATGTAAACAAAAATTATTAATTAGAGACAAAATACACGAACGAAGTTATTTATATTTATAAAATAGACCTGTTGGATCATTTCACTAGCCATAATAAATGAGTAGGGGCTTAGTAAGCCAGAATCCAGCTTGGAATTTTTTTAAAGATTCAGACCTGATCTGCATTAGGAAACTAGGTCAGTATAACTTTGATGCTTATGAGTATGAAAAAGGCACCCTTAACTACACACAATTAAACCAACCGAACCCCTGGTGTAGACAGCACTAGGTTGACTGGACAATTCTCTGATCGACCTAGATATGCCCTCTCAAGGAGGCGCAGTACCTAGACTGAAGGAGTATCCCTGCTGTCGGGGTATGTAGTGTCACCACTACAGGATTTTTAAGTGTTAAAAATGCCTCTATATTGAAGTGTAGGTACAACTTATGAGTTGTCTATATGGGGTTTATAAAGCACCTATCATAATCCCTGGAACGCACATGGTCTTCATCATTATTATTTAAATTTACAGAGTTCAGCATAGTAGAAGACACAATGTAAAAGTACTTAATACCAGTTTGTTGACAAATCTAATAGAACCCCAGAGGAACAAATAACATGAAGGGGGTTTTGCTTGTCGCTTTTGCTGGACGCTGAAAGAACGCCAGGAGAGAGGGTAGACAGTCTGACTCTTTGTTGGACGGATAACTGTGACTTTGTAGGCAAAAATAGGCTGTACCTTTTATTGCTGTTTACGTTGAGAGTGTTTTTAAGTATTTCCCAGTGTACCAAAAGCAGTGGGTAAGTGCTGTTTATATACTTGTTCCCAACCTCTAATGAACAGCAAGTTACTTCCCTTCTATCTGTCTCTGTTTCTTGAATTTCTTGAAGTTAAGAATTCAAGGTGGTCAAATAACAGGCTCAAACTGAACTTTTCAATCAAAAGGTGTAACAAGTCTGAGATTAGTACAGCATTATGCTAAATGCAGGAAGATTTGCACTGGTGTAAGGTAAAGAGCTGGCCTCTGATTCCTTCTCCTATGTAACGGGTTGGATTTGTGCCTCCCAACTTTACCTTTCGAGCCCTCTGGCTTTTATAGAGTGACACACACACAAACTGCATTTTGGAGGAGAAATTGCTTTCCCATGCTTAATTTCACTGACCGTTAAAACAGTTATTGACTTCATCCCTAGAAGGTGGGTCCTAGCCACTGGTGAGCCTGAATTTAGATATCAGATCTTTGCAAATCTGTCACATGGATTCGAGAGCAGGGTTTTATTGAAACTAGTGCTTTCTCAAAACAGGAAATATAGATAAACCGTTTTATTATGAAAGTTATGCAGAATAAGAAATTCTATCTCTAAAAGTTTCTATTTCTTCTTTTTTCACAGTACTACAATGACTATGGTGATATCATTAAGGAGACTTTGAGTAAAACAAGGCAAATAGATAAAATTCAGTGTGCAAAGACGTTGATTCTCAGTCTGCAGCAGGTAAGAATATTGCTTTTTATCTCAGTAATAATCCCTCATCGTGAAAAATCACTCTGCATTGCTTTGTCTAATGCCCTGTGATCCCAGTCTCATTCCTCAGTTTGGGCACGCACCATTTTTTGCCATTGCTAATCTCTTCTTTGCAAAGCTTCAGACTGGAAAAAAAGGAGAGAAGAAGGGCACTGAAGGCTCTTCTGAGTAGTAATGCTTCCTGCTGTGTCTACCCATCAGCTGTCACAGGGTCTAAGTGGATAGTGATCTCGTCTTTTCTCCTTTCACGTAAGGAGCTGCAAGTGCTCCATCATGTCTTCTAACTGTCAACTTGGGCTCCTGTTTTTCAAATTTTTGCCCGAGTTCCTTAAGTCTCTAACTATTAAAAAACATGTTTTCCCGTTCTCATACTATTTTTGGGACACTTCTTTAATCCTTACCAGTTGTCTAGCATTTCAAATGTGAGCATCAGAACTGGACAGTCTCACCACTGCCGTACATAAAAGTAGTATCACCTCCCTATCCTGACTTGTTATTCTCCTGCTTATACATCCAAGGATTACACTGCCATTTGCAGCCATTCATTGCCCTGGGAGCTCATGTTCTATTAGTTATCTGCTATTATTGCTAAGGCCTTTTCAGAAAAATTTCTTCTCAAGACACAGTATCCCACCCTGAAAATTTGTCCAGCATTATTTTTTTCTTGAAGTATGACCATGAATTTGGTTACATTAAAATGTGGGTGGTATTTGAAAGCAACCAGCATATAACTCTGTGTCTGGGGCAGGGAACCTTTTTTGAGTTGGCTGCTGACCCACAGAAAAATCAGTCATGGGCCGTACACAAGTGAGAAGTGGGGAAAAAAAAACCTCGGTGTGGCCCCCAAATGAGAAGGAGAAAGACAGTCCTCACATTCCCCTTGCACACCAGAGCTTGGGGGGGCCTACCCTCATAGATTTTGTGTGCTTCAGTGCCACAGGGGGACTGGCGCACCAGCATAGTTTCCCCAATGCTGGAGGTGGCTCTGAGCTTCAGGGACTAGATGCAAGCAAGCTGAGGGTCGCATCCAGCCCCCGGGCCTGAGGTTCCCCACCCTGGTCTATATTAATGACCTGTCTGCATGATTATTTACCAAATATCAATCTTTGTTGTCTTCAAACTTTATTAATAGCAATGTTATGTTTTCTTTGAGATCACTGATAAAAGTTTGAATAACGTTGATTTGCAAACCAATCTGAGGGAGCCCAGTAAAAATACTCCCCCTGTTGATGATCCCTGAATACTCTCCTTCAATGTATTAACAAGGAATATCAAGCAGGAGTAGGGAGGTGAAATTACCTGTGTCTGTGTCGTCAGTGAAACTACTACTTGAATTAATGTGTCCACTGTTGGTGGTCGAAAAGGATGCCAAGAAGAGCTGCAAGAATGATCTGAGGTCTGGAAGTTTTTTTCCTTACAATTAGAGACTTGAAGTTAAAAGTTTGGCTTGATTTTAGACTGTAAGTACCAATGTAAGAAGAAGGCGTCTGATATTAGAGGGCTCTTTAATCTCTCAAACAAACTCATAAAAATATCCAGTGACTAGCATTTGAAGCTACACACATTGGAAATGGAAATAATACAGTTTTTTAACAGTGAGAGAAGTGAACCACTGGAACAATTGACCAAAGATCGTAGGGGGCTCTCATCAGTTTAACCTTTAAGACTGAATGTGTCTTTCTAAAAGATCTCCTCTAGCTCAACAAGTTAATAGGTTTGATGCTGGAATTTCTGGGCAAAATACTTTGACCTGTGTTATGCACGAGTTCCGACTAGATGATCAGAATGGTCCTTCCTAACTTTAAACTCTGTGAAACCTAATATAGGTTATTTACATCCCTTGAGAAGTCATACCAGCCTCTTCTTGGTTTTAATTTTTTTTTTTTTTAAATTGACCATTGGATTCTACATTCTTGTGATAACAAAAGGTCCAGTTGAAGCCTATTGAAGCCAGTGGGTGTTTTTCCAGTAACCTGAATGGATGTTGCAGGGGGCCATGGAAACATCCCTCCCTCCCCCAAAACTGCTTTTTGGAAATTTGATATTTCTCTCTCGCTACAGTGTAAGAACCTACTTTTTAATATATTGAGTTCATGGCTACTGATGCCAGCCTTCCTCACTATCTCATATTCTCAAGCAAATCGCCCCTCTTGCTTGGTTAAAAAGTAGGTCCAAAATGACTTCTCTTCTTGTTGATTATCTGATATGTTCATGAGGATGGAAATGTTTTAACCTGATAATCCGTGTTTAGCTATGTGGAGATTGTTTCATTTTAGTTAAAGTATCCTTTGGTTTAAAACTCCTTATTGATTAGCTTCCACTACAGTTTGTATTGAGTTGCTTATTTTAGTTGTCAATAAAGCAAAAACCCAGGAGAAGGGAAGGGATGAGTGTGATTTGATAAATGTTGTTAGACTTCACTGCAGAGTGGGAATGCCACCTGCTTGCAGGGGGAATATCTTTGGCAACACCAGTGGTCAGTGATTCTGTTAATTATGTTTTTTCCTCTTCTTCCTGGCTGTAACATTCACTGTCCTCCTCCACATCTCTGTCATCCACTGTCTAATCCCATATCTCTGGGTACTGAATAATTTTATAATCTACGTCCCACATATTTCTGTGATCTCAACAGAATGTTAGCTCCCTCTTGATTCCGCTGCACAATGTCCATCAGCCATCACATTTTCCCATAAGGCATTGTGGCCTAGTAATGTGGCCACTGGACTGGTACCCAGAATATTTTTATAAATTCTTAGGCCAGAAGAGATCAACATGATATCCTGTATAATACAGGCTGCAGAATTTCCCTGAAATCCCCTCTATCTGCCTCTGTTTCTTAAAGTTCTTGAAGTTAATAACAATTTGAGATGGTCAAATAATGGACTCAAATTGAACTTTTTAACCAAAGGGTAACAGACTGAGATTAAAAGTCTCAGAGGGGTAGTCCTGTGAGTTTGCAAATAAAAAACTAAAAAAAGCTATGAATGGTCCTGTCAGCACCTTAGGTACTAACCAAAAAATATAAATAGTATCATGAGCTTTCATTGTGCCCACAAAAGCTCACGATACTGTCTATATTTTTTGTTTAGTCTCTAAAGTGCTTACAGGACCATTAGTTGTTTTTTAAAATCTGAGATCAGCACAGCACTGTGCCAAATGCAGAAAGAATTACATTGGTGTAAACTAAAGAGCTGGCCTCTTTGTTTTTCTCCTCCGCAACTGGTGGATTTGCACTCCCCAACTTTGCCTTTCAAGTCCTCTGGCTTTTATATTGTGTGAGACAAACTCCATTTTGGAGGGGTAACTGCTTTCCCACACTTAATTTCATGTGTTCTGTTTCTGGTATTTTCATTTTGCGTATTTATGAGTTTTTATGCTATCTTTAGGTTATGTTAAGCCAAAGGGAATTCTAATCTGCTTGTTATTACTGATTAGTTGTGACAACTGACACTTCTAAGGTAAAAAAATCTTTCAGTGGATCCTTATTTCATCCATTTCTTCAGCCCTCAAATAAGCATTTTCTTTAGCCCTCAAATCAGTCTTGTGGCTCTTATCTTCAGAAAATGTCTTCAATAACAAGTGCCACTTATTAAATCATAGAATATAGTTAGATCATAGGCACCACCTATGAAATACCCCCTCTTGTTTACGCCATACTTCTGTAGACCATTTTTGACAGTTTGAGGGGTCTTTTCTGTAGACATCTATATTCCCAGAGACTTGGAGCACCAGAAATCATGAGATGGAGTGCAATACTTGATCAAAAGAAGTTCCTGGATATAAGCCACTCACAGATTAAAAACCAGCACTCTGGACCTTCAAATTCAGACACCCTCTGCTCTAATATTGTAAACCATGATATTCAAGCCGCTAGCGGCTATTCGGCCAGTTGTGTGTGGCTAGTTCACGAACTGGTTGAATGGTTGTAAAACATTGTGGGAAAATACTGACTGTGCAAATTAATCTAACATATGAGAAAAATTGGCAAAGGGATTAATATTTACTGTTTCTGCATCTGTAAAGTAAGGATACTTATGCTGACCTCCTTTGTAAAGTGCTTTGAGATCTGTGGATGAAAAGCACTAGATAAGAGCTAGATCTTGTTTTTCATAGAGAAATAGGTCATGGCACAACTTCTGTCAAGTACTCTCCTCTGTGCTCCTGCTTGCCAAGTCACCATGTGAGTTTGAATATTCCTCAACTGTGAGCTACTAAGGCTCTGCTCGTACTTCTACATAGCTTACAGCCATTGGTTCTTGTTGGATAATTCTCTGCTACACTAAAGAGCCTTGTGTTGCTGTCTCAATGTGAAGGTAGTTATACCCAGTAATCAACTCACCTCTTACTTCTAGAACAGATCGAGCTCTTGAAATATTGTAATGTTAAGTACTTTCTTCAGCCCTCAGACCAGTTTTGTGGCTCTTCTCTGCACCTTTTCAAATTTCTCTACATCTTTTTTAAATTGTAGGCTACGAGTATGGGTCACACCAGCATCCCCTTTTATACATATCTTGTTCCTGTCTTGTTTGAATGGGCCAATTTACTAGTTGATCCAGATTACTTTTTATGGATGCTCTGTCCTCTTTATTTACCACTCCATCAATCTTTGTGTCACCAACAAATTTTATCAGCAGTGTCTACAATTTACTTGCAGATTATTGATCAAAATGTTGAAAACATCAGGCCTAGAATGGATCCCCGTGGAGCCGCACTAGAAACATCTCCATTCTGAGATGATTTCTTAAAATGAGGTTCTCTGTCAATTATTTAGCTTATTTATTTAGAAATTACATGGGTGAGCCATTTACACTGAGCGCCACAGCTTTCCACTGTGCTCCCTACTTTAGGAGCTGCTAACACAGGGCCTGATCCAAAGCCCATTGAAGTCAATGGAAAGTCTCCCCAAATCCTTCTTTCAGAAAATATTTCCTGTCTCCTGGGTTTTTAACTCATCATTTTTTTCTCTAGCTATTTAATGAGCTTGTTCAGGAACAAGGTCCCAATCTGGACAGGACGTCTGCCCATGTCAGTGGGATTAAGGAACTGGCCCGCAGATTTGCCCTCACCTTTGGGCTGGATCAGATCAAAACAAGAGAGGCCGTGGCCACGCTGCACAAGTGAGTAGTGTGAAATACTATGATGTCATTTAAAGTAGAATTTTGCCTCCGCATATTCTTCCCAAAATGTGTATGTGTAAATATAATACAGGTTCATCTGTGTTGAACATAGAGAGAGCTTTATGATGAGCGGGATACAAAGCTTTTATCATGATGAGACCGAGGTAGCCATGTTGCACATGGATCACAATGCCATATGTACACAGGCGGTACCAAACAAGTGGTGATAAAGCCTTTATGCCACGTTATCATGAATTCATCATGCACCACATATTTTATTTAAAAAACTTTTAGAAATGTTTTGGTGACTTAATTTGAAATATGGACTATTTCTTTCTATCTTTAAATGTCGGTAAGATAATACCTTTATTTGGATCAATTTCTATTCATCCAATACAAGAAATTAACTCATACACCTGGTCTTGCTAATATCCTAGGGCCAGTACACTTACAACTACACTGAATGTGTGATTTGGAGGGAGAGAAAAAATGGCACATCTAAATTCCCCCTTAAAATGAGCTGAGTTAACTTTTCCACATGCAAAAATGTGATAGTGTTAACGTTCACTGTCTCAGGACCACCCAAAGCTACAGGAGGCCCCCGCTTTGCAACGGCCAGATTTACAACCCCCCTGCACTTATGACCTTTCCCGTAAGTGCAGAAGGGGCCGAAATCCCCCGACTTATGTCCTTGGCCCCACATTCACAGCAGCGCACAACGCCTGTTGTAAATGTGGACTCGAGTTACGACGCTCCCGGCTTGCGACGCTATCTTCTGAACCCATCGTGTCGCAAGTCAGGGGCAGCAGGTATAAGCAAATACTTTCCCTCATTGGAAAGATGGGAAATCTCCCTTTGAGGAGAGAATTTCCATGTATTATTCCCCCATGTTTTTCAGGCAGGTTTTTAAATATGGTGGTTGTTTGAAGATCCTCAGAAGTTTGTAATGTTTAGAATAATTCTGGGAGAAGTGAAACATTGGTGGACAGACTGCAGCTGATGAAGTTAAAGGCACATGAATACATTTTTATCAAATGGTAGTTCGTCTTATCCCATGCACAAATCCCTTTATTAGACCCTGGATTCAGTTGCTGACGATTTGCCAAATTTTAACCATTTGAGCTGTAAATTTCAATACAGGTGTCTACACTGAAAGAAGTTGGGATCCTGTCATGTTATTAAAATTGTACCATTATGCATACTCACAAGGCATCCTAATTAAGGTTGTACAAACAACCTTAATAAATGGCATTTCCTAATTTTAAAGTGCTTGACTTTGCAGCCTTAATAATGTTCTTTTAATATAGATTTTTGTGTGTAATATATAAGAAAAAAATACAATATGTTGCACTTTTATTTTTGTCTCTATAGCTAGAGGTTATAATTCCCATTATAAACAGAATAATTAAGTTCTGCATATAAAAAAGTAAAGTATTTTAGTTAGTGTGCTAAATTGAACTACTGAAATAACAGAAATATTTTCTAAAATGTTTAGCATTTCTTTACTTATTTTGACACAGGCTGTTTTCAGGAGGATGGGAAAGACTTGAACAGAGAAAAGGACAAAAGATGAAGAGTAAAATATAGAGAGAGAAGAGAGGAAAAATAAGTAGTAGATTAAAAAGATGGAAGGGAGATTAAAATCCATACACGCCTATTTTATGTTTGATACCTCACTGAAAATGTTATGAATTTTACATGTTGCTTTGATTTCCCTGTTTCTTTAATAAGAAGTATGTATTTTGTGTTTGCAGTACTAGAACTGAAAAAGTTTGAGATTCTTAAAAGTAATAAAAGCTTATAGCAGTGCAGGAGATTGTCACAACTGTGAACATTTTACATCTCTCTTTACTATAGAGATGGCATTGAATTTGCCTTCAAATACCAGAATCAAAAAGGACAAGAATATCCACCTCCTAACCTTGCTTTCCTTGAAGTGCTTAGTGAATTTTCTTCTAAACTCTTGCGGCAGGACAAAAAGACTGTGTAAGTGATACTGTTACTTTTCTCATGGGCTTTGCTAAACTGTATTATTCATCGTTGTGGTGGGTGGTCCAACTATTTGCTTTAAGGTATTTGCAGTCAAAGACCTGATCATACAAATAAACTATCTAGTGGTGCCCAATGTTGTTTGAGTCCTTAACACAATTAATTTTTGTGTTTTGGGGAAATAAAATGAAAAGGTCCATGTTTCATTTAAATCATTGCTTTTGGATGGGGCTGAGGATGATGAGTTCAGTATGCAGCCTGCCCTGGGGAAGAACAACCACCCCAGCCCCCTCTCACTGCAGCAGCTGGGGGTCGGATGAGAAGTGCCTGTCCATGGCTGCTGCGGAGCCAGTGGGCACAACCTGGGGAGAGGCGGATAACCCTCAGCTGGGGAGAGTCCAGGTTCATCTGCCTCCTGCACTCCCCAGCCAGAGTGAGGAATGCAGCAAACTGTGTGCTTTCCTTTTGCTCCCTGACAAAAGGGAATAGCTATAGCTTGTACCTCCCTAAACTGAACCACATATGTTCCTGGATCAGAGAGCCCAGGAGCAGGGAAGCCAGTGGTGGGCAGTGGGCTCAGGCGATGCAGGGAGCCCAGCGCCATAGGGCTCAGGCGGCCCAAGGAATCTCATGATGCGGCCGGAAGCCCTGCAGCAGGGGGGTCTAGCGGCATAAGGAGCCCTGCAGCAGGAGATCCACCAGTGCAGGGACCTCTAGTGGTACATCCTGGAATCCCGCAGGAGGGACTCAGGTGGTGCAGGGAGTCCAGCAGTGCTGGGGGCTCAGGCAGCGCAGCCAGGAGCGTGGCAGGGGCTTAGGCAAGGATCTCTATAGCTTCGCTAGAAGCCCTGCGTCAGGGGGCTCTGCACTGAGAGGTACAGCCAGGGCCAGCAGCACAGCTGGCTGAAGGCAATGGGGGCTGGCTGGGGCCAGAAGCAGAATCGGCAGGTGCCTGGGAGGCCAGTGACAGGGGACTTCCCCTGGTCCAGCAATTTCCCTTGTTCAGGACCGGCCAGGTCCCCAGGGTGCTGGACTGCAGAGGGGTCCAACCTGTAGCAATATTCCCATCTGAATTGGGGAGTGGGGACTTCAGCCCCTCCACCCTCTGTAAAGAGTTCCTAGGGGGTGGAAGGCTTGGGGCTGGGCAGTCCCTTTCACTTGCCTGGTTGTTCTGTCTCTTTTCTGAATGTTTTTATGAGAAACAATCCCATTTCTGGCATATCCCATTTTCCTGGCATAACCAAACCCTTACCTTGCTTTAAGTTATGCTGGGGAAGGTTTATACTGAATTTAGTGGTTCTAGCTCTTACTATTTAGGAGGAATCCTTGAACAAATAGACGGATGGACAGAAAGACAGACAAACTCAAATATATAGATTATTCATTCTCCTAGCATTAGTGGGGAGTCGATTAAAAATTTCTTCTCTTCACTTCCTTTAGTGTCTTGGTTAATTTTGTTGTCAACATGTTGTGTCTTTGCTAAATGAGTGGTCATTTGTTTCCTCTTTTGCCTGTTCACTCTTGTTTTTATTTTAACGCCTGCTTGACTACTTTATCTCGGTCATTTAGCTCAGGAAATAGAAGTTTATACTTTTAGTTCTAGAGATCTGGGTTTGACTCATTGCCAATGAGATATCCAGGGGTTTTGTGTTGAATGAACATGTAATTAAAGGTTGCTTTATAATGCATTTCTTCAAAAGAACAGAATTTATGTTGCACAGACATCCTTAATTCTGGTATTTCCTAACTTTTGAGTGCTTGTCTTCACAACCTTAACAATTCTTTTTTAACATATTTTGTATGTATTATCATATTAATTTTATTGGCTGTTTTAAATCGCATGGTTAAATAATTGAAAAAGACAGACAAAAAAATCCTGAAGTTGACCAGAATATACACAAAAACTTGTAACTAGTGCAGATCTAGTTTGGAGAACAGGCTTGAGGTTTTTTCCAAAAGTATGGCAAGTATGCATGAACTCCAGCTGGAACAATTGGGCTCCAGTGCTTACAGACTGTCAATCCTCTAATTTAAAAATAATTAATTGTGTTTGAGAAATTAATTTGGTCTTTGTTCCTCTGAAAAAATGTTGCCAATTCTCAGGCTATTGTGACTTTCAGTCCATCTGTTTATATGGAAGGAATATGTATATTAACTATATTGGGGATTGAGACTAGAAAGAATATTTATAGCATAAATTTACTGAATCATTTCAGACCACTATGGGTGAGTTAAGAGGGAATATTTATAGATAGTTAAGCAACTGTTTTAACTGTAATTGAAGGGAATGTATTGCCACCTTCAGTCAAAAAGATGGCACCTTGCCTACAATACTCTGTGTTATAGGATTAAAATAGGAAGAAATAGCATAGGTCCTCAAGATCAAAGTGTGATTAGGGCCACTTAGGGGTTGGGAGAAAGGAAATGATGCACAGAAAGATACTGTTTTCCACATTGTCTTCTGTTTTCACAGTCACTCATATCTGGAGAAGTTCCTGACGGAACAGATGATGGAAAGGAGGGAAGATGTATGGCTTCCACTAATTTCCTATCGAAATTCACTAGTTACTGGGGGTGAAGATGATAGGATGTCTGTGAACAGTGGAAGTAGTAGCAGCAAAGCATCTTCAGTGAGGAATAAAAAAGGACGGCCTCCACTTCACAAAAAAAGGGTAGAGGGTATGTATGTATGGCTTTACGATATGGTCTTCTCTAGAATGTATGTAAATTAAGAAACCTTTCTTTTTTCATGAGTTTTATATGACTTTGAAGTTGACACGTACACACTGCAAGGATAAAAAAAATTGTTTTGCAAATTCCTGTAGATTTTTATTATTTTTTATGAAGTTCCCTACGCAGATCCCCACTTTAGGATCTATTCTGAGATGTGCAGATCCAGGACTGTTTAAAGTACAGGCAATCCCCGGGTTACATACAAGATAGGGACTATAGGTTTGTTCTTAAGTTGAATTTGTATGTAAGTCGGAACTGGCTCCAGATTCAGCTGCTGCCACTGAAACTGACCAGGGGCTGACTACAGGAAGCAGGAGGCAGAGTTGCTCTGCCCCCAGCTTCCTGGAATCAGCCTGATCAGTTTCAACAGCTGCTGAATCTGGAGCCTGGGACAGAACAGCTGGGGCGCTGCCCGGTAGGTTCCCACAGGACCAACCCGGCAGCACCCCAGCTGCTCTACCCGAGGGGCCCCTCCCCCCCCAGCAGACCAGAGAGACCCGAGCAAAGCCGCCGCCTGAATCAGTATTCTATATATGTTCTAATGTGAATACTTTTTGCAATATGTGCCTCCTGTTTAAAAGTTGACCTGAATAAGTTGTGAATGATAGTAATATTGTGCTGAATAAACACACTGTGTCAAGTAACTAGCTAACTGTAATTTATCTTTTTATAGAAGAGAGTCTGGAAGGTTCATGGTTAAACAGGAATGACACCATTCAAACTCCAGGGGCTCTGCAAACACCACAGCTCACTTCAACTGTATTAAGAGAGAACACTAGACAAATGGGAGAGCAGATTCAAGAGCATGAGTCCGAACATGGATCTGAACAAGATTTTTTACACAAGTATGTACTAAGATGTTAGGATCAAGTGTACTGTGTAAACAAGAAATACATGCTAAACCAATCAGTTGGTATGAGCAGTAGCAGTTACACAGCATGTTTGTGGTTTTACATTTGCAATATATGTTATGAAAAAGAAATCTCTTGCCTGGTAGACCCAAGAATTAGCCTGGTATACATTGTCAAATAATATCTTTTTTAGATTCACAGGAAAAAAACTATATTAAAACAAAGGTAGAGAGGACATATCTTTAGGGGAGAAATATATTACAAGAATGCTGAAATTATCCAATTCAATATCAATATGATTATATTGAGGCATTTTAGTGTTTAGTTAGGTTTGACTGAATTTTAGAGACTTACATTTTTATATTTTTTCACCACTGCAAGGCAGAGCTGTTATTTGGGTTCCCTAGTTGTGCACTGTCATAAATTGAAAAATGTTTGAATTTCCTAAACTACTGATCTTTTTTGTAGTTTGGTGTTTTGGGGTTTGTTTGTTTTTTTGTTACCTTACTTTAAAAGTTCATACATAAACACGGAACAAGAAACTGTGAGAGTGCTTCTATTTGGTATTTTTAATTTTAAGATCTTTAACATGAACCATGTAGTTTTGTTTGTTTGTATTTTTGTAGGCAGATTCACTAGTATCCTCTGGCTGCTTTATGTCATTCTGGAGCAAAGCAGCCAGGCTATACTAACCTGTGAAACTTAGTTCACAGGAACTTTTGTCAGTGGTAGTGCAAAGCAGTCGATATGCCCTTTTTCTCCTGTCCAACACATTCCTCAGCACACACACATTCACCATTTTTCCAGTCCCTTCTGCATTACCCTACTTATGTGGGCATACACACATAACTATGCTTCCAGCCTAGTTTTCCCCCTTCATCCAGCCTTTACTGTTGAGTAGATCTAGACCAATGGGCACCTTTTCAAAATAAATATTTAAGATTACAGGCAATTTTTATTATTTTTAATAATTGAAAGTTTAGCTCTTTGTCAGTAGAGTATGGCATAAAATCTTCTTTAATGACACTCAGAAAGAATAGCTCTCTTTCATGATGGCCTCCATCTCCCATTCTTCTCAATGGAACTGAGACTATAAGATGTCCTCTTTCAAAATGGCCCGTTCCTCACAGTGTTTCCAGTGGGAGTGAAGTCAAGCAACCTCAGGAAAGATGGTGGTCTTCCAGGAAGTGTAGAGGAATACCGTGAGAAGATAAATGGAGACATGTAAATTAGAACAGCTTGTGACCTCAGTCCCTTTGAGAACAACAGGAAATGGCACCTGTTTTGGAAAAGTAATTCTCCAGTAGAAGTTTATTCTTCACATTTTGCTGAAAAGAAATATTCAATTAAGAATATTGATGACAAAAGTCTATTAAACCCTTAAAAAAATCAAGTTTGCAAGATTTCAGTGTGTTTAAAATATAAGTGAAATTTGAAAACTGTTAGTTCATTATTATGAACATTAGATACCAAAAAGGTCTGACACTATGTGCTAGATTACTAATTTAATTGTTTTAACTTCTCAACAAATTAATTAATTTACTTGTATGAATTCTTGAGAGAATTCATTCTAGGTAAAATTTTCAAAAGCATCCAAGTGACTTAGGGACCCTGCTTATTTTTAGAAGTGTCTCAGGCACTTATGGGTCTAAGACTTGTTGAAAATCAGTTAGGTGCTCTTGAAAACTTAACTTACTATGTAAAAAATAAACAAAAGGCCTAACTAAACAAGCAATGAAGAACATAAGCAAAAAGACAGATCCTTCCTTCTCCACTGGAGTATGTTTGCTTTTCCTGAGCACCTGGTGATAGCAATTGACTCTGTTAGGTTTGATTGGGGTGAAACTGAAAATGTAAAACTTGATGATTCTTCGATGTTCACATATGTGCTGTGAAACACAGGTTATATCATAGAGAATTGCTTGCCTCATTTTCAGATCCCACCCTTCACAGAGTCATGTGTGTAGTAACTGGGCCCTAAGTAATTCAGTACTATATTCTTAGAAGTATTTTGCTTTTCCTTTTTGAGTGTTACGTTTATATGCTCACTACGACACACATAAATTTTACGGATATTTCTCACTTGTGTTTTGCCTGATTTAAGTCAGTACGGTGGTCCCCGAGTTACGAATGCATCAATTTACAACCGTTCGTATTTACGACCAACCTCCTATACAGCCGGAACCCGTGTTACAAACAAAATCCGTACTTACAAACAGCACGGCCATTTGTCAGTGAATGTAATTCAACTTATGAACACATCAAGTTACAACCAAGTGCTTGGAACGTAACTCGTTCGTAATTCGGGGACCAGCTGTAGTATTTAATAAAAGGAAATAGCTCTCTGTCTTTAGAAATAATGTAACATTACCGTGACGGGTGACTGCTTTTATTAGAGTGTTTAATGACATTTATTGAGCATGTGCAATGAGGAGCCAATTGTAGAAAGGATTCTGCAAGGTCCTGGGCTATAATAGCATCTAAAAATAATACATACAAAATCAGTGCTGGGATTGAATAGTAATGCTGCCCTGTATGTTTTAGTCCCCAGATGCAGATATCTTGGTTGGGCCAGCAGAAGCTAGAAGATTTAAATCGAAAGGACCGGACAGGAATGAACTACATGAAAGGGAGAAGTGGTGTAAGGCATGCAGTGTAAGTATTCAGACAACCAAGAACCTTTCTGATGACAAATAATTTTGCTCAGAGAATCTGTTAATGATGGACTCAGCCCCGTCTAGTTCCTGCTTTGTTAGGGTTTGTGTAACATTTTACCTCTTTTAATAGAAGCACTGCACTCTGTATGAAGTTATGTGCATCAGTGGAGAATGTGGGCTAAGATTTGGCATGTAGTTCTGCAAGGCATTGATCAGCATGGCCCCCTCCATCAAAGCACTTTTAGCATAAGAGTATCAGAATCATACAAGATTAAGGTTAAAAGAGACTTTAGAAGGTCATCTAGTCCAATCCCCTGCTTAATGCAATCCCAGCTAAATCATTTCAGCCAGAGCTTTGTCAAGTCTTGCCGTAAACACCTGTAAGGAAGAAGATCCTACTGCTTCTCTAGGTAACCCATTCCAGTGCTTCACCAGCCGCTTAGTGAAATAGTTTTCTTCTAACATCTGATCCAGACACTCTTCCTCCACCCCCCGCAACTTTCTTTGGCCTTTGTTCTGTCATCTGGCTCCACTGAGAACAGCCTATATCCATCCTCTTTGGAACCCCTCTTCAAGTAGGTGAAGGCTACTCTCAAGTGCCCCCTCATTCTTCTGAAGACCAAATATGCCCAGTTCCTTCAGCCTCTGTTTTTAGGTCCTGCTCCACAGACCCCTAATCATTTACTGTTTTCCACTAGACTCCAATTTGTCTACAACCTTTCTCTAATGAAGGGCCCAAAGCTGGACACAGTACTCCAGATGTGGCCTCACCAGCACTGAATAGAGGGGAATAATCACTTTCCTCGATTTGCTGGCATACTCCTACTAATGCAGCCCTATATGCCTATTAACCTTTTTGGCAGCAAGGCCACACTGGTGACTCATCTTCTGTCATCGCCCAGTTCTTTTCTGCAGAACTGACACTTGGCCAGTCAGTCCCCAGCCTGTAGCAGTGCTTGGGATTCTTCCGGAATATGTGCAAGATTCTGCACTTGTCCTTGTTGAGCATCATCAGATTTCTTTTGACCCAATCCTCCAATTTGTCTAGGCCATTCTGGACCCGGTCCCTGCCCTCCGGCATATCTACGTCTCCCCCCAGCTTCTTGTCATCCGTGAATTTGCTGAGGATACAAACCAACCCATCATCCAGATTATTAATGAAAGTTCTGAACAAAACTGGCACCAGCACTGACCCCTGTGGTACTCCGCTTGATACCGGCTGCAAGCTAGACATCGAGCCACTGATCGCTACTCATTGTGCTCAATGATCTAGCCAGCTTACTATCCACCATATAATCCATTCATCCAAGCCATACTTGTTTAACTTGCTGGCAAGAATACTGTAGGAGAACATACCAAAAGCTTTGCTAACGTCAAGGTGTATCACATACACAACTTTCTCCATAGCCACAGAGCCAGTCCTTTCATTTTAGGAGTCGATCAGCTTTGTCAGGCATGACTTGCCCTTGATGAATCCATGTTGACTATTCCTGATCAACTCTCTCTCTCTGCCAAGTGTTTCAAAATTAATTCCTTGAGGCCCTGATCCATGAATTTTCCAGGGACTGAAGTGAGGCTACTGGTCTGTAGCTTCCTGGATCTTCCTTCTTCCTCCTCTTGAAGATGGCTGCACTACATTTGCTTTTTTCCAATAATCTGGGACCTCCACCAATTGCCAAGAGTACTCCAAGATAATGACAAGGAGCTCTGCAATTACATCAGCTACATGCACCCTCAAATGCATTAGATCTGGCCCAAGAACTTGTGCATATCCAACTTTTCTAAATAGTCCTTATTCTGTTCTTTCACTACTGAGTGCTGCTCACCTCCTCACCATACTGTGCTGCCCAGTCCAGCAGTCTGGGAGCTGATTTTTCTGTGAATACTGAGGCAAAACAAGTATTGCGTATTTCAGCTTTTTCCACATCATTTGTCACTAGTTTGTCTTTCATGTTTAGGAAAGGTCCCACCCTTCCCACACTTTCCCTGACTTGTTGCTAACATACCTGTAGAAACCTTTCTTGTTATCTTTCACATTCCTTGCTAGCTACAACTCCAGGTGCACTTTGGCCTTCCTGATTACACCCCTGCATACTTGAGCAATGTCAGTTGGATCACTTACATGCATAATCATTTGCTGAAGTGCTTTGCTGCACTGGATTGGGCCCAGCACCTTACATGACCAAGCCCTTAATGCTTAGGAATGGGAATCAGTTTTGGGTTCTGTTCCCAGCATCTTCAGTGATTTACTGAGAGGCTGAGTGACTTGGGCAAGTCCTGTGACCTCTCTGTACTTGTTTGCCCTTTTGTCAAATGAGTCTTTTACCACTTTCCTGCCCTGGAGAGTTTTTGTAAGGTTTAATGCTTCAAGTAGTTTCCCCATGAGTGCTCCACTGCAAGCAAGCATGCACCCCTAGAACTCCTTGATAGGAGATTTTCAGGTAGCAGTGTCTACTCGACTTGCACATATATCCTATGCCTCCTGGTACCAGACACGATGGATATACAGTTTCCTCTGTCATTTCGACCTGAGATGGAGCCTTAGTTGTGCACCTTGACTGTGCATTGGCTTTTCTATTTTTCTACTGTTTAAGATAGCTGGTATTGTCAGTTGTTACTGAATAGTAGAAAGAGGTCAACATGTGTACTCTTCACCTGTAGAAATAGAAAAGAAATCGTCTATTGATGTTGTCATCACTGCTTTCTGCCTGAGTCAGTGACATTTTCAGCCATCCTGCATTACCTGTTGGATCTGAAGAAATTAGGGGTTTTGGTTATTTTGATGATGGTTCATTTGGATACAATATTAACCTTTCATCCTCTGACAGAAGGATTCTCTGTGTTTGCTCATTCAGTATCTATGCTTAATACGGGCTTGGGAAATCTCTATGCCCATATTAGGAACACCATCCAAACCTGGAATCTCAGCTTGGTATTTTGAGACTGGCAATCAGTTCTTCGGCTCCATTTATCTAGGAAGACAGCCTTTTTAGTAGCCATCACATCAGCCAGTAGTGTCTGGGAAATTGGTGGCTTTGTGGCTCTCTGCAGGAGTCCTGTTTTCATACCATTGATGATAGAAGAACTTTGGTTTTCTACTTAGATAGGGCCAAGCAATGTAGAAAGTCATCTAAGCTCCTCTTCTTCTTTACTTCCTTCACGGATAGATCCAGGGGGTCCACGATCTCTCCCCAGAGACTATCAAGATAGATATCTCAATGTTTTATCACTTGCCATGATGCTGCAGGCAATCATACCTCAAAGGTGATAGCACACTGAGACAGATCACAGATAACATGGATAGCATTATTTAAGAATGTTCATTATCTGAAATATGTAGGGTGGCTTCATGGGCTTCAATACATACATTTTTAAAACATCATGCATTGACCCTTGCCAACAGATTTGATGAGGCGCTTGGTATTGCCGTACTGTCTTCAGTTCTTCACTTTCTTCCTCAACTCCCTGCTCCTTCTGGGGATGCTGCTCAGAAGTCACTGAAAGTGAAGCACCCAGAGAGACACTACTCAAAGAAGAAGAGGTTATTCACTTTGTGCAGTAACTGTGGCTCTTGTAATTGAGTGCACTGATGCGTGCACCACTACACCACTCCTTTGGACTGTTCTGTATAGGACATTAAGATGGACAAAGAAGTAAGAGTGGTTGTCTATGTGCTCCCATATAGGGTACGTCTAGACTACATGCCTCTGGCGACAGAGGCATGTAGATTAGGGTACCGGACATAGTAAAATGAAGCGGCGATTTAAATAATCGCCGCTTCATTTAAATTTACATGGCTGCCGCGTTGAGCCGACAGACAGCTGATCAGCTGTTTGTCGGCTCAGCGCGATAGTCTGGACGCTCCCCTGCCGACATCAAAGGTATTTGTCAACCACCCAGGTATGCCTCCTGGGATGAGGCATACCTGGGTGGTCGACAGATACCTTTGATGTTGGCGGGGGAGCGTCCAGACTATCGCGCTGAGCCGACAAACAGCTGATCAGCTGTCTGTCGGCTCAACGCGGCAGCCATGTAAATTTAAATGAAGCGGCGATTATTTAAATCGCCGCTTCATTTTACTATGTCCGGTACCCTAATCTACATGCCTCTGTCGCCAGAGGCATGTAGTCTAGATGTACCCATAGTCTCATTGTTTAGCATGAGATGGGATAGTGCACATGTGTGGGCCAAACAGACACTGCTAATTGAAAATCTTCAATCAGGGACTCTAGAGGCGTAGGTGCACCTGAAGTGGAGCACCTATATGAACTCATATTTCAAAGAACCACAGTTACTGCAGACTGAGTAACTTCTTTGATGTTTGTAATGCACTTATCTGGGACATTTTATCTTCCCTTTCGAAGAATGTTCAGTTATTTTGACAACTGAGATCTCCATTCAATTGATAACATGATAAATAGGTTGGTTTTGTTTTCAGCTGACGGTATTAAAGTGCAGCCCAAATTGTAGAAGGCTGGTTGTTTGTAATTAAAAAAGGAGACGACAAAGCCATAGTTAGAAGAGTTAAATGCCTTGACAGTGTTTTTTCTCTTTAATAATCAGACGGGGTTTAATGGAGGATGATGCCGAGCCCATCTTTGAAGATGTAATGATGTCCTCACGAGGTCAACTAGAGGATATGAATGAGGAGTTTGAAGACACCATGGTCATTGATCTGGTCAGTAAGGCCGTATTATTAATAAGAAGTTTTAAATGGGTCAGGATACTTAGAGGGGAAGAAACTAGAAAAACAGCATCCCAAAATGGTTTGCCTGCCCTGTCATTCTTTGAGCACCTGACTGAGGGAAGTGATTGGATGCCAGCAATCATCTGAAGCAAGTACGGGCCACACTGATCCCCTAACAGAAACAGAAGAAATGTTATTCAGCCACAGCTCCTTCCAAAGCAGTGTTCTATTTCTGGCAGTAACAAGTACCTGGTGCTTGAAGAACTTATAAAAACCTCCCCATAGTATACCTCACCAGTTGTGAAAACATACTTTCCTAACAGGAGAGCTGCTTATACCCCAAAGCATGAGATTACATTTCCCTTGTATTGTGATGGGTGGCAATTCATAGTAGCAGCAGAACAAGTGCCTCAGTCATACAAATGGTCTTTTTTTTTTAATCCAGTAATTGCAATTGTCTGCCACCTCTTCTCACAATACTAGCTTACTGGCCATTTCATCAGATGACTTGGTATGGAAATTACAGAATCCGGGGTGTATATATAACAGCAAAAGAAGTTACCTATCATTTGTAGGACCAATGTTAATGAAGCTAATTAAGTCAGGGTAGATGTGCCTCTTTCACTATATTTGGTGTGGAGATGTGAATATTGAAGGTGGGGAAATTGCTTTTGTAGTGCATTAACCATTTAACATGTTTATTCAAACCTAAACTGGTAGTATTGAATTTGTAAATGAACTCCAAAGAGAGCTGAACTAGAGTTCATTTACAAGTTCAATATTATCAATTTAGGCTTGAATAAAGATCTTAACTGGTTAACGCACTACAAAGGCAGCTTTCCCGCCTTCAATATTCGCATCTCCACACCAAGTACTGTGAATGAACATCCACCCTGACTTATTTAGCTTCATTTACACTCATCCCATAATTGCCAGTTGACTTCTTTTGATGTTATATATACTCCGGATTCTGTAATTTCCATACCAACTCATCTGATGAAGTGGGTTTTACCCACAAAAGCTCATGACCTAATAAATTTGTTAGTCTCTAAAGTGCCACAGGACTGCTCGTTGCTTTTACAGTTTCACATTAACTGGGCTATTCCTCTATGACATACTATTAAGAATTTAGTTACTGCAGCAAAAGGCTCAGCCGGTTCCCCCCAGCACCATCTCCGAGGGGGAGTAGGAGAGGCAGAGGCATAGTGGGGGACCAGGCGCAAGCCAGGAATCCGCTGTTCTAGCTCGCACCTGGTCCTCCTGGCCCACTGCACAGTTCTTAATACATTTAAAAAGCTGAAGTGCAGCAGGGGGGACCAGTCAATTAGTTGATTAAACGCAATTTAACATCTCTATCTCAATATATACAATATCTATCTCGCTACACTCCCCCACAAAAAGTGTTTTTTTTAAATGGCATTAATTCCTAATAAGAATAAGAACCATAATTATTAATAAGTTATTACTAAATATCACCCAAGTTATTAATAAATATCTTATAAACCTCTACCTTTTCCCTCTGCTGCCATGTCTTCTCCCCTTGCTCCATCAGTTCCCTGGTGCCTGCTGTCCCCCAACCTCTCACCCTTCCCTGCTGTCCTGACTCCTGCCCTTCTCACTGCCCTCAGCCTTCCTGAGACCTGCCCCCCTCTGCCAGCCCTTCTCTCCCCCCTGTGCCCACTCCTCCAGTAGCCCCACTTTGATCAGGTGAGCTACCCCTCCTCATCCCCTCTCCTAAAACCTCCTTCTACACACCTGCCCTGCCCCTCTCCTCTGGTGCTGGTCCCTCCCCTGCAGGTGTCTGCCCTTCTGCTTCACCCCCCGAGTCCCTTGGCATCTGCACCCTCCTGGTGCCTCTCCCTTCCCTCACTGTCCCTGCCCCCTTTGCCCTCTTTTTCCCTGATATCCACCCCCTCTGCCCCCGTTCCCCTCATGCCCGTGCCCTCACAAATGCGTTGCTCCATCCCTGCCTTCCTCATGCCCACTCCTTCTTTCATGCCTTCTCCCAGCACCTCCCCCTCTCCCCTCTAGTCCCCAGTGCCCTTACCCTCTCCTCTCCCGGCATCACCCTGTCTCCCCTCCCACTGACACCTCCCCTCCTGCCCTTTTCCTCATTGTCTGCACTTGGCCCCCTGGCATTTCTCTCTCCTGCACCCCTGTCCCTTGATGCCTTCCCCTTTCTTCTTCTTCTCCTCCTGACCCCTCCCCTCAGCACAAGCCCCTTCCCCATATTTTTCACCTCCCCATAGCCCAGCCCCTTCCCCTCCCCCAGGGCCAGCTCTAGGTTTTTTGCTGCCCCAAGCAAAACATTTTTTGGCCACCCACACACACACCCCTTTTTTGTTATCTTTTACACGTTTGCATTTTGCGATGGGTTTTTTTTTTCATTTGTTTTCGTTTTTGTCCTGGCATTTTAGCCCTATAAATAGCAAATAGCATTTTCATTTGTTTTTTTTCCATAAAGGCAAAGGCGCTTCAAGTTAACTCCCCCTTTCACTCGCTGCTGGGTCACAGCAGCCTTTTCCCTGCCCTGTCCAGCCCCTCCCTATGGACAAGCACCCTTCACTCCCGACCCACAGGGGGAGCAGGGTGCAGGGACAGCACAGAGCTAGAGGGGTGCAGGGAGCAGTGGAGGTGTACAGGGGTGGCGCGGGGAACGGGAGGCACAGAGCCAGAGGGACGCAGGGATCGGGGGGAGCAGAGTGCGGTGGAGGCATGGGGAATGGGACGCAGTTGAACGGGAGGGACAGAGGGATTGGGGTCTAGGGGCAGTGCAGGGAACGGGCAGCACAGAGCTGGGGGCGGCAGGGATCGGGGGAGTGGGGTGCGGGGTGCGGTGGAGGCTCGGAGAATGGGACATAGGGAATGGGAGGGGCAGAAGGATCGGGGTCTAGGGGCAGTGCAGGAAACGGGCAGCACAGAGCTGGGGGCGGCAGGGATCAGAGGTGCGGGGTGCGGTGGAGGCTCGGAGAATGGGACATAGGGAATGGGAGGGGCAGAAGGATCGGGGTCTAGGAGCAGTGCAGGAAACGGGCAGCACAGAGCTGGGGGCGGCAGGGATCAGAGGTGCGGGGTGCGGTGGAGGCTCGGAGAATGGGACATAGGGAATGGGAGGGGCAGAAGGGTCGGGGTCTAGGAGCAGTGCAGGGAATGGGCAGCACAGAGCTGGGGGGGGCAGGGATCGGGGGGTGTGGGGTGCAAGGGCAGTGCAGAGCCAGAGGGTTGCAGGGAAGAGGGAGAGCAGGGGTTCCGAGGTGCAGGGGAGGCGTGGGGAACGGGCGGCGCAGAGACAAAGGGAGGCTGGGGCCGTGGCAGGACTGGAGCCAGCAGGGCAGGCCCTAGCTGCGCTGCGTGCTGCAGCCAGTTCCCAGTGACACGCGGCCAGAGCTGAGCTGCCATGGCTCTTTAAAATCAGCGGTGCCACGTCATGCCATGCCAGCATCCTGGCATCTCACCCCGCCTCCTCGCGCCGGAGCTGCACGCAGGCAGCCCGGTGGCAAGAATCGCTGCACTTCCCCCTTCCCAGCGGCGCTCTGCTCCTCTGCCGGCCAGTGGATTGGATGGGGCCACGCCACCCGTAGTGCGGGTTTCCGCCAGCCTGTCACAACAGCCTACCAGGCCAGTCCACCTCTGCACTCGCCAGCTGGTAAAATCTACTCGCCTGCTAGCAGAGCTCTACCTTTCCATGTTATGAGAAACAGTCGCATTCTGGTACAATTAAATGCTTACCTTGCTTTAAGAGGAAGCCGTATAACAAATTTGGTGGTCCTAGCTTTTACCGTCTAGGAAGAGTCCTTGAACAGAAAGACAAACTCTCTAAAATATATAGTTGTCCTCCGATTTCAAATGTGGAGTGGCATGAGAAAAGTAAATGGTAGCAGAGCTTCATGAAGCCCAGTCTGTGGCCCTGATTCTGGAAAGTATCCCCATTCAGGAAATGCACATAAGCAAGTGCTTAAAGTAAGCACATGCTTAAATCCCACTGGAATCATCTAGGGTTAAACACATACTTGAAGGTGCGTGCTACTTTTCTACATTAGGGCCTATAATATGTCTCATCTTAACTTAGCAGTTAGGTCAACATTGCTATGGTTCTCCAGAGTGTGAAAAATTGACACCCCTAAGCACTGGAGCTATCCCAACCTAATTCCTTGTGTAGACACAGCTAGGTTAATAGAATGTGACAGACCCAGACCAGCTGTCTGCCATACTCTGATCTTATTGTGGTGTTGGGGGCGGCAGGGTGGGTGAAAGCCTACAGAGGAGGATCCACAGAGCCCTGAATACCAAATAATTACGCGGGACAAATTAAAGAGAATACATGGGACGGGAGCTACACTCTAAGGGAGGGCAGATATGTAGAGCTAGGGGTAAATAGTTTTCTCTTTTCTGAAGAAAGTGCCAGAGACTCTTGCCATGTAATCAAGGCAAGTAGGCACCTGAGGCTAGTTAAGAGCTTGCCTGAAGCAGCAAGCTAATTAGGCACCTGCAGCCAATTAAGGCCTGTGGGGCTACTTTAAAAGGTTTTCCCAGGTAATGGAGTGGGGAAGGAGAAAAGTGAAGGGTCACGAGGAAGTGCATTGCTGAAGAGCTGAGAAGTTCAAAAAAGAAAGAGAATTTGTGCTGAAGCAGGGAAGATACACTCAGGTACCTGAGAGACGGTACTAGGGTAGCGTTTGGGGAAGTAGCGTAGGGAAAAGGTTGCTGTATTAGGGATAGGGGGAAAAAATCCCATCAGTTGCTGTTACTTAGGTTCCCTGGGCCAGAACCTGGAGTAGTAGTTGGGCCCGAGTTTCCCCAACCCTCCCCACACCACTACAGAGTCTCCTCCTGAGAGGGAAGACCGGGAGTACAGAGGAGTTTTTATACCAAACAGTGAACTAACCTGTGATGCGTATGGCTCAGTAGGCCGTGACTCTTGCCTCTACTAATGAGAAAGAGGCATCATAGAGGGTCACAGTGAGCTTCTGAGGCAGGCACTGTCTGCCAGAAGTGCGGGGCCCAAAGGGGCACAGTTGGAGTTTTGCCACAGGAAGAACTCTCTGCAGCACCATAACTGTGCAGCAGTAGTTCCCATAGCGTAGACATGGCTTTAGTATCTAAAAACCCCTGCCAAACCCACTTCACCACAGGAAACCTTGCTTCTGGAAGTTGTGTGTATCCTATACATAGATTTCTTTATATGATGTTAACTTAGTATGTTACTCTAAACGAGGAACTATTCCTGTCTGAATATAGAGAACAATTCAATAAACGACCTCTTCTTGCAGCCACCTTCAAGAAACCGACGAGAACGAGCTGAATTGAGGCCAGACTTCTTTGACTCTGCAGCTATCATTGAGGATGATTCAGTAAGATTTTATTGAGCATTTTTTGCCATTTGTTTGCTTTATTTTATTTTATCTGTAAAGTTAACTGATATATTTTAATCATTTTTCTAGGGATTTGGAATGCCTATGTTCTGAAGTCTGGAGAAGACATTTTACAAATTTGGAACTCTATTGTTTAGAGCTAGAGGCCTATATACTGTGATAGCTTGTATGAAACCACATTTTTGATGTGATACGGTTTGATTTTTAACCAAATGATTAAGGTCAATCCCATTTTGTAGTAAAAGAGGAGAAGAGGACCTTCTTAATGATACAAAGGAATGTTGGCCAATCCAATCACCTCAGAAAGGCTGACTTAAAAAATCATTTGTATCACATTCTTGACTGTCCTTATACAGATGTTTTTTTCTGGATGGGAAGGGAGTTTTAAATTGTTGAGACAGCTGTCAAAATAAACACTGTTCTACACATGTTTTCTGAAAACATTAAATGAAAACAAAAAACTTTTTAACTTTATTTTTCTGCTGTACAATTTAAAACTGTTTTAACATTTGCCTTTTTATGTTTTAAAAGCTAGCCATTTTTATTAAACTTATGCCTGTCAGTGACTGACTAGCAATGATGCTATAAGCAGGTCATCCTGGCTACAGAAATGTGTTTTTGAACACACTGGATTTAATTAACAGTATGGTACGTGCATATCCTCTAATAGGCATTGAAAAGTTCAGAACACTCTTACAAAAGAGGCTAGAATTCTAATGAAGTGCATCTCTGCCAAAAAAAAGTCAGATTCTGATATGATAAACCCAGATTTTATACTCTTGAGAAGATTTATTTTTATTTATAATGGGGCATAAAATAAGAGATGTCCACGAAGCCACTTTTCCAACAGATGCTGTGTAACATTCATTTTATATAGCACTAGGGGACACAAAAACAGTACATTTTCTATTGGTACTTGCTCTGTGCATTTTTAGCAACTTATACCAGCAAATAAAGTATTCTCAGTAAAACACACAAATGGTTCTCAAGTAGTCACTTTGCTGTTTTTACTACCTATTTCATGCCCTGTCAATCCAAGGTACATAAACAGCAACTTTGCTATATAAAATACATCAAGGGGGAGGGGGGGAAATGGAATCGCTTTAGCATTCTAAAAGCAATTTTAATTGTACCATATAAAAAGTCTACTTTCCATGCTGCAAATACCCTTTTGTGCTATTTTTGTAAATTAATTTTGCCATTTAGAAGTACTGTTTGTGCTGCATAGAAATTTGTGCGTAGATGGTGAAGTTCTTAAGCTTACAATGGACTACAGCTACATTTTCAGTGTTAACTGTGCATATTAAGAGTAATTCTTTGAAAAAATACAGTTTTTCAAAAAAGTAAAAAAACCCAAAAAGTTCTCACCTAATTCATTGTAATAAGAAATTTTCAGTGTCTTCAATGATTTGGAATCTCATTATGCTTAGATTTTCTGACTCTGCCTAGTAGCTGTTACCGTAGTTTAAAACTGGGCTGATCTTCAGAGATGCTGACCACCCACAACTCCCACTGAAAAAGCACCTCTGAAAATCAGCAACAAAATGTTAATCTTCCTTTCTAAGTCTGGATGTTAGCATTTGAGATACAAAGCAGACTGACCCACTTCAAGCACAGCAGGTTTAGAGTTGCTTTTTATTAGCAACTACAAAATTATCTTGGAGTTTTCTCTTTTACAAGGTCATTTTAAAAATAACTTGTACACCTAGTGCTTACCTCCGGGGAGGGAAAAACAACCCATGTCAAAACAGATCATTCTTTTCATTCTTTTAACAGCTGAGATTTTTCTCAAAATGTGTACAGTTCTCAGAAAGATTTGGTTGCCAAAAATGTTTAACTTGGTAATTCAGCCATTCCTCGAGCGTAGATGGATGACTATTGTAACAGCCTCTGAGGTTGCTGGATCATTGCTTTATAACAACAAGGATGCAAGTTACCCCCAGGGGGTAGAGGGTTGGCCGGAATGGCTGCATTATCCTGTCAGCACTGTTGTTCTGTGAGCATAGTAGCATAATAAATGCTGCATGATTTGAGTCATAGTCACAGACAAATCTTGTGCTTCACAGTTCTCTGTGTGGAAAACTGAACCCTTAGTTATACATTGTAGACTACTGTATAACACAACAAAGGTCACTTGAACATCCCCTCCAACGGGTTTCCAGTTCAGTTTGCAGTCAATAGGTTTTTTTGTATTGAGAGTGTCTTCTTGATTGGTTTTGCTAGTAATTCTGTAAATTGTACATTTACAATATGAGGGTTTTTTTTCCTTTTGTACAATTTAAAACTGATGCTTCACCTTTCCTTTAATAAACTATTCAAAGTCATGTGTGTGTGGTGAGCATCCTCTTCGCCATACAGCATTTTAAAATAGCATCTGGCCAGTCATCACAGAATACCCCCAAAATTAAGGCTGAAAGACAGCTTTCACTTTAAGCTCCGACTCCTTCTCCAAACTTCCTATGGTATTGCTCATACTCAGTCTTAGGTCTCAGGGCAAAAGAGATTTGTGTTCGTTGTTTGCAGTAATTCTGATGAGTTGTCATGAGTCTGGGAATTTTAAACTGTTACAGGGTTTCGTGTGATTGAGACACATTTCCGGTGAATTAGACTTCTTCCTCTTAAAGCTCAAGTAACCCACCCCATCTGGGTAAAGTACAGGGATGATTAAGAAATGAAAAGGTTTAACATTCCAATAGGTTGGAGTTTGTGCTAAAAATGTACAAATTCATGTGGGTGACTGCTACTTGAAAGTCTTACATGAACTTCATCAGTGCCAAGCTGTGAATGCACTCGCTTCTACAGTGTCTAGAAGAACTGAGGTATCTGCTGGTACTGGTTACCAGAGATAATTGGGTGAACTGGTGAAGAGCCAATGTGGTCCAGTAGGTAGGGCACTGAGCTAAGGTTCCAGGGACCTGTATTTTGTTCTAGATCTGCCATTACCAGGTTGAGTCATGTTCATGTTGGATCACTTCTCTGGCCTTAGTCTACAAAGGGACTTAGTCATTGCAGTCCTACGCAGTATGATGCCAAGGAACATCACTGCAGTCCACAAACCCTGAGCTAGACTCCCTATTCATTTAATGGGGAGAGATAGGAGCCTTAGAATGTGATCTGCAAAGGCTAGCACACTAGGCAGGGAGCTGCCTGAGCTGGCCTGTGGGAGATGATGATGACAAGAGTGGATGCTAAGTCACAGACAAATCAGCTACCTGAAGTCAAGTAGGTTAGGCATGTAAGGCATTTCTTTTGGAAATGAATTAGGCACCTGCTTTATTCCACAAACATCGGAGGGGAAGGTGAAAAAAAGAGGAGGTGGTGCTGATACCCACCGTATAATATTTAACTCAGTGATTTAGCACATTGGCCTGGGATGTGCCAAACTTGGGTCAAATCTGTGTCTGCCAAAAGATCGGTGAAAGGAGATCTCTCAAGAGGGCGTAACCACTGAGCTCCGGACTGTTCTGATTTGGTGCACAGTCTCCACAAGTCTCTTCTGTTGATGCTAATTCAGTTTGGATAAATAATGAAATAGTGATGGCAGCATGGTAACTGGTTCCAGCATCTTCGACTTCCCAGGTAGGTGTCCTGGTCATTCTTGTCTCTTTTTTTTTTTTTTTTTTTAATTAAATGACCTGTTGGGAAACTGTCACAAATCTACCCAATTTAAAACATAAGAGCGGCCATATTAGGTCAGACCAAAGGTCCATCTAGCCCAGTATCCTGTCTGCCAACAGTGGCCAATGCCAGGTGGGAATGAACAGAACAGGTAATCAAGTGATCCATCGCTCATTCCCAGCTTCAGACAAACAGAGGCTAGGGTCACCATTCCTGCCCATCCTAACCTCCATGAATTTATATAGTTTTTTTAACCCTATCATGCTTCTGGTCTGTCCTTTGGCAAGGAGTTCCATAGATTGACTGCAATGTTTGATTATAACCTGCTACCTATTAATTTCATTTTGGTGACCTCTTAGTTCTTATAGAAACAAGTAAATAACTTTTCCATATTACTTTTGCCACACCAGTGATGATTTTATAGACCTATCACATCTCCTCGTTCCTAAAACAAAAAGTTCCAGTCTAATTAATCTCTCCTCATATGGCAGCCATTCCATTTTTGTTGCCCTTTTCTGAACTTTTTCCCAGTGACCAGATACTTTTTTTGAGCTGAGGCAACAAGATGTGGGCGTACTATGGATTTATATGCAGACAATAAAATATTCTCTATCTCATTCTCTATCCCTTTTTTAATGATTGCTAACATTCTGTTTCTTTTTTTTTTTTTTTTTTTTTGACTGCTGCTGCACATTGATTGGATGTTTTCAGAGAACTACCCACAATGACTCCAAAATCTTGCTCTTGAGTGGTAACATCTCAATTAGTTCCCAACATTTTATATGTATAGTTGGGATTATGTTTTCCACTATGATTACTTTGCATTTATCAACAGTAAAATTCATCTGCCATTTTGTTGCCTATTCACCTAGTTTTATGAGCTCCTTTGGAAGATCTTCATAGTCTGTTTTGGAATTAATTGTCTTGAGCAGCTTGATATCATCTGCAAATTTTGCCACCTGTTTACCCCTCTCTCCAAATCATTTATGAATGTTATATAGGATTGGTCCCAGTATGGACCACTGGGGGATACCTCTCTCCAGTCTGAAAAATTACCATTTATTTCTACCCTTTGTTTCCTATCTTTTAACTAGCTATTAATTCATGAGAGGATCTGCCCTCTTATCCCGTGACAGCTTATATTACTTAAGAACCTTTGGTGAGGGATTTGTCAAAGACTTTCTGGAAAATTAAGTACACTGTCTGCTGGATCTCCGTTGTCCACATGCTTGCTGACTCCCTCAAAGAATTCTAGTAGATTGGTGAGGCATGATTGACTTTTCCCTCAACAAATTACGTATCCCTACAACTACATTCATATTATTAGAACATGGAATTATCCATGAAGATTCCATGCAACAGTTTGATTCATTTACAATTTTTACTTCCTTTGACTCTCTGCTTTCTTTCACATATTTTCTGATGTATTTTGGTTGATTATGCTCATTCCACCAAGTTTCTGTGATGCCTATTATATCAATATCTTCATGCAATAGGAGGCACTCTAGTTCACCCCTCTTATTATTTAGACTTCTAGCATTTCTATATAAGAACTTTAAAAACTTGTTATTATTTATCTGTCTGACATTACCTGACGTGATTGAATGAAACTCTTTTTTCATTTGACTGTTTCTCAACAGATCTTACCCATATTTTATCATCTTCCATTTTAGGCGTAATCAATTTTCCTATTTATAAATTCCAGACAGAATTATTGTCACATATAGTATCTACAGATACATTTATGCCAGATACATTTCATCAGCCCAAGTTATCACATTCGGAGTCTCATATATAGTGTAATCCATACTAGTGGAGGGCTGTCACCTCCTGTCTTGTAACCTTGGTGTGGGGTGGGAGAGGATGTTTTTCTCTCCTTTTTCTACTTTCAGTACCTCCCTTGCAAAACATTTCCAGCTGAGACCTAGAGACAGAAAGCTTGTGGAAGCATATTCCCTGCTGGGTTATTTTGCCTGTTTGAATTTCCTTTGTTTCCTTTATTTTTCTTACCTGCTTGATGATCCAGTTACTGATTAAATGTAAATTAAGGCAAAAATACACATTCCTTCCTTTGGTTAGGACAGACCTGACTTCTGCTTGGGCAGAGCTGTTGGGTGCAGAACATGTGTTAATATCTTCATACAGAGGAATCTTCACACACATATTGCCACATGTATTTTACCAGGGCAATACTGACCAGCAAATTAAGACTTTTCAAATAATACCTTATATGCCATATTTTACATAGAGATTATTTAACTACCATACAGTGGTACCTTCCATTGCACCTCTTTCCCTTACAAAGCGTCAGTAGGATTAGTTATTGGCCGACATGGAGGATGAGGCCCTCTTTCCTGGACAAGGCATCTGCCATCATCTCTTCTTTTCCCTTTGTATACACAGTTCCTATGTCAAATCACTGTAAGCCCCAAACCCAGTGTCTGAATCATCTGTACTTTGTTCAAACATTTTGTCAAAATCTGGACTATTAAGAAAAAGATTTTGAGACAAGATTTTTCTTTCCCTTATCAAAACCCTCTTGATGTGTCTTTCTTTCTACATACCACTTTAAACTCAATCTTTTTACAGGAGGATATTTTTTACTTTTTGTAGATACAAAGTCTCTGAGCCTACAAAAAAACCTTCTGTAATATATTTACCAGTGGCTTCAATTTTCATTGTTACCTGGGAATATTTGACCCCCATCTGCCCAATATCCCAAATAAAGAATTCTGTCTGCTCCAATTTTACACTTACAGAACTTTACTGTGTGTGTGTGTGTGTGTGTGTGTGTGTGTGTGTGTGTGTGTGTGTGTGTGTGTGTGATCAGACCAAGTGTTGCTAAACATTGCAATGTCACTGATATATGCCCTTGCACACTTCTGCAAATCATTTCACACTTTGACCAGCCTCCGAAAAATGGTTCTTGCATTAAATAAAATGGCTACATTGTGAACTCCCGTATCAATGATTAAAGCAATTTTTCGATGCTTCCTTATTTAAAGAAATTTGCCAGTAACCTCTAGTTAAATTCAAAGAACTAAGATGTTTAGCTTTGCTCAAAATGTCCAGCATATCATCAGTTCTAGCCCTGAGATACACATCTGTTACTATGACCATACTGAGTTTTCTAAAATCAAAATCTTAGTGTTGTGTTGTCCTGGGTATCACCTGTTTGCTTGGTCCCTAGCAGCTGTCAGACCCTTTAATTACTTCCAGGACTAACCTGCTTTGTATTTCTGTGTGAATTTATTCCTGCATCTTGCTCTTGGCACTATAGGGTCTGTTGGGAGGTGGCCATATCCTGTAATAATTTTAAGTCAGCAGATATATCCTTCATCCTGTCTTTTAACTTTTTCTGAACCTGCATATTTAGTTACTGGCTCGCCATGTGCCTCAGAGCTTGAGGCAGTAGCTCTAACAATCTGGTGGCAAAATCTACCACCAAGATATATTTCTTGCCCCCTTGGCTAGTATGTGACAAAAGATCCACACTGTTTATTGCCCTCGTAAATGCCGCTTGTATTACAGACAACAGATGTACAGGAACCATCTGGAGTCCTAGAGGTCTCTTTCTTTTGCCAAAATTCACTAATCCTGCAGTAATTCTTCACTATAAATCTGTATTCCTGGCCAGTAGAAATTTTCTTGAATCTCTGATAGGTGCTTCTTTGAGTGGTAGTCCTTGTGGTTATACACGTGCCATGCATCCAGAGATGAAGAATTCAATAGTAGTATTGTCTGTTGGTTCACACATGCACACCCCTGCTGCTTTCATAATTTCCTCTGGGGCAATAAAGGGGAGAGAGGAGCAACCATACCCTCATCAGTTCTTTCTCGCTATTGCAAGTTCCATGTCAGAGCTTCTACTCTCATCTCATCTGTGTGACATGTTTGACTGTTTTTAGTATTGTACACTGTTACCTTTTTTGTTTTGCTGTAGTTTTAGTAATATTCATTTTATGACTTGAGATGACGTTTTTTATGGTTCCTTCCCATTCTGTCCTGACACATACCCCCTAGGTTCTGCATTGTACCGAAGATGCCAGGGTCAAGATCTGCACTTCTGGCCTGTGCTCAGTCTCCAACAGCTACAAGCACCAATGCCATCTTTACTGCTTGGGAGAAGCCCACACTGCATCCAGGTGCATTACCTGCCCCTCCTTCCCAAGCTGTACCTAAGAAGACCAGGCTCTCTGTCTCAAAAAGCACCTCTTAGAGATTGCCATAAGGTTGCAATTAGACTCAGACCAGGGAATCTCCCCTTAAAAACCCAGACATGCACCTCTTACCATGGAGATCCAGTCTGGTTCCACTAGTATTGGCACTGGGAACCCTGTACTAGGGCCTAGTCATGATGTGAGGCAAGGAAGCATGTGCATAAGCATGGCAATAAGTTTTCCTCCAGGCCCAGAGAAGACAACGTACCTTCCATGTGTTCCAGCCATGGAGAAGTAGCACATTCCAAAGTTCACAAGCACAAGTCACACAGACAACTGCACCCACTGGTTCTATCCATCGAGCTATGTACGCCATCCAAGTTGGCACTCCCTGTGTCAAAGGAACCTTCAGTTCCAAAGCAATTCTCTGTTCTGGCTTGGATTCTGGTTGTGGATTACATACTGTTTACTCTGGGGAGGCTAGAGTTGGTGCCCAGGCCTCATGAACTCTTTAGTTTGGTGGAGGCAAGATCTCCACATTTTTTCGTTTCAGCTCCCACCTGAAGAGGCACATTCTCCTAAATTGGACTTACTTCCTTCAGGTCATGTTTCCACCCTCTCCTCTATGTCTCATATGGTTCCTCTAGTTCCAGTGGTACCACTGTTTGAACCAGGATCTGGCTTCTCAGCATTAGAGGATTCACCTGGACAGAGCAGGGACCCTCTCTCACAGTATATACAAATATCTAAAGGTTCTTCCAAAACAGAATATTACAAAATATCCTCCATTTTCCCAGGTCACTAGCGCCCTGCTCCTTGGTGCCCTCTGCATCATCCGATGGATTCGTCATCTTGGCTATGCTGGTGGTCCTGGCCTCAGAATCCATCATCAGAACCTTCTTATTCAGCAAGGGAAGAGTCCCTCATCTCTCCTTTTTGGGCATCCTTGCATCTGTGTTTGTAACCAGTATTGGAGGATGAACTGCTCAGCCTGGCTCCACCAGTACACAGAACAGGAGCAGTTCATTTTGTCATCTCCAGATACTGCAGTCTTTGGTTCCAACCTTGCTCCTAGATGACTACCACCAGTTCTAGGATCTCTTATTCAGGGTGGCTGAGACCCTCCATATTCCACTAAAGGAGGTACAGGACAAACAGCATCAGTTTGTTGACATCTTGTCTCGGTACTTACCAGAGTGGCTCTACTCATCAGTGATGCTATTCTGTAGCTGACTCAGACTATCTGGCTCACTCCTGCCATTTCTGCACCTATCCTCCCTGGAAGGTGGAGGGAGGGCAGAGAAGAGGTACTGCGTATCAGGAAAAGGATCTGAGTTTCTGTTGTCTCACCCCCACCCAATTCTCCTGTGATACAAGCAGTGATGGAGCACGGCAGGCAGCAACACCCATACTCAATCCTGGCACACAAGAAGGCTAAATGGCAGAACCTTCCGGGTCCCAAAGTCCTCTCAGCCAGCTTTTAATTCCAGATTTACAATCACCTGGCACTAAATACGATTTCCTTACTTTACAGCAAAGTGGCAGATTTTGCATAGCAGCTTCCCCAGTAGTATTGTGCCTGCTTCCAGGCTATCTCAGAGGAAGGCAAACTGGTTGTGAGGATGACATTCCAGACCTCAGTGGAAACAGCAGACACCTCTTCAAGCTGGTGGCTCTGGGGACTGTCACAAGGAGGGAATTGTGACTTTGTTCATCTGGTTTCCCCTAAGAAGTGCGGAATACCATAGAGGACTTTCCTTCCCATAAGACTCACCTCTTCCATCAGAAAACCAGTAATTCCTTCTACTCCTTCAAGGATTCCAGAACCAGCTATGACTATTGGGTATTTACAAGTTCTGCCAACTGCTACTGACACGAGTCAGAATTTCTCCATTCTATCAATGGCCCTATGAGCCTTCTTGCAAGGAAAAGGCAACCGAATGACCCTGTTCTTCAATCTCCTCATCACAGACTTCAACAGAGCCATCAATCATTTTGCTTCTCCAACACACCAAGGGAAATATGTGGTCTCTAGCACTTTGTGCAGAACTGGTTTATCTATAAGCCCCAAAGGTACTGTTGTCAGCAGCCTATCTTGCGGGGACTCTGCTCCATCTGCTTGCATATTTTCTGAGTTGGAAATTCATGCCAGCTACAAACGGGATCTCCATGACATCACAGTCAGCGATGTTTTCACTTGACGAGTAACTCCAAACAGTGAGCTTCTTGCCTCTTGCACCAACAGCAAATTCATCAGGTCATGCTCCAAGGGCACCTGTTACCAGGAAATGAGCTTGTCATTCGCTGATTGGACCAGACCAGTTATGCTTTTCCCTGCTATTGCTACTGTCATGTGTCCTCCACAGATCAGGTGGGAGAGAGCCAGTTATTCTCATCACCTGTTTTTTACTTCATCAATTCTGTTCTCCCCTCTTACATGTCAGAGGGTCCCCTGTTCTGCTGCCAACGTTTCTAGAACTGCTCGCACAATACAGCAGGCATCCTGATCCACAGACATTCATTCACTTCAGAGTTTGTGGTTTGGAAGGACATCTTTGCTTGAACAGGAATGTTCATTAGCAGTTCAAGACATTGGCTGGAAGGAATCCACAGGACATTCCTATCAGGCTAAGTGTCAATGATTCGTTTCCTGGGTCACACAAAGGACTCTGAGAACATGGATATCACCCTTTCCCCATTTTTTTTACCACCTTTCGTCCCTGAAGATGTCAGGACTCACCTTCCATTTGATCAAGGTGCATACAGCATCTGTTATTGCTTTTCATCCTCCAGTGGAAGGGCACTCCATGTTTACACATCCGTTGGCTAGTAGGTTTTGAAAGGTCCTCCTTCATACTTATCCACCCATTCAACCCATCATCATCCCGCTCC